>NC_133742.1:2441211-2491757 GCF_048934315.1 Petromyzon marinus | reverse complement strand
GAGAGAGGGGGGTAGAGAGAGAGTGGGTAGAGAAAGAGGGGGTAGAGAAAGAGGGGGTAGAGAGAAAGGGGGTAGAGAGAGGAGTAGAGAGAGGGGTAGAGAGAGGGGTAGAGAGAGGGGTAGAGAGAGGGGTAGAGAGAGAGAGGTAGAGAGAGAGGGGGTAGAGAGAGAGGGGGGGGTAGAGAGAGAGGGGTAGAGAGAGGGGTAGAAGGGGTAGAGAGAGAGGTAGAGAGAGAGGGGTAGAGAGAGAGGGGTAGAGAGAGAGGGGCAGAGAGAGAGGGGTAGAGAGAGAGGTAGAGAGAGAGAGGGGGTAGAGAGAGAGGGGTAGAGAGAGAGGGGTAGAGAGAGAGGGGGTAGAGAAAGAGGGGTAGAGAGAGGGGGAGAGGAGGTAGAGAGAGAGAGGGGGGTAGAGAGGGGGGGTAGAGAGAGGGGGGTAGAGAGAGGGGTAGAGAGAGAGAGGTAGAGAGAGAGGGGTAGAGAGAGAGAGGGGGGTAGAGAGGGGGGTAGGGAGAGAGGGGTAGAGAGAGAGGGGGTAGAGAGAGAGAGGGGTAGAGAGAGAGGGGGGTAGAGAGGGGGGTAGAGAGAGGGGGTAGAGAGGAGAGGGGTGAGAGAGAGAGGGTAGAGAGAGAGGGGGTAGAGAGAGAGGGGGTAGAGAGAGAGGGGTAGAGAGAGAGGGGGTAGAGAGAGAGGGTAGAGAGAGAGGGGTAGAGAGAGAGAGGGGGGTAGAGAGGGGGGTAGAGAGAGGGGGTTAGAGAGAGGGGTAGAGAGAGAGGGAGAGAGGGGAGAGAGAGGAGAGGGGGGTAGAGAGGGGGGTAGGGAGAGAGGGGGTAGGAGGGGGGTAGAGGAGAAGAGGGAGAGAGAGGGGGGTAGAGAGGGGTACTATCGAGTTTTGGAGGGGGTGAGAGGAGAGAGGGGTAGAGAGAGAGGGGGGGTAGAGAGAGAGAGGGTAGAGAGAGGGGTAGAGAGGGAGGGGTAGAGAGAGAGAGGGGTAGAGAGAGAGGGGGGTAGAGGGGGGTAGAGAGAGAGGGGGTAGAGAGAGAGGGGTAGAGAGAGAGAGAGGGGTAGAGAGAGAGAGGGGGTAGAGAGAGAGAGGGGTAGAGAGAGAGGGGTAGAGAGAGAGGGGGGTAGGGAGAGAGAGGGGGTCGAGAGAGAGGGGTAGAGAGAGGGATAGAGAGAGAGGGGGGGTAGAGAGAGGGGGTAGAGAGAGAGGGGGGTAGAGAGAGAGAGAGGGGGTCGAGAGAGAGAGAGGTAGAGAGAGGGATAGAGAGAGAGGGGGGGTGAGAGAGGGGGTAGAGAGAGAGGGGGGTAGAGAGAGAGAGGGGTAGAGAGAGGGGTAGAGAGAGGGGGTAGAGAGTACTCTGTGTTTAAGAGAGTGAGAGAGAGAGGGAGAGAGAGAGGGGGAGAGAGAGGGGTAGAGAGAGAGGGGGGTAGAGAGAGAGAGAGGGGTAGAGAGAGAGGGGGGTAGAGAGGGAGGGTAGAGAGAGAGGAGGGGTAGAGAGAGAGAGGGGTAGAGAGAAGAGAGGGGTAGAGAGAGGGGGGTAAAGAGAGGAGAGAGAGAGAGGTAGAGAGAGAGGGGTAGAGAGGAGAGGGTAGAGAGAGAGGGTGAGAGAGAGAGGGAGAGAGAGAGAGGGGGTAGAGAGAGGGGGTAGAGAGAGAGAGGGAAGGGGTAAGGTGAGCGGAACAAAAATAATATTTTTGTTGGCTCTTCATTTAAACAAAAGCATAAAACACAAAAAAAACCGAAATGATGAACGGAGCAAAGTGCCGAATACACCGAGCATCTTCTTCATGTTTCCTCTGATCGTAAAAAAAGAGAGAGATCCCCTGACATCTCTCTCTCTCTTATCTCTCTCTCGAGAAGAGAGATAAGAGAGAGAGAGAAAGAGAAAGAGAGAAAGAGGGAGAGAAGGAGGGAGAGAGAGATAAGAGAGAGAGAGAAAGAGAGAGAGATAAGAGAGAGAGAGAAAGAGGGAGAGAAGGAGGGAGAGAGAGATAAGAGAGAGAGAGAGAGAAAGAGAGAGAGATAAGAGAGAGAGAGAAAGAGGGAGAGAAGGAGGGAGAGAGATAAGAGAGAGAGAGAGAAAGAGAGAGATAAGAGAGAGAGAGAGGTCAAATTAGAGGGATGCGGGTGGCCACTCAGAGGCAGCTCTGTGGTGTCCGCTTCCACGGGCCGCTCTCTAACACTGGGCCGGACACCTGAGGGTGATGCTCATGAGGAGCCACACTGCGATGGCGCTGCTGCTGGTGCTGCTGGTGGTGGTGCTGGTGGTGGTGGTGGTGCTGCTGGTGGTGCTTACTGCTCCTCCTCGGGTCCACAGAGCCTCCATGCTTCTGTCACAGCACAGAGGCAATGATCCCTCGCACGGGCGAACAAAAAGCCCGTCGTGACAAGTACTGCTGGTAAGTAGAACATACGAAGCCCTGTGGGTGGCTAGGAGATGTTAACTACCTCGCCTGGTGTACAGGAGGTCGTGGGTTCGATCCCGACCCCCTAACACCTGCTGCTGTATATTTGGAGTTTGCGGTGTCTCTCTCTCATCATCAGCACCATCACGGTAGCTAGGAGATGTTAACTACCTCGCCTGGTGTGCAGGAGGTCGTGGGTTCGATCCCGATCCCCTGACACCTGCTGCTTCTGCTGTATATTTGGAGTCCGTGTCTCTCTCTCATCAGCACCATCACGGTGGCTAGGAGATGTTAACTACCTCGCCTGGTGTGCAGGAGGTCGTGGGTTAGATGTTTAGATGTTGACTACCTCGCCTGGTGTGCAGGAGGTCGTGGGTTCGATGTTGAGATGTTAACTACCTCGCCTGGTATACAGGAGGTCGTGGGTTCGATCCCGACCCCCTAACACCTGCTGCTGTATATATGGAGTCCGTGTCTGTCTCTCATCAGCACCATCACGGTGGCTATGAGATGTTAACTACCTCGCCTGGTCTACAGGAGGTCGTGGGTTCGATCCCGATTCCCTGACGATGCCTGCTGCTGTATATTTGGAGTCCGTGTCTCTCTCTCTCATCAGCACCATCACGGTGGCTATGAGATGTTAACTACCTCGCCTGGTGTACAGGACGTCGTGGGTTCGATCCCGATCCCCTAACACCTGCTGCTGTATATTTGGAGTCCGTGTCTCTCTCTCATCAGCACCATCACGGTAGCTATGAGATGTTAACTACCTCGCCTGGTGTGCAGGAGGTCGTGGGTTCGATGTTGAGATGTTGACTACCTCGCCTGGTGTGCAGGAGGTCGTGGGTTCGATGTTGAGATGTTAACTACCTCGCCTGGTCTACAGGAGGTCGTGGGTTCGATCCCGACCCCCTGACACCTGCTGCTGTATATTTGGAGTTTCTCTCTCTCTCTCTCTCCGTGGTCACGTGAAATTTTATCGGGGCCCTTCAGGGTTTCCCCCTCCACAATTGGAATGAACTCCACGCGTGTAGACAGTATTTCAATAATGGTATACATTTCCACGTGGAAATGTATACCATCATTTGTGATCGCCCAGGTCGCTTCTGAAAAAGATGTGGCCTTAGAGAGAGGGGGAGACACAGACTCCAAATCTACAGCAGGAGGCATCGTTAAGGTCGGGATAGAACCCGCGACCTCCTGTGTACCAGGCGAGGTAGTCAACATCTCCTAGCGTCTGGGATTGAACCCACGTCCTCCTGAATACTAGGCGAGGAAGTCAACATCTCTCAGTGTCTGGGATTGAACCCACGACCTCTTGTGTACCACGTGAGGTAGTCAACATCTCTCAGTGTCTGGGATTGAACCCACGACCTCCTGTGTACCAGGCGAGGTAGTCAACATCTCCCAGGGTCTGGGATTGAACCCACGACCTCCTGTGTACCAGGCGAGGTAGTCAACATCTCTCAGCAGGCACCATCAGCTGGGGTCGGGATCGAACCCACAACCTCGTGTAGACCAGGCGTGGGAGTTAACATTTCATAGCCACCGTGATGATGATGAGAAAAAGAGACGCAGACTCCAAATCTACAGCAGCAGGCACCGTCAGTTGGGATCGGGATCGATCCCACAACCTTGTGTAGACCAGGCGAGGGAGTTAACATCTCCAAGTCACTGTGGCACCCTGTAGAACTGGGCTATAGAGAAAAGATGATTATTATCATTTGCATTTACACTTTTTATAGAGACCCACAGACCTACAGAGAGACTTGTAGACTCACACCAGAGACTCTTATGATCACAACAGAGATCCGTAGACTCAGCACAGAGATCGGTAGACTCAACGCAGAGACCAATAGACTCATACAGAGACCCGAAGACTCAACAGGGATCCGTAGACTCAACACGGAGACCCGTAGACTCAACTTAGAGACCTTAAACTCACACAGACATCCGTAGACTCACAACAGAGACCCGTAGACTCACAACAGAGAACCGTAGACTCACAAGAGAGACGTGTAGACTCACACAGAGACTCATAGACTCAACACAGAGATCCGTAGACCCACCCAGAGACCCGTAGACTCAACACAGAGACGCGTAGACTCAGCACATATACCCATAGACTCAACACAGAGACCCCTAGACTCAACACAGAGATCCATGAACTCACAACAGAGAGACGTAGACTCACAACAGAGGTCCGTAGACTCATACAGAGACCCATAGATTCACAAGGGAGACTGTGTAGACTCACAAAGAGACCCACAGACTCAGCACAGATGCCTGTAGACTTACACAGAGACCCATAAACTCAACACAAAATCCTGTAGACCCACAACAGAAACCTGTAGACTCAACACAGAAACCCGTAGACACAACAGAAACCCGTAGATTCACAACAGAGAGACGTAGACTCACAACAGAGGTCCGTAGACTCATACAGAGACCCATAGATTCACAACGGAGACTGTGTAGACTCACAAAGAGACCCACAGACTCAGCACAGATACCTGTAGACTCACACAGAGACCCATAGACTCAACACAGAGACCTATAGACTCAACACAGAGACCCATAGACTCACAACAGAGACCCGTAGACTCACAACAGAGACCTGTAGACTCACAACATACCCGTAGACTCAACGCAGAGACCCGTAGACACACACAGAGACCCATAGACTCAACACAGAGACCCGTGGACTCACAACAAATACCCGTCGACTCAACGCAGAGACTCGTAGACTCACAACAGAGAACCGTAGACTCGCAACAGAGACCCGAAGACTCACACAGAGACCGATAGACTCAACACAGAGACCCGTAGACACACACAGAGACCCATAGACTCAACACAGAGACCCGTGGACTCAACACAGAGACCCGTAGACTCACACAGAGACCCATAGACTCAACACAGAGACCCGTAGACTCACACAAAGACCTATAGACTCAACACAGAGACCCGTGGACTCACACAGAGACCCGTAGACTCACAACAGAGACCCGTAGACTCACAACAGAGACCCGCAGAATCAACGCAGAGACCCATAGACTCAACACAGAGACCCGTAGACTCACACAGAGACCTATAGACTCAACACAGAGACCCGTGGACTCACACAGAGACCCGTAGACTCACAACAGAGACCCGTAGACTCACAACAGAGACCCATAAACTCAACGCAAAATTCTGTAGACCCACAACAGAAACCTGTAGACTCAACACAGAGACCCGTAGACTCAACACAGAAACCCGTAGACTCACACAGAGACCCATAGACTCAACACAGAGACCCATAGACTCACACAGAGACCCATAGACTCACAACGGAAACCCGTAGACTCACAACAGAGACCCGTAGACTCAACACAGAGACCCGTAGACTCACAACAGAAACCCGAAGACAAACAAAGACCCATAGACTCAACACAGAGACCCATAGACTCAACGCAGAGACCCGCAGACTCACAACAGAGACCCGTAGACACACAGAGACCCATCGACTCAACACAGAGACCCGTAGACACAACAGAGGCCCGTAGACTTACAACAGAGACCTGTAGACACACAACAGAGACTCTTAGACTCAACACAGAGATCCGTAGACTCACATAGACCCATACACTCACAACAGAGACCCGTAGACTCACAGAGACCCATCGACTCAACACAGAGACCCGTAGACACACAACAGAGACCCGTAGACTCACAATAGATATCCGTAGACTCACACAGAGACCCATAGACTCACACAGAGACCGTAGACTCAACGCAGAGACCCGTAGACTCACGACAGAGACCCGTAGACTCACAATATAGACCCGTAGACTCACACAGAGACCCGTAGACTCACAAATAGAGACCCGTAGACTCAACACAGAGACCCGTAGACACACAACAGAGACCCGTAGACTCAACACAGAGACACATAGACTCAACACAGAGACCCGTAGACTCACAATAGAAACCCGTAGACTCACAACAGAGACGTGTAGACTCACACAGAGACCCATAGACTCAACACAGAGACCCGTAGACTCACACAGAGACCCATAGACTCAACACAGAGACCCATAGACTCAACACAGAGACCCGTAGACTCACAACAGAGACCCGTAGACTCACAACAGAGACGTGTAGACTCAACACAGAGACCCGTAGACTCACACAGAGACCCATAGACTCAACACAGAGACCCGTAGACTCAACACAGAGACCCGTGGACTCACACAGAGACCCGTAGACTCACAACAGAGACCCGTAGACTCACAACAGAGACCCGCAGAATCAACGCAGAGACGCGTAGACTCACAACATAGACGCGTAGACTCACACAGAGACCCATAAACTCAACACAAAATCCTGTAGACCCACAACAGAAACCTGTAGACTCAACACAGAGACACGTAGACTCACAACAGAAACCCGTAGACTCACAACAGATATCCGTAGACTCACAACATAGATCCGTAGACTCACAACAGAGACCCGTAGACTCAACACAGAGACCCGTAGACTCACAACAGAGGCCCGTATACTCACACAAAGACCCATAGACTCAACACAGAGACCCGTAGACTCAACACAGAGACCCATAGACTCAACACAGAGACCCGTAGACTTACAACAGAAACCCGTAGACTCACAACAGAGACCCATAGACTCACACAGAGACCCATAGACTCGCTAATACAGAGACCCATAGACTCACTCACCAGAGAGACCCGTAGACTCACTCACACAGAGACCCGTAGACTCACTCACACAGAGACCCGTAGACTAACTCACACAGAGACCCATAGACTCAACACAGAGACCCGTAGACTCACACAGAGACCCGTAGACTCACACAGAGACCCGTATACTCACACAAAGACCCATAGACTCAACACAGAGACCCATAGACTCACAACGGAAACCCGTAGACTCACAACAGAAACCCGAAGACAAACAGAGACCCATAGACTCAACGCAGAGACCCGCAGACTCACAACAGAGACCCGTAGACACACAGAGACCCATAGACTCACAATAGAGACCCGTAGACTAACAACAGAGACCCGTAGACTCACAGAGACCCATCGACTCAACACAGAGACCCGTAGACACAACAGAGGCCCGTAGACTTACAACAGAGACCCGTAGACACACAACAGAGACTCGTAGACTCAACACAGAGACTCGTAGACTCAACACAGAGATCCGTAGACTCACATAGACCCATAGACTCACAACAGAGACCCGTAGACTCACAGAGACCCATCGACTCAACACAGAGACCCGTAGACTCACAACAGAGACCCGTAGACTCACAATAGATATCCGTAGACTCACACAGAGACCCATAGACTCACACAGAGACCGTAGACTCAACGCAGAGACCCGTAGACTCACAATATAGACCCGTAGACTCAACACAGAGACCCGTAGACTCAACACAGAGACCCGTAGACTCAACACAGAGACCCGTAGACTCAACACAGAGACCCGTAGACTCAACACAGAGACCCGTAGACACACAACAGAGACACATAGACTCAACACAGAGACCCGTAGACTTACAACAGAAACCCGTAGACTCACAACAGAGACCCGTCGACTCACACAGAGACCCGTAGACTCACAACAGAGACCCATAGACTCACACAGAGACCGTAGACTCAACACAGAGACCTGTAGACTTACAACAGAAACCCGTAGACTCACAACAGAGACCCGTAGACTCAACACAGAGACCCGTAGACTCACACAGAGACCCATAGACTCAACACAGAGACCCGTAGACTCACACAGATACCCATAGACTCAACACAGAGACCCATAGACTCAACACAGATACCCGTAGACTCACAACAGAGACCCATAGACTCAACACAGAGACCCGTAGACTCACAACAGAGACCCGTAGACTCACAACAGAGACCCGTAGACTCACTCACACAGAGACCCATAGACTCAACACAGAGACCCGTAGACTCAGTACAGAGACCCGTAGACTCACACAGAGACCCATAGACTCACTCACAACAGATATCCGTAGACTCACAACATAGACCCGTAAACTCACAACATAGACCCGTAGACTCACAACATAGACCAGTAGACACACAACAGAGACCCATAGGCTCACAACATAGACCCGTAGACTCACAACAGAGACCCCTAGACTCAACACAGACCTCAGGACTCGCATAGAGAGCCAAAGGGGGACATCGACTAACCTGGATGGTGGTAGGGTGTGTGGGTGGGGGCACAGTGGAGGTCAGGGGTGGGGGGGGGGTCAGGGGGGGTTGGGGGGTCAGGCGACCCTTCTCTGCGAGTCTCCCTCTGCTGTCTCCGACCTCGCTCTCTCCCTCTGTCTCTCTGGACGGAGAGAGAGACAGATTTCTGGAGGCAGAAATCTCTGGAGAGAGATGTCTGGAGAGAGTAAGAGATCTGTGGTGAGAGACAGAGATCAGGTGGGACCATCGACTGCTGCTCCTGCAATCTCTCTCTGTCTCTCAATCTCTGGCTGGCTGCTTCATATGCAAGGTGAGCGGCCGATAATCCCCAGGGCTTGCGAAGCGAAGCCAGACACCCCCCCCCCTTCCCCTTAGATCCTTCACCCCCCCCCCCCCGCCCGGGTCACTGCCCCCTTCGAAAGAGACGCTGGGGGAGTCGCGGGTGGAGGGGGGGGGGGTCTCTGGTGAAGCTCAGGGCCCCCCAACACTCCACCTGTGTTTGCCTTGGCTCCGTCACACGCGGATCTATGGTTAAGACCCCCCCCCCGCCACTCCCAGAGTGTAAGCGGACAGGAGTCGAGTTACCTCTGCACACAAGGACGGCCCCTTACGTAACCCACACAGCCCGGGTGAGTGAGGGGAGTTTGTGTGATCTCCCCCTGTTCTACAGAGTGAGTGGAGTTTGTGTGATCTCCCCCTGTTCTACAGAGTGAGTGAGTGGAGTTTGTGTGATCTCCCCCTGTTCTACAGAGTGAGTGGAGTGTGTGTGATCTCCCCCTGTACTACAGAGTGAGTGGAGTTTGTATGATCTCCCCCTGTACTACAGAGTGAGTGAGTGGAGTTTGTATAATCTCCCCCTGTTCTACAGGGTGAGTGAGTGGAGTTTGTGTGATCTCCCCCTGTTCTACAGAGTGAGTGAGTGGAGTTTGTATGACCTCCCCCTGTTATAGAGAGTGAGTTGAGTTTGTATGATCTCCCCCTGTACTACAGAGTGAGTGAGTGGAGTTTGTATGATCTCCCCCTGTTCTACAGAGTGAGTGAGTGGAGTTTGTGTGATCTCCCCCTGTTCTACAGAGTGAGTGGAGTTTGTGTGATCTCCCCCTGTACTACAGAGTGAGTGGAATTGTGTGATCTCTCCCTGTACTACAGAGTGAGTGAGTGGAGTTTGTATGATCTCCCCCTGTTCTACAGAGTGAGTGGAGTTTGTGTGATCTCCCCCTGTTCTATAGAGTGAGTGGGGTTTGTATGATCTCCCCCTGTTCTACAGAGTGAGTGGAGTTTGTGTGATCTTCCCCTGTTCTACAGAGTGAGTGGGGTTTGTATGATCTCCCCCTGTTCTACAGAGTGAGTGGAGTTTGTGTGATCTCCCCCTGTACTACAGAGTGAGTGAGTGGAGTTTGTATAATCTCCCCCTGTTCTACAGAGTGAGTGAGTGGAGTTTGTATGATCTCCCCCTGTTCTACAGAGTGAGTGGAGTTTGTGTGATCTCCCCCTGTTCTATAGAGTGAGTGGGGTTTGTATGATCTCCCCCTGTTCTACAGAGTGAGTGGAGTTTGTGTGATCTTCCCCTGTTCTACAGAGTGAGTGGGGTTTGTATGATCTCCCCCTGTTCTACAGAGTGAGTGGAGTTTGTGTGATCTCCCCCTGTACTACAGAGTGAGTGAGTGGAGTTTGTATAATCTCCCCCTGTTCTACAGGGTGAGTGAGTGGAGGTTGTGTGATCTCCCCCTGCTCTACAGAGTGAGTGAGTGGAGTTTGTATGATCTCCCCCTGTTCTACAGAGTGAGTGGAGTTTGTGTGATCTTCCCCTGTTCTACAGAGTGAGTGGGGTTTGTATGATCTCCCCCTGTTCTACAGAGTGAGTGGAGTTTGTGTGATCTCCCCCTGTACTACAGAGTGAGTGGAGTTTGTATGATCTCCATCTGTTCTACAGAGTGAGTGGAGTTTGTATGATCTCCCCCTGTTCTACAGAGTGAGTGAGTGGAGTTTGTGTGATCTCCCCCTGTTCTACAGAGTGAGTGGAGTTTGTGTGATCTCCCCCTGTACTACAGAGTGAGCGAGTTGAGTTTGTATGATCTCCCCCTGTTTTACAGAGTGAGTGGAGTTTGTATGATCTCCCGCTGTACTCCAGAGTGAGTGAGTGGGGTTTGTATGATCTCCCCCTGTTCTACAGAGTGAGCGAGTGGGGTTTGTATGATCTCCCCCTGTTCTACAGAGTGAGCGAGTGGAGTTTGTATGATATCCCCCTGTTCTACAGAGTGAGTCGAGTTTGTATGATCTCACCCTGTACAACAGAGTGAGTGAGTGGAGTTTGTATGATCTCCACCTGTTCTACAGAGTGAGTGGAGTTTGTATGATCTCACCCTGTTCTACAGAGTGAGTGAGTCGAGTTTGAATGATCTCACCCTGTACTACAGAGTGAGTGAGTGGAGTTTGTGTGATCTCCCCCTGTTCTACAGAGTGAGTGGAGTTTGTATGATCTCCCCCTGTACAACAGAGTGAGTGAGTGGAGTTTGTATGATCTCCCCCTGTTCTACAGAGTGAGTGAGTGAAGTTTTTAAGATCTCCCCCTGTTCTACAGAGTGAGTGGAGTTTGTATAATCTCACCCTGTTCCACAGAGTGAGTGAGTCGAGTTTTTATGATCTCCCCATATTATACAGAGTGAGTGATTGGAGTTTGTGTGATCTACCCCTGTGCTACAGAGTGAGTGAGTGGAGTTTGTGTGATCTCCCTCTGTTCTACAGAGTGAGTGGAGTTTGTATGATCTCCATCTGTTCTACAGAGTGAGTGGAGTTTGTATGATCTCCCCCTGTTCTACAGAGTGAGTGGAGTTTGTGTGATCTCCCCCTGTTCTACAGAGTGAGTGGAGTTTGTGTGATCTCCCCCTGTACTACAGAGTGAGCGAGTAGAGTTTGTATGATCTCCCCCTGTTTTACAGAGTGAGTGGAGTTTGTATGATCTCCCCCTGTACTCCAGAGTGAGTGAGTGGGGCTTGTATGATCTCCCCCTGTTCTACAGAGTGAGCGAGTGGAGTTTGTATGATCTCCCCCTGTTCTACAGAGTGAGTCGAGTTTGTATGATCTCACCCTGTACTACAGAGTGAGTGAGTGGAGTTTGTGTGATCTCCCCCTGTTCTACAGAGTGAGTGGAGTTTGTATGATCTCCCCCTGTACTACAGAGTGAGTGGAGTTTGTATAATCTCACCCTGTTCTACAGAGTGAGTGAGTCGAGTTTGTATGATCTCCCCCTGTTCTACAGAGTGAGTATAGTTTGTGTGATCTCCCCCTGTACTACAGAATGAGTGAGTGGGGTTTTTGTGATCTCCGCCTGTTCTACAGAGTGAATGAGTGGAGTTTGTGTGATCTCCCCCTGTTCTACAGAGTGAGTGGAGTTTGTGTGATCTCCATCTGTTCTACAGAGTGAGTGGAGTTTGTATGATCTCCCCCTGTTCTACAGAGTGAGTGGAGTTTGTGTGATCTCCCCCTGTTCTACAGAGTGAGTGGAGTTTGTGTGATCTCCCCGTGTACTACAGAGTGAGCGAGTAGAGTTTGTATGATCTCCCCCTGTTTTACAGAGTGAGTGGAGTTTGTATGATCTCCCCCTGTACTCCAGAGTGAGTGAGTGGGGTTTGTATGATCTCCCCCTGTTCTACAGAGTGAGCGAGTGGAGTTTGTATGATCTCCCCCTGTTCTACAGAGTGAGTCGAGTTTGTATGATCTCACCCTGTACTACAGAGTGAGTGAGTGGAGTTTGTATGATCTCCCCCTGTTCTACAGAGTGAGTGGAGTTTGTATGATCTCACCCGGTTCTACAGAGTGAGTGAGTCGAGTTTGAATGATCTCACCCTGTACTACAGAGTAAGTGAGTGGAGTTTATGTGATCTCCCCCTGTTCTACAGAGTGAGTGGAGTTTGTATGATCTCCCCCTGTACTACAGAGTGAGTGAGTGGAGTTTGTATGATCTCCCCCTGTTCTACAGAGTGAGTGAGTGAAGTTTTTAAGATCTCCCCCTGTTCTACAGAGTGAGTGGAGTTTGTATAATCTCCCCCTGTTCTACAGAGTGAGTGAGTCGAGTTTTTATGATCTCCCCATATTATACAGAGTGAGTATAGTTTTTGTGATCTCCCCCTGTACAACAGAATGAGTGAGTGGGGTTTGTATGATCTCCCCCTGTTCTACAGAGTGAGCGAGTGGAGTTTGTGTGATCTCCCCCTGTTCTATAGAGTGAGTCGAGTTTGTATGATCTCACCCTGTACTACAAAGTGAGTGGAGTTTGTATGATCTACCCCTGTTCTACAGAGTGAGAGTGAGTCGAGTTTGTATGATCTCCCCCTGTACTACAGAGTGAGTGGTGTTTGTATGTTATCCCCCTGTTTTACAGAGTGAGTGGAGTTTATATGATCTCCTCCTGTTCTACAGAGTGAGTGAGTGGAGTTTGTATGAACTCACCCTGTTCTACAGAGTGTGTGAGTCGAGTTTATGTCATCTCCCCCTGTTCTCCAGAGTGAATGAGTGGAGTTTGTATGATCTCACCCTGCACTACAGAGTGAGTGAAGTTTATGTGATCTCCCCCTGTTCGACAGAGTAAGTGAGTGGAGTTTGTATGATCTCCTCCTGTTCTACAGAGTGAGTGAGTCGAGTTTGTGTGATCTCCCCCTGTTCTACAGAGTGAGTGAGTGGAGTTTGTATGATCTCACCCTGTTCTACAGAGTGAATGAGTGGAGTTTGTATGATCTCCCCCTGTTCTACCGAGTGAGTGAGTCGAGTTTTTATGATCTCCCCCTGTTCTACAGAGTGAGTGAGTGGAGTTTGTATGATCTCCTCCAGTTCTACAGAGTGAGTGAGTGGAGTTTGTATGATCACCCCCTGTACTACAGAGTGAGTCGAGTTTGTATGATATCTCCCTGTACTACAGAGTGAGTGAAGTTTACGGGATCTCCCCCTGTTCGACAGAGTAAGTGAGTGGAGTTTGTGTGATCTCCCCCTGTTATACAGAGTGAGTGAGTGGAGTTTGTGTGATCTCCTCCTGTTCTACAGAGTGAGTGAGTCTAGTTTGTGTGATCTCCCCCTGTTCTACAGAGTGAGTGATTGGAGTTTGTATGATCTCACCCTGTTCTACAGAGTGAATGAGTGGATTTTGTATTATCTCCCCCTGTGCTACAGAGTGAGTGAGTGGAGTTTGTATGATCTCCCCCTGTTCTACAGAGTGAGTGAGTGGAGTTTGTATGATCTCCCACTGTTCTACAGAGTGAGTGAGTGGAGTTTGTATGATCTCCCCCTGTATTACAGAGTGAGTCGAGTTTGTATGATCTCACCCTGTACTACAGAGTGAGTGAGTGGAGTTTGTGTGATTTCCCCCTGTTCTACAGAGTGAGTGAGTCGAGTTTGAATAATCTCACCCTGTACTACAGACTGAGTGAGTGGAGTTTGTATGATCTCCCCCTGTTCTACAGAGTGAGTGGAGTTTGTATGATCTCATCCTGGTCTACAGAGTGGGTGAGTGGCGTTTGTGTGATCTCCCCGTGTTCTAGAGACTGAATGAATGGAGTTTGTATGATCTCCCCCTGTACTACAGAGTGAGTGAGTGGAGTTTTTATGATCTCCCCCTGTTCTACAGAGTGAGTGAGTGGAGTTTTTATGATCTCCCCCTGTTCTACAGAGTGAGTGGAGTTTGTATGATCCCCCCCTGTTCTACAGAGTGAGTGAGTCGAGTTTTTATCATCTCCCCCTGTGCTAAAGAATGAGTGAGTGGAGTTTGTGTAATCTCCCCCTGTTCTACAGAGTGAGTGAGTGGAGTTTTTTATGATCTCCCCATTTTCTACAGAGTGAGTGATTGGAGTTTGTGTGATCTACCCCTGTGCTACAGAGTGAGTGAGTGGAGTTTGTGTGATCTCCCCCTGTTCTACAGAGTGAGTGAGTGGAGTTTGTATGATCTCCCCTGTTCTACAGAGTGAGTCGAGTTTGTATGATCTCCCCCTGTTCTATAGAGTGAGTGGAGTTTGTGTGATCTCCCCCTGTTCTACAGAGTGAGTGAGTGGAGTTTGTATGATCTCCCCCTGTTCTACAGAGTGAGTATAGTTTGTGTGATCTCCCCCTGTACTACAGAGTGAGTGAGTGGAGTTTGTGTGATCTCCACCTGTTCTACAGAGTGAATGAGGGGAGTTTGTGTGATCTCCCCCTGTTCTACAGAGTGATTGAGTCGAGTTTGTATGATCTCCCCCTGTCCTACAAAGTGAGTGGAGTTTGTATGATCTACCCCTGTTCTACAGAGTGAGTGAGTGGAGTTTGTATGATCTCCCCCTGTTCTCCAGAGTGAATGAGTGGAGTTTGTGTGATCTCCCCCTGTTCTGCAGAGTGAGTGGAGTTTATGTGATCTCCCCCCGTTCTACAGAGTGAGTGAGTCGAGTTTGTATGATCTCCCCCTGTTCTACAGAGTGACTGAGTGGAGTTTGTATGATCTCACCCTGTACTACAGAGTGAGTGAGTGGAGTTTGTATGATCTCACCCTGTTCTACAGAGTGAATGAGTGGAGTTTGTATGATCTCCCCCTCTTCTACCGAGTGAGTGAGTCGAGTTTTTATGATCTCCCCCTGTTCTACAGAGTGAGTGAGTGGAGTTTGTATGATCTCCTCCAGTTCTACAGAGTGAGTGGAGTTTGTATGATCACCCCCTGTACTACAGAGTAAGTCGAGTTTGTATGATCTCTCCCTGTTCTGCAGAGTGAGTGGAGTTTATTTGATCTCCCCCCGTTCTACAGAGTGAGTGAGTCGAGTTTGTATGATCTCCTCCTGTTCTACAGAGTGACTGAGTGGAGTTTGTATGATCTCCCCCTGTTCTACAGAGTGAGTGAGTCGAGTTTTTATGATCTCCCCCTGTGCTACAGAGTGAGTGAAGTTTACGTGATCTCCCCCTGTTCGACAGAGTAAGTGAGTGGAGTTTGTGTGATCTCCCCCTGTTCTACAGAGTGAGTGAGTGAGTGGAGTTTGTGTGATCTCCGCCTGTTCTACAGAGTGAATGAGGGGAGTTTGTGTGATCTCCCCCTGTTCTACAGAGTGATTGAGTCGAGTTTGTATGATCTACCCCTGTTCTACAGAGTGAGTGGAGTTTATATGATCTCCCCCTGTTCTACAGAGTGAGAGTGAGTCGAGTTTGTATGATCTCCCCCTGTTCTACAGAGTGAGTGAGTGGAGTTTGTGGGATCTCCCCCTGTTCTACAAAGTGAGTGGAGTTTATATGATCTCCCCCTGTTCCACAGAGTGAGAGTGAGTCGAGTTTGTATGATCTCCTCCTGTTCTACAGAGTGAGTGAGTGGAGTTTGTATGATCTCCCCTGTTCTACAGAGTGTGTGAGTCGAGTTTGTGTGATCTCCCACTGTTCTACAGAGTGAATGAGTGGAGTTTATATGATCTCCCCCTGTTCCACAGAGTGAGAGTGAGTCGAGTTTGTATGATCTCCTCCTGTTCTACAGAGTGAGTGAGTCGAGTTTGAATGATCTCACCCTGTACTACAGACTGAGTGAGTGGAGTTTGTATGATCTCCCCCTGTTCTACAGAGTGAGTGGAGTTTGTATGATCTCATCCTGGTCTACAGAGTGGGTGAGTGGCGTTTGTGTGATCTCCCCGTGTTCTAGAGACTGAATGAATGGAGTTTGTATGATCTCCCCCTGTGCTACAGAGTGAGTGAGTGGAGTTTGTATGATCTCCCCCTGTTCTACAGAGTGAGTGAGTGGAGTTTGTATGATCTCCCACTGTTCTACAGAGTGAGTGAGTGGAGTTTGTATGATCTCCCCCTGTATTACAGAGTGAGTCGAGTTTGTATGATCTCACCCTGTACTACAGAGTGAGTGAGTGGAGTTTGTGTGATTTCCCCCTGTTCTACAGAGTGAGTGAGTCGAGTTTGAATGATCTCACCCTGTACTACAGACTGAGTGAGTGGAGTTTGTATGATCTCCCCCTGTTCTACAGAGTGAGTGGAGTTTGTATGATCTCATCCTGGTCTACAGAGTGGGTGAGTGGCGTTTGTGTGATCTCCCCGTGTTCTAGAGACTGAATGAATGGAGTTTGTATGATCTCCCCCTGTACTACAGAGTGAGTGAGTGGAGTTTTTATGATCTCCCCCTGTTCTACAGAGTGAGTGAGTGGAGTTTTTATGATCTCCCCCTGTTCTACAGAGTGAGTGGAGTTTGTATGATCCCCCCCTGTTCTACAGAGTGAGTGAGTCGAGTTTTTATCATCTCCCCCTGTGCTAAAGAATGAGTGAGTGGAGTTTGTGTAATCTCCCCCTGTTCTACAGAGTGAGTGAGTGGAGTTTTTTATGATCTCCCCATTTTCTACAGAGTGAGTGATTGGAGTTTGTGTGATCTACCCCTGTGCTACAGAGTGAGTGAGTGGAGTTTGTGTGATCTCCCCCTGTTCTACAGAGTGAGTGAGTGGAGTTTGTATGATCTCCCCTGTTCTACAGAGTGAGTCGAGTTTGTATGATCTCCCCCTGTTCTATAGAGTGAGTGGAGTTTGTGTGATCTCCCCCTGTTCTACAGAGTGAGTGAGTGGAGTTTGTATGATCTCCCCCTGTTCTACAGAGTGAGTATAGTTTGTGTGATCTCCCCCTGTACTACAGAGTGAGTGAGTGGAGTTTGTGTGATCTCCACCTGTTCTACAGAGTGAATGAGGGGAGTTTGTGTGATCTCCCCCTGTTCTACAGAGTGATTGAGTCGAGTTTGTATGATCTCCCCCTGTTCTACAGAGTGAGTGAGTGGAGTTTGTATGATCTCCCACTGTTCTACAGAGTGAGTGAGTCGAGTTTTTATGATCTCCCCCTGTGCTACAGAGTGAGTGAAGTTTACGTGATCTCCCCCTGTTCGACAGAGTAAGTGAGTGGAGTTTGTGTGATCTCCCCCTGTTCTACAGAGTGAGTGAGTGAGTGGAGTTTGTGTGATCTCCGCCTGTTCTACAGAGTGAATGAGGGGAGTTTGTGTGATCTCCCCCTGTTCTACAGAGTGATTGAGTCGAGTTTGTATGATCTACCCCTGTTCTACAGAGTGAGTGGAGTTTATATGATCTCCCCCTGTTCTACAGAGTGAGAGTGAGTCGAGTTTGTATGATCTCCCCCTGTTCTACAGAGTGAGTGAGTGGAGTTTGTGGGATCTCCCCCTGTTCTACAAAGTGAGTGGAGTTTATATGATCTCCCCCTGTTCCACAGAGTGAGAGTGAGTCGAGTTTGTATGATCTCCTCCTGTTCTACAGAGTGAGTGAGTGGAGTTTGTATGATCTCCCCTGTTCTACAGAGTGTGTGAGTCGAGTTTGTGTGATCTCCCACTGTTCTACAGAGTGAATGAGTGGAGTTTATATGATCTCCCCCTGTTCCACAGAGTGAGAGTGAGTCGAGTTTGTATGATCTCCTCCTGTTCTACAGAGTGAGTGAGTCGAGTTTGAATGATCTCACCCTGTACTACAGACTGAGTGAGTGGAGTTTGTATGATCTCCCCCTGTTCTACAGAGTGAGTGGAGTTTGTATGATCTCATCCTGGTCTACAGAGTGGGTGAGTGGCGTTTGTGTGATCTCCCCGTGTTCTAGAGACTGAATGAATGGAGTTTGTATGATCTCCCCCTGTGCTACAGAGTGAGTGAGTGGAGTTTGTATGATCTCCCCCTGTTCTACAGAGTGAGTGAGTGGAGTTTGTATGATCTCCCACTGTTCTACAGAGTGAGTGAGTGGAGTTTGTATGATCTCCCCCTGTATTACAGAGTGAGTCGAGTTTGTATGATCTCACCCTGTACTACAGAGTGAGTGAGTGGAGTTTGTGTGATTTCCCCCTGTTCTACAGAGTGAGTGAGTCGAGTTTGAATGATCTCACCCTGTACTACAGACTGAGTGAGTGGAGTTTGTATGATCTCCCCCTGTTCTACAGAGTGAGTGGAGTTTGTATGATCTCATCCTGGTCTACAGAGTGGGTGAGTGGCGTTTGTGTGATCTCCCCGTGTTCTAGAGACTGAATGAATGGAGTTTGTATGATCTCCCCCTGTACTACAGAGTGAGTGAGTGGAGTTTTTATGATCTCCCCCTGTTCTACAGAGTGAGTGAGTGGAGTTTTTATGATCTCCCCCTGTTCTACAGAGTGAGTGGAGTTTGTATGATCCCCCCCTGTTCTACAGAGTGAGTGAGTCGAGTTTTTATCATCTCCCCCTGTGCTAAAGAATGAGTGAGTGGAGTTTGTGTAATCTCCCCCTGTTCTACAGAGTGAGTGAGTGGAGTTTTTTATGATCTCCCCATTTTCTACAGAGTGAGTGATTGGAGTTTGTGTGATCTACCCCTGTGCTACAGAGTGAGTGAGTGGAGTTTGTGTGATCTCCCCCTGTTCTACAGAGTGAGTGAGTGGAGTTTGTATGATCTCCCCTGTTCTACAGAGTGAGTCGAGTTTGTATGATCTCCCCCTGTTCTATAGAGTGAGTGGAGTTTGTGTGATCTCCCCCTGTTCTACAGAGTGAGTGAGTGGAGTTTGTATGATCTCCCCCTGTTCTACAGAGTGAGTATAGTTTGTGTGATCTCCCCCTGTACTACAGAGTGAGTGAGTGGAGTTTGTGTGATCTCCACCTGTTCTACAGAGTGAATGAGGGGAGTTTGTGTGATCTCCCCCTGTTCTACAGAGTGATTGAGTCGAGTTTGTATGATCTCCCCCTGTCCTACAAAGTGAGTGGAGTTTGTATGATCTACCCCTGTTCTACAGAGTGAGTGAGTGGAGTTTGTATGATCTCCCCCTGTTCTCCAGAGTGAATGAGTGGAGTTTGTGTGATCTCCCCCTGTTCTGCAGAGTGAGTGGAGTTTATGTGATCTCCCCCCGTTCTACAGAGTGAGTGAGTCGAGTTTGTATGATCTCCCCCTGTTCTACAGAGTGACTGAGTGGAGTTTGTATGATCTCACCCTGTACTACAGAGTGAGTGAGTGGAGTTTGTATGATCTCACCCTGTTCTACAGAGTGAATGAGTGGAGTTTGTATGATCTCCCCCTCTTCTACCGAGTGAGTGAGTCGAGTTTTTATGATCTCCCCCTGTTCTACAGAGTGAGTGAGTGGAGTTTGTATGATCTCCTCCAGTTCTACAGAGTGAGTGGAGTTTGTATGATCACCCCCTGTACTACAGAGTAAGTCGAGTTTGTATGATCTCTCCCTGTTCTGCAGAGTGAGTGGAGTTTATTTGATCTCCCCCCGTTCTACAGAGTGAGTGAGTCGAGTTTGTATGATCTCCTCCTGTTCTACAGAGTGACTGAGTGGAGTTTGTATGATCTCCCCCTGTTCTACAGACTGAGTGAGTCGAGTTTTTATGATCTCCCCCTGTGCTACAGAGTGAGTGAAGTTTACGTGATCTCCCCCTGTTCGACAGAGTAAGTGAGTGGAGTTTGTGTGATCTCCCCCTGTTCTACAGAGTGAGTGAGTGAGTGGAGTTTGTGTGATCTCCGCCTGTTCTACAGAGTGAATGAGGGGAGTTTGTGTGATCTCCCCCTGTTCTACAGAGTGATTGAGTCGAGTTTGTATGATCTACCCCTGTTCTACAGAGTGAGTGGAGTTTATATGATCTCCCCCTGTTCTACAGAGTGAGAGTGAGTCGAGTTTGTATGATCTCCCCCTGTTCTACAGAGTGAGTGAGTGGAGTTTGTGGGATCTCCCCCTGTTCTACAAAGTGAGTGGAGTTTATATGATCTCCCCCTGTTCCACAGAGTGAGAGTGAGTCGAGTTTGTATGATCTCCCCCTGTTCTACAGAGTGAGTGGAGTTTGTATGATCTCATCCTGGTCTACAGAGTGGGTGAGTGGCGTTTGTGTGATCTCCCCGTGTTCTAGAGACTGAATGAATGGAGTTTGTATGATCTCCCCCTGTGCTACAGAGTGAGTGAGTGGAGTTTGTATGATCTCCCCCTGTTCTACAGAGTGAGTGAGTGGAGTTTGTATGATCTCCCACTGTTCTACAGAGTGAGTGAGTGGAGTTTGTATGATCTCCCCCTGTATTACAGAGTGAGTCGAGTTTGTATGATCTCACCCTGTACTACAGAGTGAGTGAGTGGAGTTTGTGTGATTTCCCCCTGTTCTACAGAGTGAGTGAGTCGAGTTTGAATGATCTCACCCTGTACTACAGACTGAGTGAGTGGAGTTTGTATGATCTCCCCCTGTTCTACAGAGTGAGTGGAGTTTGTATGATCTCATCCTGGTCTACAGAGTGGGTGAGTGGCGTTTGTGTGATCTCCCCGTGTTCTAGAGACTGAATGAATGGAGTTTGTATGATCTCCCCCTGTACTACAGAGTGAGTGAGTGGAGTTTTTATGATCTCCCCCTGTTCTACAGAGTGAGTGAGTGGAGTTTTTATGATCTCCCCCTGTTCTACAGAGTGAGTGGAGTTTGTATGATCCCCCCCTGTTCTACAGAGTGAGTGAGTCGAGTTTTTATCATCTCCCCCTGTGCTAAAGAATGAGTGAGTGGAGTTTGTGTAATCTCCCCCTGTTCTACAGAGTGAGTGAGTGGAGTTTTTTATGATCTCCCCATTTTCTACAGAGTGAGTGATTGGAGTTTGTGTGATCTACCCCTGTGCTACAGAGTGAGTGAGTGGAGTTTGTGTGATCTCCCCCTGTTCTACAGAGTGAGTGAGTGGAGTTTGTATGATCTCCCCTGTTCTACAGAGTGAGTCGAGTTTGTATGATCTCCCCCTGTTCTATAGAGTGAGTGGAGTTTGTGTGATCTCCCCCTGTTCTACAGAGTGAGTGAGTGGAGTTTGTATGATCTCCCCCTGTTCTACAGAGTGAGTATAGTTTGTGTGATCTCCCCCTGTACTACAGAGTGAGTGAGTGGAGTTTGTGTGATCTCCACCTGTTCTACAGAGTGAATGAGGGGAGTTTGTGTGATCTCCCCCTGTTCTACAGAGTGATTGAGTGAGTGGAGTTTGTATGATCTCCCCCTGTTCTACAGAGCGAGTGAGTGGAGTATATATGATCTCCCCCTGTTCTACAGAGTGAGTGGAGTTTGTATAATCTCCCCCTGTTCTACAGAGTGAGTGAGTGGAGTTTTTATGATCTCCCCCTGTTCTACAGAGTGAGTGGAGTTTGTATGATCCCCCCCTGTTCTACAGAGTGAGTGAGTCGAGTTTTTATCATCTCCCCCTGTGCTAAAGAATGAGTGAGTGGAGTTTGTGTAATCTCCCCCTGTTCTACAGAGTGAGTGAGTGGAGTTTTTTATGATCTCCCCATTTTCTACAGAGTGAGTGATTGGAGTTTGTGTGATCTACCCCTGTGCTACAGAGTGAGTGAGTGGAGTTTGTGTGATCTCCCCCTGTTCTACAGAGTGAGTGAGTGGAGTTTGTATGATCTCCCCTGTTCTACAGAGTGAGTCGAGTTTGTATGATCTCCCCCTGTTCTATAGAGTGAGTGGAGTTTGTGTGATCTCCCCCTGTTCTACAGAGTGAGTGAGTGGAGTTTGTATGATCTCCCCCTGTTCTACAGAGTGAGTATAGTTTGTGTGATCTCCCCCTGTACTACAGAGTGAGTGAGTGGAGTTTGTGTGATCTCCACCTGTTCTACAGAGTGAATGAGGGGAGTTTGTGTGATCTCCCCCTGTTCTACAGAGTGATTGAGTCGAGTTTGTATGATCTCCCCCTGTCCTACAAAGTGAGTGGAGTTTGTATGATCTACCCCTGTTCTACAGAGTGAGTGAGTGGAGTTTGTATGATCTCCCCCTGTTCTCCAGAGTGAATGAGTGGAGTTTGTGTGATCTCCCCCTGTTCTGCAGAGTGAGTGGAGTTTATGTGATCTCCCCCCGTTCTACAGAGTGAGTGAGTCGAGTTTGTATGATCTCCCCCTGTTCTACAGAGTGACTGAGTGGAGTTTGTATGATCTCACCCTGTACTACAGAGTGAGTGAGTGGAGTTTGTATGATCTCACCCTGTTCTACAGAGTGAATGAGTGGAGTTTGTATGATCTCCCCCTCTTCTACCGAGTGAGTGAGTCGAGTTTTTATGATCTCCCCCTGTTCTACAGAGTGAGTGAGTGGAGTTTGTATGATCTCCTCCAGTTCTACAGAGTGAGTGGAGTTTGTATGATCACCCCCTGTACTACAGAGTAAGTCGAGTTTGTATGATCTCTCCCTGTTCTGCAGAGTGAGTGGAGTTTATTTGATCTCCCCCCGTTCTACAGAGTGAGTGAGTCGAGTTTGTATGATCTCCTCCTGTTCTACAGAGTGACTGAGTGGAGTTTGTATGATCTCCCCCTGTTCTACAGACTGAGTGAGTCGAGTTTTTATGATCTCCCCCTGTGCTACAGAGTGAGTGAAGTTTACGTGATCTCCCCCTGTTCGACAGAGTAAGTGAGTGGAGTTTGTGTGATCTCCCCCTGTTCTACAGAGTGAGTGAGTGAGTGGAGTTTGTGTGATCTCCGCCTGTTCTACAGAGTGAATGAGGGGAGTTTGTGTGATCTCCCCCTGTTCTACAGAGTGATTGAGTCGAGTTTGTATGATCTACCCCTGTTCTACAGAGTGAGTGGAGTTTATATGATCTCCCCCTGTTCTACAGAGTGAGAGTGAGTCGAGTTTGTATGATCTCCCCCTGTTCTACAGAGTGAGTGAGTGGAGTTTGTGGGATCTCCCCCTGTTCTACAAAGTGAGTGGAGTTTATATGATCTCCCCCTGTTCCACAGAGTGAGAGTGAGTCGAGTTTGTATGATCTCCTCCTGTTCTACAGAGTGAGTGAGTGGAGTTTGTATGATCTCCCCTGTTCTACAGAGAGTGTGAGTCGAGTTTGTGTGATCTCCCACTGTTCTACAGAGTGAATGAGTGGAGTTTGTATGATCTCCCCCTGTTCTACTGAGTGAGTTGAGTTTGTATGATCTCCCCCTGTTCTACAGAGTGAGTGAGTGGAGTTTGTGTGATCTCCCCGTGTTCTACAGAGTGAATGAGTGGAGTTTGTATGATCTCCCCCTGTACTACAGAGTGAGTGAGTGAGTGGAGTTTGTATGATCTCCCCCTGTTCTACAGAGCGAGTGAGTGGAGTATATATGATCTCCCCCTGTTCTACAGAGTGAGTGGAGTTTGTATAATCTCCCCCTGTTCTACAGAGTGAGTGAGTCGAGTTTTTATGATCTCCCCCTGTGCTACAGAGTGAGTGAGTGAAGATTGTGTAATCTCCGCCTGTTCGACAGAGTGAGTGAGTCGAGTTTTTATGATCTCCCCCTGTTCTACAGAGTGAGTAATTGGAGTTTGTGTGATCTACCCCTGTGCTACAGAGTGAGTGAGTGGAGTTTGTGTCATCTCCCCCTGTTCTACAGAGTTAGTGAGTGGAGTTTGTATGATCTCCCCTGTTCTACAGAGTGAGTCGAGTTTGTATGATCTCCCCCTGTTCTACAGAGTGAGTATAGTTTGTGTGATCTCCCCCTGTACTACAGAGTGAGTGAGTGGAGTTTGTGTGATCTCCCCGTGTTCTACAGAGTGAATGAGTGGAGTTTGTATGATCTCCCCCTGTACTACAGAGTGAGTGAGTGAGTGGAGTTTGTATGATCTCCCCCTGTTCTACAGAGCGAGTGAGTGGAGTTTTTATGATCTCCCCCTGTTCTACAGAGTGAGTGGAGTTTGTATAATCTCCCCCTGTTCTACAGAGTGAGTGAGTCGAGTTTTTATGATCTCCCCCTGTGCTACAGAGTGAGTGAGTGGAGATTGAGTGATCTCCGCCTGTTCTGCAGAGTGAATGAGTGGAGTTTGTGTGATCTCCCCCTGTTCTACAGAGTGAGTGAGTCGAGTTTGTATGATCTCCCCCTGTTCTACAAAGTCAGTGGAGTTTGTATGATCTACCCCTGTTCTACAGATTGAGCGGAGTTTATATGATCTCCCCCTGTTCTACTGAGTGAGAGTGAGTCGAGTTTGTATGATCTCCCCCTGTTCTACAGAGTGAGTGGAGTTTGTATGATCTCCCCCTGTTCTGCAGAGTGTGTGAGTCGAGTTTGTGTGATCTCCCCCTGTTCTACCGAGTGAATGAGTGGAGTTTGTGTGATCTCCCCCTGTTCTACAGAGTGAGTGGAGTTTGTATGATCTCCCCCTGTTCTACAAAGTGAGTGAGTGGAGTTTGTGTGATCTCCCCCTTTGCTACAGAGTGAGTGAGTGGAGTTTGTATGATCTTCCCCTGTTCTACAGAGTGAGTGAGTGGAGTTTGTATGATCTCACCCTGTTCTACAGAGTGAGTGAAGTTTACGTGATATCTCCCTGTTCGACAGAGGGAGTGGAGTTTGTATGATCTCCTCCTGTTCTACAGAGTGAGTGAGTCGAGTTTGTGTGATCTCCCCCTGTTCTACAGAGTGAGTGAGTGGTGTTTGTGTGATCTCCCCCTGTGCTACAGAGTGAGTGGAGTTTGTATGATCTCCCCCTGTACTACAGAGCGAGTCGAGTTTGTATGATATCACCCTGTACTACAGAGTGAGTGAGTCGAGTTTGAATGATCTCACCCTGTACTACAGAGTGAGTGAGTGGAGTTTGTGTGATCTCCCCCTGTTCTACGGAGTGACTAGAGTTTGTATGATCTCACCCTGGTCTACAGAGTGAGTGAATGGAGTTTGTGTGATCTCCCCGTGTTCTACAGAGTGAATGAGTGGAGTTTATATGATCTCCCCCTGTACTACAGAGTGAGTGAGTGGAGTTTGTATGATCTCCCCCTGTTCTACAGAGTGAGTGAGTCGAGTTTTTATGATCTCCCCCTGTTCTACAAAGTGAGTGAGTGGAGTTTGTGTGATCTACCCCTGTGCTACAGAGTGAGTGAGTCGAGTTTGTGTGATCTCCCCCTGTTCTACAGAGTGAGTTAGTGGAGTTTGTATGACCTCCCCCTGTTCTGTAGAGTGAGTGAGTGGAGTTTGTGTGATTTACCCCTGTGCTACAGAGTGAGTGATTGGAGTTTGTGTGATCTCCCCCTGTTCTACAGAGTGAGTGGAGTTTATATGATCTCCCCCTGTTCTACTGAGTGAGTGGAGTTGAGTTTGTATGATCTCCCCCTGTACTACAGAGTGAGTGAGTGGAGTTTGTATGATCTCTCCTTGTTCTACAGAGTGATTGAGTGGAGTTTGTATGATCTCCCCCTGTTCTACAGAGTGAGCGAGTGGAGTTTGTATGATCTCCCCTTGTACTACAGAGTGAGTGTGTGGAGTTTGTATGATCTCCCCCTGTTCTACAGAGTGAGTGAGTGGAGTTTGTGTGATCTCCTCCTGTTCTGCAGAGTGAGTGGAGTTTTTGTGATCTCCCCCTGTTCTACAGAGTGAGTGAGTCGAGTTTGTATGATCTCACCCTGTACTACAGAGTGAGTGAGTGGAGTTTTTATGATCTCCCCCTGTTCTACAGAGTGAGTGAGCCGAGTTTGTGTGATCTCCCCCTGTTCTACAGAGTGAGTGAGTGAGTGGAGTTTGTATGATCTCCCCTTGTACTACAGAGTGAGTGGAGTTTGTGTGATCTGTACTACAGAGTGAGTGGAGTTTGTATGATCTCCCCTGTACTACAGCGTGAGTGAGTGGAGTTTGTATGATCTGTACTACTGAGTAAGAGGAGTTTGTATGCTCTCCACTTCCACGACAACCACCACCTCGTGCTCATACTCTTCCTCCTCTACCGTCTCCTCTTCAACCACCACCACCTCCTCCACCTCTTCCACCTCCTCCACCAACCATCTCAATGCAAGGACCCTCTTGAAAATGAGCCCTTTGACCCAGTTGAGGATTTCCAGTAGCCTTTTATTACATATATGTTTGATTAATCTCTTCTCAGACGCCCTTTCCGGAAATTTGAGACGCACTCCAAACAATCGTGCCACTACAATTCTACAAATCTGCTCACCCACGTACAAAGCTCCCCCGTGTAGCCTTTGACGCGTTGTTGGGGGCAAGGGCTCTCAGTAGCCGCACCGCCTATGAAGGCCCGGGCACTATGGCACACGAGTTGGGGGTGGGTGGCCAGCAACACGCGCGCCCGGCCGCCTTTGTCTCCCGAGTGGCGATCTTCACAATACCACAACCGCGTGCTCTACTGTTTTGAGGCCGAGTCGACCTAGGAGAGGCCCACTGGCAGTGTTGGCCGTGAGCGGGAATCGATGTAAAAAGGATTGACTTGAATGCAGCTGCTTGACATTTCCATCCTGGGTTTAACCAGGCTGGATCGTGTGAGGAGCTCACAAATCCCTGAAAGATCTGGGTAAGGTCCCATCGGTGAGCTCCTCCAGCAGGCAAGGCTGCGTTGGCTGGGTCATGTAGCCCGCATGCACAGCCACCGCATGCCGAAACAGCTTTTGTTTGGCCGGATTGAGGGGGCTAAGCGGGCGCGGCACGGGCTAGAGAAGAGATGGAGTGATGTGGTACAGGAGGACGTGGAGCTGAGTGGACTTGCTGATGGCTGGTACCAGCTCGTGAAGGACGCTGCTGCTAATGGGTAGTTGGAGGCAGTCGCCCTCCAACAACAACGGAGGGCGGAGGAGCGACGCTCACAACAACGAGCGGAGCGCCGGGTGGCTAAAGCACAGCAGGTTGGCCCAGTATGAGGCACAGGTGGTGCACCAGCCAGTCATCTCAGTCAGTCGACCCGTGGCACCTGGGTCTGTCCCGTGACCTCCTGCCAGCGGGCGTTTGACACTTCACGCAGCCTTAACGTGCACATAGCCTGGCACAAGCGCCGTGGTGATGTCACCGCCACTTCGAATGGCGATTGTTGTTGTGTAAGTCAATGCAACTCTTCGTGAGTTACTGTGTGAGTCTGAGCCTCTGTGTGAGTGTATAAGTCACTGTGTGCGTCTATGGGTCTCTTTGTGAGTCTATGAGTTTCTGTGTGAGTCAATGAGTCTCTGTGTGAGTCTATGAGTCTCTTTGTGAGTCTATGAGTTTATGTGCGAGTCTATGAGTCACTGTGTGAGTCTATGAGTCACTGTGTGCGTCTATGGGTCTCTTTGTGAGTCTATGAGTTTCTGTGCGAGTCTATGAGTCACTGTGTGAGTCTATGAGTCTCTGTGTGCGTCTACGGGTCTCTTTGTGAGTCTATGAGTTTCTGTGCGAGACTATGTGTCACTGTATGAGTCTGATTATCTTCGTGAATCTCTGTGTGAGTCTAGGACTCACTATGTGAGTCTATGAGTCGATTTGTGAGTCTCTGTGTGATTCTATGAGTCACTGCGTGAGTCTATGAGTCTCTGTGTGAGTCTATAAATTTTGTACAAGTCTTTTTATCACTGTGTGAGTCTATGAGTCTCTTTGTGAGTCTATGAGTCTCTGTATGAGTCTCTTTGTGAGTCTATGAGTCTATTTGTGAGTCTATGAGTCTCTTTCTGAGTCTATGAGTCTTTGTAAGTCTATGAGTCTCTGTGTGAGTCTGATTCTCTGTGCGAGTCTATGAGTCTCTGTGTGAGTCTATGAGTCTCTGTGTGAGACTATGAGTCTCTTTGTGAGTCTATTTGTCACTGTGCGAGTCTATGATTCTCTGTGAGAGTCGATGAGTCTCTGTATGAGTCTATGAGTCTCTGTGTGAGTCTATGAATCTCTGTATGAGTCTATGAGTCACTGTGAGTCTATGAGTCACTGTGTGAGTCTATGAGTCTCTGTGTGAGTCTATGTGAGTCTATGAGTCTCTGTGTGAGTCTATGAGTCTTTGTAAGTCTATGAGGCTCTGTGTGAGTCTATGAGTCTCTGTGTGAGTCTATGAGTCTCTGTGTGAGTCTATGAGTCTCTGTGAGAGTCTATGAGTCTCTGTATGAGTCTGTGAGTCTCTGTGTGAGATTATGAGTCCCGTTGTGAGTCTATGTGTGAGTCTATGAGTCGCTTTGTGAGTCTGAGCCTCTGTGAGAGTCTATGAGTCTCTGTGAGAGTCTATAAGTCTCTGGGTAAGTCTATGAGTCTCTGTGTGAGTCTATGAGTCTCTGTATGAGCCTATGAGTCACTGTGTTAGTCTATGAGTCTCTTTTTGAGTCTATGAGTCTCTGTGTGAGTCTATGAGTCTCTGTGTGAGTCTATGAGTCTGTGAGAGTCTATGAGTCTCTGTGTGAGTCTATGAGTCTCTGTGTGAGTCTATGAGTCTCTGTGTGAGTCTATGAGTCACTGTGTGAGTCTATGAGTCTCTTTTTGAGTCTATGAGTCTCTGTGTGTCTATGAGTCTCTGTGTGAGTCTGAGTCTGTGAGAGTCTATGAGTCTCTGTGTGAGTCTATGAGTCTCAGTGTGAGTCTATGAGTCTCTGTGTGAGTCTATGAGTCTCTGTGTGAGTCTATGAGTCTCTGTGTGAGTCTATGAGTCACTGTGTGAGTCTATGAGTCTCTGTGTGAGTTTATGAGTCTCTGTAAGAGTCTGTGAGCCTCTGTGTGAGTCTATCAGTCTCTGTGTGAGTCTATGAGTCTCTTTGTGAGTCTATGAGTCTTTGTGAGTCTATGAGTCTCTGTGTGAGTCTGAGTCTCTGTATGAGTCTATGAGTTTCTAGTGAGTCTATGAGTCTCTTTGTGATTCTATGAGTCTCTGTGTGAGTCTATGAGTCTTTGTAAGTCTATGAGTCTCTGTGTGAGTCTATGAGTCTCTGTGTGAGTCTATGAGTCTCTGTGTGAGTCTATGAGTCTCTGTGAGAGTCTATGAGTCTCTGTATGAGTCTGTGAGTCTCTGTGTGAGATTATGAGTCCCGTTGTGAGTCTATGTGTGAGTCTATGAGTCTCTGTGTGAGTCTATGAGTCTCTGTGTGAGTCTATGAGTCTCTGTGTGAGTCTGTGGGTCTCTGTGTGAGTCTATGAGTCTGTGTGTGAGTCTATGAGTCTCTGTGTGAGTCTGAGTCTCTTTGTGATTCTATGAGTCACTGTGTGAGCCTATGAGTCACTGTGTGAGTCTATAAGTCATTGTGTGAGTCTATGAGTCTCTTTTTGTGAGTCTATCAGTCTCTGTGTGAGTCTATGAGTGTCTGTATGAGTCTGAGTCTCTTTGTTATTCTATGAGTCACTGTGAGTCTATGACTCACTGTGTGAGTCTATTAGTCTCTGTGAGAGTCTATGAGTCTTTGTGAGTGTCTATGAGACTCTAGTGAGTCTATGAGTCTTTGTGAGTCTATGAGTATTCTTAGCTCTTTCGGTAAAGTGACTTTGAAAGGAAACAATGAAATAACATATATTTTATTATTTTTTTGTTTCCCTTCAACGTGATTTTACCGAAAGAGCTAAGAATATGAATTACTGCAGTCACGAAAGCTTTAAATCAAAATTTGAGTCTATGAGTCTTTGTGAGTCTATGAGTCTCTGTGAGTCTATGAGTCTCTGTGAGATTCTATGCGTCACTGTGTAAGTCTGAGTCTCTGTGTGAGTCTATGAGTCTCTGTGTGAGTCTGTGCGTCTCTGTGAGTCTATGAGTCTCTGTGAGAGTCTATGAGTCACTGTGTGAGTCTATGAGTCTTTGTGAATCTATGAGTCACTGTGTGAATCTATGAGTCTCTGTGTGAGTCTGAGTCTCTTTGTGAGTCTATGAGTCTCTTTGTGAGTCTATGAGTCTCTGTGAAAGTATGTGAGTCTCTGTGTGAGTCTATGAGTCTCTTTGTGAGTCTATGAGTCTCTGTGTGAGTCTATGAGTCTCTGTGAGTGTCTATGTGTCTCTGTGTGAGTCTATGAGTCTCTGTGTGAGTCTGTGAGTCTCTGTGTGAGTCTGTGAGTCTCTGTGAGAGTCTATGCGTCACTGTGTGAGTCTATGAGTTACTGTGTGAGTCTATGAGTCTCTGTGAGAGTCTATGAGTCACTGTGTGAGTCTATGAGTCTCTGGGTGAGTCTGTGAGTCTCTGTGTGAGTCTATGAGTCTCTGTATGAGTCTATGAGTCACTGTGTGAGTCTATGAGTCTCTGTGTGAGTCTGTGAGTCTCTGTGTGAGTCTATGAGTCTCTGTATGAGTCTATGAGTCTCTGTGAGGGTGTATGTGTCACTGTGTGAGTCTATGAGTCTCTTTGTGAGTCTATGAGTCTCTGTGTGAGTCTATGAGTCTCTGTGTGAGTCTATGAGTCTCTGTGTGAGTCTATGAGTCACTGTTTGAGTCTATGAGTCTCTGTGTGAGTCTATGAGTCTCTGTGTGAGTCTATGAGTCTCTTTGTGAGTCTATGAGTCTTTGTGAGTCTATGAGTCTCTGTGTGAGTCTGAGTCTCTGTATGAGTCTATGACTTTCTAGTGAGTCTATGAGTCTCTTTGTGATTCTATGAGTCACTGTGTGAGTCTATGAGTAACTGTGTGAGTCTATGAGTCTCTTTGTGATTCTATCACTGTTTGATTCTAGGACTCTCTGTGTGAGTGTATGAGTCTCTGTTTGTGTCTGAGTCTCTGTGAGGGTCTGTGAGACTCTGTGTGAGTCTATGAGTCTCTGTGTGAGTATATGAGTCTCTGTATGAGTCTATGAGTTTCTAGTGAGTCTATGAGTCTCTGTGTGAGTGTATGAGTCTCTGTTTGTGTCTGAGTCTCTGTGAGGGTCTGTGAGACTCTGTGTGAGTCTATGAGTCTCTGTGTGAGTCTGTGAGTCTCTGTGTGAGTCTGTGAGTCTCTGTGTGAGTCTCACTATGAATAGATCCCACACAATTTGATCACAAGCGTTGAATGGAGCTGCTGCCCCAAAGTGTTTGTGACCACCTCGGTTCGTCTAGTGGCATCTCCATTCTGCCATCTCTGTCCTCATTTCAGCTGAATTTCTATGTTTTAAAATCACTAACGTTTAAATGTGATTGTCATTTTACCACATAATTGCTATAATTATTAAAGAAGTTAAATGTGTAAGCGTTGAATGATTTGATGTTTGCGTTTCGAGTTGCATCCCCGTGACAAAGAGCTTATTATGAGCTCTACGGGAATTTTTTGGGTCTTTCGGTAAAGTCACATAGATAGGTTAAAAGAAAATTACAAAGCATAATTAGGATTTTTTTCATTATTATTTCTATTATTTTTTGTTAGTTCCTTTGAACCCATCTTACTTGACTTTACGGAAAGACCCAAAGAATATTAATTCCTGCAGTCACAAAAGCTTTAAGACAAGCTCTATGGATTTTACTCAGTGGGGAAAACACTCCGGGCTTCTGGCTCTGAATTGCTTGGGTGAGTGGGTGAGAGTGTGAGTGGGTGAGTGAGTGTGAGAGAGAGTGAGTGAGTGTGAGAGTGGGTGAGTGAGTGGGTGATTGGGTGAATGAGTGTGAGAGAGAGTGGGTGAGTGAGTGTGAGAGAGAGAGTGGGTGAGTGAGTGTGAGAGAGAGTGGATGAGTGAGTGGGTGGATGAGTGGGTGAGTGGGTGAGTGAGTGATTGGCTGAGTGGGTGTGAGAGTGACTGTGAGAGAGAGTGGGTGAGTGAGTGTGAGAGAGATTGGGTGAGTATGACAGTGAGTATGAGAGTGAGTGGGTGAGTGAGTGGGTGATTGAGTGGGTGAGTGAGTGATAGGCTGAATGGGTGTGAGAGTGAGTGAGCGTGAGAGTGACTGAGTGTGTGAGAAAGAGTGGGTGAGTGAGTGTGAGAGAGATTGGGTGAGTATGAGAGTGGGTGAGTGAGTGGGTGATTGAGTGGGTGAGTGAGTGATAGGCTGAATGAGTGTGAGAGTGAGTGAGCGTGAGAGTGGCTGAATGAGTGTGTGAGAGAGAGTGGGTGAGTGTGAGAGAGATTGTGTGAGTATGAGAGTGAGTGGGTGAGTGGGTGATTGAGTGGGTGAGTGGGTGAGTGATTGGCTGAATGGGTGTGAGAGTGAGTGAGTGTGAGAGTGACTGAGTGAGTGTGTGAGAGAGAGTGGGTGAGTGAGTGTGAGAGAGATTGGGTATGAGAGTGGGTGAGTGAGTGGGTGATTGAGTGGGTGAGTGGGTGAGTGATTGGCTGAATGGGTGTGAGAGTGAGTGTGTGTGAGAGTGACTGAGTGAGTGTGTGAGAGAGAGTGGGTGAGTGAGTGTGAGAGAGATTGGGTATGAGAGTGGGTGAGTGAGTGGGTGATTGAGTGGGTGAGTGGGTGAGTGATTGGCTGAATGGGTGTGAGAGTGAGTGTGTGTAAGAGTGACTGAGTGAGTGTGTGAGAGTGGGTGAGTGAGTGTGAGAGAGATTGGGTATGAGAGTGAGTGGGTGAGTGGGTGATTGAGTGGGTGAGTGGGTGAGTGATTGGCTGAATGGGTGTGAGAGTGAGTGTGTGTAAGAGTGACTGAGTGAGTGTGTGAGAAAGTGGGTGAGTGAGTGGGTGATTGAGTGAGTGAGAGAGTGACTGAGTGTGTGAGTGAGTGGGTGGGTGAGTGAGCTTCTTAGCTCAACGGGTTTTAGTCGGGACGCGTGCTCCCCCGATTCTGATCATCGTTCCTCGCCGTGATCGTGCTGGGCGTGGACTACAGCGCCCCCTCGTGCACTCACGAGACATATTCACGTGGGGTGAGTGGGTGAGTGGTTGAGTGGAGGGATGGATGAATGAGTGTGTGGGTGGGTTCGTGCATAAGTTAGTGGGTGAGTGAGGGTGTGGGTGAGTGGTTGAGTGGGTGGATTAATTAGTGTGTGGGTGGGTTAGTGGGTGAATTAGTGTGTGAGTGTGTGGGTGAGTGTGTGGTTGAGTTGGTGGATGGATCAGTGTGATGGGTGGGTTAGTGGGTGAGCTAGTGGGTGAGTGAGCGTGTGGTTGAGTGGGTGGATGAATGAGTGTGTGGGTGGTTTAGTGAGTGGGTTAGTGTGTGAGTGTGTGAGTATGTTGGGTGCGTGGTTGAGTGGGTGGGTGAATTAGTGTGTGGGTGGGTTAGTGGGTGAGTTAGTGTGTGAGTGTGTAGGTGAGTGTGTGGTTGAGTGAGTGGATGAATTAGTGTGTGGGGGGGTTAGTGGGAAAGTGAGTGAGTATGTGGGTGAGTGGTTGAGTGGGTGGATGAATTATTACGTGGGTGGGTTACTGGGTGGGTTACTGGGTGAGTGAGTGAGTTAGTGTGTGGGTGTGCAGGTGAGTGTGTGGTTGAGTGGGTGAGTGGTTGAGTGGGTGGATGAATGAGTGTGTGGGTGGGTTAGTGCGTGGGTTAGTGAGTGAGTGAGTGGGTGAGTGGTTGAGTGGGTGGATGAATGAGTGTGTTGGGTGGGTTAGTGCGTGGGTTAGTGGGTGAGTGAGTGAGTGGGTGAGTGGTTGAGTGGGTGGATGAATGAGTGCGTGGGTGGTTTAGTGCATGGGTTAGTGGGTGAGTGTGTGGGTGTGCAGGTGAGTGTGTGGTTGAGTGGGTGGATGAATGAGTGTGTGGGTGGGTTAGTGCGTGGGTTAGTGGGTGAGTGAGTGAGTGAGTTCGTGTGTGGGTGAGCGGGTGGGTGGATGAATGAGTGTGTGGGTGGGTTAGTGGGTGAATTAGTGTGTGAGTGTGTGGGTGAGTGTATGGTTGAGTTGGTGGATGAATCAGTGTGTTGGGTGGGTTAGTGGGTGAGCTAGTGGGTGAGTGAGTGGTTGAGTGGGTGGATGAATGAGTGTGTGGGTGGGTTAGTGCGTGGGTTAGTGGGTGAGTGAGTGAGTGAGTTCGTGTGTGGGTGCATACGAGTTGTCTGCAGCTCTTTCGCGAGCGACTTAGTGGCACGAATTCCCGTATTGAGCATTCTGACTCCAGTGTGTGTGCGCTAAAACCACCAGCAACCGGGGAGGTGCAAGCCGAAACGGTATTACATTTGATAACCGGTCCCCTTTGCCTATATACATCTGGTGCAAGTTCACCAGCATTGACTTCAAGCAGAGCCTGACCCTGCTGATGATTCTGCTGTTGATGATGATGATGATGAAGAGACACTAAATGTCCAACACGTGCCCTGCATGGATCTTGCGTTGAACTGAATGTGTGAAATGGGATGTGTGGAATGGGATGTGTGAAATGGGATCTGTGATATGGGATGTGTGATATGGGATGTGTGATATGGGATGTGTGATATGGGATGTGTGAAATGGGATGTGTGATATGGGATGTGTGGAATGGGATGTGTGGAATGGGATGTGTGGTATGGGATGTGTGGAATGGGATGTGTGGAATGGGATGTGTGGAATGGGATGTGTGGAATGGGATGTGTGGAATGGGATGTGTGGGATGGGATGTGTGGAATGGGATGTGTGATATGGGATGTGTGATATGGGATGTGTGATATGGGATGTGTGGAATGGGATGTGTGATATGGGATGCGTGATATGGGATGTGTGATATGGGATGTGTGATATGGGATGTGTGATATGGGATGTGTGATATGGGATGTGTGATATGGGATGTGTGATATGGGATGTGTGGAATGGGATGTGTGGAATGGGATGTGTGGAATGGGATGTGTGAAATGGGATGTGTGGAATGGGATGTGTGGAATGGGATGTGTGAAATGAAGTTGGCGGTTGTTGATGTGGAGAGGGACATATTACCACCTCAGTCTATCCCTTCAGTCTATCCCCTAGTTTATCACCTTAGTCTATATTCATATTCTTAGCTCTTTCGGTAAAGTCACGTTGAAGGGAAACAATAAAATAATAAAATTTATATAAAACAATAAAAAAATGTGAGAATTTTTTATTGTTTTATATATATTATTATTTTATTGTTTCCCTTCAACGTAACTTTACCGAAAGAGCTAAGAATATGAATTACTGCAGTCACGAAAGCTTTAAATCAAAATTTCACCTTAGTCTAGCCCCTTAAGTCTATCCCCTTTAGTCTAGCCCATTAAGCTTATCCCCTTTAGTCTAGCCCCTTAAGTCTATCCCCTTTAGTCTAGCCCATTAAGTCTATCCCCTTTAGTCTAGCCCCTTAAGTCTATCCCCTTTAGTCTAGCCCCTTAAGTCTATCCCCTTTAGTCTAGCCCATTAAGCCTATCCCCTTTAGTCTAGCCCCTTAAGTCTATCCCCTTTAGTCTAGCCCATTAAGTCTATCCCCTTTAGTCTAGCCCACTAAGTCTATCCCCTTTAGTCTAGCCCATTAAGACTATCCCCTTTAGTCTAGCCCCTTAAGTCTATCCCCTTTAGTCTAGCCCCTTAAGTCTATCCCCTTTAGTCTATCCCCATTAAGTCTATCCCCTTTAGTTTAGCCCATTAAGTCTATCCCCTTTAGTCTAGCCCCTTAAGCCTATCCCCTTTAGTCTAGCCCCTTAAGTCTAACCCCTTTAGTCTAGCCCATTAAGTCTATCCCCTTTAGTCTAGCCCATTAAGCCTATCGCCTTTAGTCTATCCCATTAAGCCTATCCCCTTTAGTCTAGCCCATTAAGTCTATCCCCTTTAGTCTAGCCCATTAAGTCTATCCCCTTTAGTCTAGCCCCTTAAGTCTATCCCCTTTAGTCTAGCCCCTTAAGTCTATCCCCTTTAGTCTAGCCCATTAAGTCTATCCCCTTTAGTCTAGCCCCTTAAGCCTATCCCCTTTAGTCTAGCCCATTAAGCCTACCGCCGTTTTACTCCCCACCCTCGTTGAGCACCAGCAGCAGGATGGACCAGTAGAGGAGGTTGAAGAGGAGGAAGCAGATGGGGAAGAACACGCGGGAGACGTTGTCAATGCCCTGAGCCAGGGAGGAAACTTTCTCTCCAAACTCCGTCTCCTTTGTCTTCTTGTCGACCTCCGCCTCCTCCTCCTCCTCCTCCTGCATCACGGAGAGATGAACATGATGATGGGGTGAGGCTAGGGAGATGTTAACTACTTCACCTGGTGTACAGGAAGCGTGGGGGTTCGATCCCCGTTCCCTGAACGGCTTCTGTATATTTAGAGTTTCCGTATTTTCTCTCCCCGTGGTGGTCGCGCGGCCTTTTCTCCAGGTCATCCAGCTTTTCTCTCCGAATTTCAGAATCAACATCACGTGTTCAGAGTATTTCGCTGCTATGCATTTCCACGCGACAAGCCACTCCGTTGAGCGATCATTTGTGGCCAGGTCGCTTCTGAAAACGAGCTACATCGCTCCGAGGGGTCTTACCCGGTAAAATAAAATTTAAAAAAATAGTATTCTAGTTTACTGATAGCCCATAGTTTCACTGCACGAGCGTTTAATGATGCTGCGATTAGCCATCAAACAAAGACGGTGGTCACTGTGTCGCACGGTGCTTTCTGATGCATTTCTGCGGCCATCTGGAATGCTGTTCCTTCCGATCTAAGTAAGCCAACTGGGAGATCTACACTTTGAAGTCACCCAGATTGACAAACTAATTCATTTAGAACTGCCTTTTGTGTTCAGTGTTGTTGTTCGTCCGCCCCACAACCTCCGATTGGCAGCGCGGTTGGCTACGTACGGTGGTGCGAAAGAAGTTAAACGTACATGCATTTGTACGTTTCCGAATGTTTCAGCTCAACACAACGGGCGACTTCAAGGGCAATTCTCACAACCTAATGTAGCAATTCTATATCACTCTTGTCGTTTCTAGATTTGAAGCTTTCGTGACTGCAAGGATCCATACTCTTTGGTTCTATTCGGTAAAGTCACGTAGGTAAAAAATAAAACAACAAAAATCACGACGTTTCGGCCACAACACAAGCGGCCTTCATCAGGTGAAGGGACCGGACTGTCCAGAGGACAGCGCTGGAAGACAGTCTGGCCCCTTCACCTGATGAAGGCCACTTGTGTTGTGGCCGAAACGTCGTGATTTTTGTTGTTTTATTTTTTACCTACGTGACTTTACCGAATAGAACCAAAGAGTATGGACTCTTATCGTTGTTGTTGTTGTTGTTACAAGGCCGCTTAACGTGTTGGTGCCTTTGGGTGTTTGGGGGCCTTTAGGCCTTTGAACCTTTAGGCTTGTGGGCCGTTTCGGCGAGTCTTACTGCGATCCGCAAACTGTGTCTGTGAACTCATGACGCACCTTGCACTTGGCGAGCTTGAGGAGGAGGTCGTGGCTGTTAGTGAGGGCGTAGGTGACGGCGATGTACTCGAGGAAGGCGGCGAATACGAAGACCATGCAGGCAGTCATCCACACATCCATTGCGGTGGCGTATGACAGCTGTGTGAGAGGAGGTTTCAGGGTTCTTCTCTTTAACCCAGGGCCCGATTATCACCAACCATGGGGGTTCCTAAGCTATGTCAAGAGGCCCCATCGAGGAATGACTGTACATTTAAACATAACCATTGTAGAGACTCTTTTTCCCCCCATCTACTTTATTTTTCAACTGATAATATACTAAAAAATATATTAATTTTAAGCGGGCGTAAGGCCTCACTGAGCTATGTAGCTCTTTTTGAGAAGCGACCCTCTGGCCATCACAAATGGCAAATGGAAATTTATAGCAGCCAAATACTCTCTAAACGTGTGCTGGTGATTCTAAATATGGAGGGAAAAACCTGGAGGCACTGGAGAAAAATCCACACCACCGCGTGCAGAGAGAAACGCAACTCCAAATATACAGCAGGAGTCAAGGTCTGGATGGGGTCCAGGCCTCCTGTATACCCGGCGAGGTAGTTAATATCTTGCCACCCATGGCACTCCCATATTATGCGAACTTGACGCTTTGTAGAATTTGTTTCCGTATTTCGAGGCCCCTCAAAACGTGAGGCCTTAAAATCGCGGCTGACTTAGCTTTTGTTTAACACACAGGCTTTCACCGACCTATATATCCTTAATGCAGGTTTTTTTGGGTTCGATCGCGCAAATATATAAATGTGTCGTTAAACCTGCCACCACCCAACACAGCCAATTAGTAAGGTTTGTCACGTAAACAGAACATTCCAATTCGTTACTAGCACAGCATACCTCAGATTGTAAATGTTGTGGCTTTGCTCTACAACACACTGGTGTGCTGTACTGTATTATGGATTATTTAGCTTCTGCCTAAATCCAACTGACCAGGATAGGAGTTTCACTTGGAAGAGTGATGCGGGTCAGCTAAATTAACCCAAAAAAAAGCGTTGGCGTATATCAAAGTAGAAACGACAATGACGCCAACCAAAATCAGAGCAAAGGTTGCCAAAGCGAAATCATATCATCACTGTGGTGGCCGTGTGGTGGAACACCTGATGATCACGTGATGGTCATGTGGTCGTCACTATGGTGACCACTTGATGGTCACATGGTCGTCACTGTGGTGGCCACGTGGTGGTCACCTGATGATCACGTGATGGTCATGTGGTCGTCACTATGGTGACCACTTGATGGTCACATGGTCGCCACCGCGGTGGCCACGTGGTGGTCACGTGGTAGCCACTTGTTGGTCATGTTGTGGTCACTCTGGTGGTCACGTGGTAGCCACTTGTTGGTTACTACGATGGTTACTAGTGGCCACGTGGTGGTCACGTGGTAGCCACTTGTTGGTTACTACGATGGTTACTAGTGGCCACGTGATGGTCACGTGGTAGCCACTTGCTGGTTACTACGATGGTTACTAGTGGCCATGTAGTGGTCACGTGGTAGCCACTTGTTGGTTACTACGATGGTTACTAGTGGCCACGTGGTGGTCACTGTGGTGGCCACGTGGTGGTCACTGTGGTGGCCACGTGGTGGTCACGTGGTAGCCACTTGCTGGTTACCACGATGGTGACTAGTGGCCACGTGGTGGTCACTGTGGTGGCCACGTGGTGGTCACTGTGGTGGCCACGTGATGGTCGACGCGGTAGCCACTTGTTGGTTACTACGATGGTTACTAGTGGCCACGTGATGGTCACTGTGGTGGCCACGTGATGGTCGACGCGGTAGCCACTTGCTGGTTACCACGACGGTGACTAGTGGCCACGTGATGGTCACCGTGGTGGCCACGTGATGGTCGTCACGTGGTAGCCACTTGCTGGTCACCACGATGGTGACTAGTGGCCGGGCGGTGGTCACTGCGGTCACCTTGGGCAAGGAGGTTCGCGATCCGCTGCTCTGCGTGGTCATGGTGAGGATCGTGGTCATGCCGAGCGCGACGCGCGCCGGCGCTGACTCCATGTTCACCCAGAAGGCAGCCCACGAGATGATCACGATGAGCAGGGTGGGGATGTAGATCTGGAGCATGTAGTAGCCAATCTTGCGGCGCAGGGAGAACGTCGCGCGGACGCACGTGAAGTTGCCTGGGGCGAAGTGAAGCCACGCGGGAGGTAATGTGAAAGAAAAAAAAACCAAACAATCTCACGCGGAGAGGGCGGGGCTGAGAGACGGACGGTGGGACATATTAGCATGAGAAGTCTTCGTGTTGTCTGTGTGTTGTCTGTGTGTTTGTCTCTGCTTTTGTGTCTGCCTTTGTGTCCGTGCTTGGGTCTGTGTCTCTGTGCTGTCTCTGCCTGTGTTGTGTGGGTCTTGGTGCTTCCGAATGTTTGCTGCCGTGCTCCACTTTGCCCTATGCATACCTCATGCTAAAATGTCCCTTTGTCTCTCAGCCTTGCCTTCTCGTGCTAATATGTCCCATTGTCTCTCAGCCTTGCCTTCTCTGCCTATTTAAGGCGACTTCACTGTGTGCTTGTACCTGTGCTGCTCCGCTCTACTTGAATGTCTATGTGTGTGTGTGCCGTCTGTATCTTAAATTTTATACTTAACTTGCAATTTAGCAATCTTTGAAATAACGTAATCAACCAGGCTATGCGATAATTGTGTTTTGAGCGACCGTCTGTGTTTCTTTATATGGTTTCCAAATTCTGCTAAACTCTGTCTGGTATGCTTCTCTCTCTGTGTCCCCTATTGTGTCGGTGTTAGTTCCCCCTACTTGGGTGTCTGTGTATACATCTGGGGTTATGTGTTTCCCCTCTCTCGTAAATTTAGCTCTTCTGTACCTGATGATGGCTGCTTGTGTTGCAACCGAAACGTCGTACGCTATTATGTCATTTTATTATTTCCTATTTATACGCGACTTTACCGAAAGAAAAAAAAACAAAGATTAATTCCTGCAGTCACGAAAGCTTCGAACCAAGTTTCATCTCATTCACTTTTAACTTTTCTGGCTGGCTTGTCGGAAATGGGAGCATTGAGTCTCAGTGGGATGCTGAGACCCCACCCCCACCCCCCTCATCCTCCCCCTCCACGACAAACACAGATTCCTGTGCTATGAGGCTCGGCACCTCGCTCATGCTCCAAGATTAGTGTGTAAGCCAACACGAGCTAGATAATAAAAAAAAACAACTAACGACTCTTGAATTTTTGTTTGAAACATGGCCCTGATGTTGACTTGTTTTGTTTGGTTTGCCTCCATTGCTTTGTCCGGGGAAAAACCTCCTCGAGTCTCGAGACATTTTCCGGAGGGCCCTTCTAAGATGTCATAATTATTGGGGGGGGGGAGCGGCGGGCGGGGGGGGGTCACACTTCCTTTATGTTTCCCAACTGAGTCATTCAACTTTCCATCTTTTTTAATTGAACGGTGACGCCGGCACGCCCATAACCCCCTCGTTGAATATATCATAATCTGCGAGACTGCAGGAATTCCATCGAGTTATGTTGAAGGTCCAATGGCGGAGCCAGTGGGGGGGGGGGGGGGGGGGGGTGGCACGTGCCCCCCCCCCAATGATCCGATCTAAATCCCTAATTTCGATCGGATCATCGGGGTTTATTCGTAATAAATCGGCATTTTGCGACCCCCCACTGCCACTGCATAGCATATTATTACGTGCCAGGAACTCTATGAGATGGTAGGATAATAGTCTGAGTCCATAATTGGCAATAAGTAACGGCAAAGCGGTTATAAGTGACTCACAGAATTGTGCGCGGCTGCGTATGCGATGCACGACTTCCCTGAAGGCATCGACACCTTCAGCGAGCGCGATGCCGATCACTAACAACGCGGTTCCAATTCCACCCTAGATCGATGGCTGGGCCATCGCGGCACAAGCGTCGAATGGAAAAGCAAGGGACACAAGTCCTTACTTACCAACAACTCCTCTATCATTTTTCATTGCTGGAGGGATCGCCCTCCCTCCTGGCTTCGCCAATGTGAAGGTCTGTTTCACACCCGTGGCATTAACCGGGGGTGGACCCATGGGCTGACAACCACAAAGCTCTGCAACAAGCCACCCGAACCATCCATGAAACAAATTAAATCGTCACGTGCTGCGGGTTTTCAACGCGCCGTTCCATCATTACCGCGTCAAGAGCACGGAGAGAAATCCTCGCAGCCAAATGCAGAAATGGGTTAAAATTAACTATTAGCTATTTTTGTTGTTTTACCAGGTAAGGCGCAACTGAGCTATGTGGCTCTTTGTCAGAGTCGACCTGGCTATCACAAGCGATAGCTCAACGAAGTCTCTCACCGTCGTGTGGAAATGTACATCAGCGAAATACTCTGAAGGCGTGTTTCTAAGTGTGGAGGGAAAAATCGGAGAAAAATCCACGCAACCACGAGGAGAGAGACATACAAGCTCCAAATATACATCAGCAGGCGTCAGGGTCGGGATCAAACCCACGACCTCCTCTATACCAGACTAGGTAGTTAACATCTCCTAGCCACCGTGGTGCCCAAATAACATGACGAATCACAGGAAAACTGCATCAAGCATCTTCAGGACGCACCTCGGGGAAATCAGAACTAATAATAACGAGCAGGACGTGGAGCATGAGGGAATGGAGGTGGTTGTGGCATAGGAGATGGAGGAGGCAGCGACGGAGGAAGTGGTATTGGTGGTTGAGGAGGAGCAGGGACGAGAAGGAGGCGATTCCCACGTGGAGTGCTCAGTGAGTGAAGGTGAGTGCCTCCTACCCACCCGTGCTGAAGTTCTTGGTGCAGTCCTCATGCAGGATTTTGTCTCCCAGCTTGAACTCGGGTATGGTGATCTGGTCGCTGTTCTCCACGGGATTCCCCAAGCTCCAGCGGAACACGATATCTCTGGTCGACATGCTGTCTGCGACGCTCAAGAGAGCACGGGGGAAAGCATTCGGGTTGCTCTGATTTAATTGTCTTCACGATAATGGGAACAATATTTTATTATGAAAATAGATTATTGTTTTTTTTTTTTCCTTTTTTTTTGCTGGCAACAAAACAGCTGCGTTAAGATGTTAAAACACCAAACTGAAACCTTTCACAATGAATCATGTCTGCATTAACCACAATACTTGTGGTCAGGATGCTAACAAAAAACACACTCTGATGATATGTGCATTGTGTTTTAAAACGGATTGGTCCACACCAGAGACAGCTCTTTTGGGAGTTGTCTCAAAGCGGTGTTAGACCAGAGGACGCCTTCTGGTGTGTACCAATCCGTTTCAAAGACAATGCGTCATATTATCTTAGTGTATGTTTTGTTTGCATTCTGACCACCAAGTATTGTGGTTAATGCAGACATGATTCATTGTAAAAGGTTTCCGTTTGGTGTTTAAACATCTTGACACAGCTGTTTTGTTGCCAGAAAAAATGGGAAAAACTATTCTCATATTTTGGCACTGGCAAAGGAGGTCCCAATGATGTATTAGTACATTTACTATTCGTCCTGATAATTGTGCGATTCTGGCATGGTATCTCAACTCAGGCCTCTTGGCCTCTCAACTCAGGCCACTTGGCCTCTCAACTCAGGTCACTTGGCCTCTCAACTCAGGCCTCTTGGCCTATCAACTCAGGCCTCTTGGCCTATCAATTCAGGCCTCTTGGCCTCTCAACTCAGTCCTCTTGGCCTCTCAATTCAAGCTTCTTGGCCCCTCAACTCAGGCCTCTTGGCCCCTCAACTCAGGCCTCTTGGCCCCTCAACTCAGGCCTCTTGGCCTCTCAACTCAGGCCTCTTGGCCTATCAACTTAGACATCTTGGCCTCTCAACTCAGGCCTCTTGGCCTATCAATTCAGGCCTCTTGGCCTCTCAACTCAGTCCTCTTGGCCTCTCAATTCAAGCTTCTTGGCCCCTCAACTCAGGCCTCTTGGCCCCTCAACTCAGGCCTCTTGGCCCCTCAACTCAGGCCTCTTGGCCTCTCAACTCAGGCCTCTTGGCCTATCAACTTAGACATCTTGGCCTCTCAACTCAGGCCTCTTGGCCTATCAATTCAGGCCTCTTGGCCTCTCAACTCAGGCCTCTTGGCCTCTCAACTCAGGCCTCTTGGCCTCTCAACTCAGGCTTCTTAGCCTCTCAACTCAGGCCTCTTGGCTTCTCAACTCAGGCTTCTTGGGCCCTCAACTCAGGCCTCTTGGCCTCTCAACTCAGGCTTCTTGGCCTCTCAACTCAGGCCTCTTGGCCTCTCAACTCAGGCCTCTTGGCCTCTCAACGCAGGCTTCATGGCCCCTCAACTCAGGCTTCTTGGCCTCTCAACTCAGGCTTCTTGGCCTCTCATCTCAGGCTTCTTGGCCTCTCAACTCAGGCCTCTTGGCCTATCAACTCAGGCCTCTTGGCCTATCAACTTAGACATCTTGGCCTCTCAACTCAGGCCTCTTGGCTTCTCAACTCAGGCTTCTTGGGCCCTCAACTCAGGCCTCTTGGCCTCTCAACTCAGGCTTCTTGGCCTCTCAACTCAGGCCTCTTGGCCTCTCAACTCAGGCCTCTTGGCCTCTCAACTCAGGCCTCTTGACCTCTCAACTCAGGCCTCTTGGCCTCTCAACTCAGGCTTCTTGGCCCCTCAACTCAGGCTTCTTGGCCTCTCAACTCAGGCTTCTGGCCTCTCATCTCAGGCTTCTTGGCCCCTCAACTCAGGCCTCTTGGCCTCTCAACTCAGGCCTCTTGGCCTCTCAACTCAGGCCTCTTGGCCTCTCAACTCAGGCTTCTTGGCCTCTCAACTCAGGCTTCTTGGCCTCTCAACTCAGGCCTCTTGGCCTCTCAACTCAGGCCTCTTGGCCTCTCAACTCAGGCCTCTTGGCCTCTCAACTCAGGCTTCTTGGCCTCTCAACTCAGGCCTCTTGGCCTCTCAACTCAGGCCTCTTGGCCTCTCAACTCAGGCCTCTTGGCCTCTCAACTCAGGCTTCTTGGCCTATCAACTCAGGCTTCTTGGCCTATCAACTCAGGCCTCTTGGCCTATCAACTCAGGCTTCTTGGCCTATCAACTCAGGCTTCTTGGCCTATCAACTCAGGCTTCTTGGCCTCTCAACTCAGGCTTGCGCCACGCAGTTGGTTCCAAAGCCACATCAGTGGAGGGTTGAGGGTGGAGCGTGGGACGAGGGAGGATGACAAAAATGAATCGCTTGAGACTTGATGAGACATTTGCAGGCTCGTGTGGCGACGTGGACGAGTCACTCACAGCTCTCCAGGTATATACTGCACGTCACCACGTCGGCGGGGAATTGGCGAAGATTCATCGGGCAGTCTAAAGTCAGAGATAGCCTGGCGAGATAATCATCAACAGCAGCAGTATCATGATAAATGATCAGAATTAGCAGCATTACGAGCTTCATCATCATCCGCAACGACAACAGCATCGTCATCACCATCATCAGCAACAGCAACAACATCGTCATCATCATCAGCAACAGCACCAACGACAACAACAGCATCGTCATCGCCATCATCAGCAACAGCAACAACATCGTCATCATCATCATCAGCAACAGCACCAACGACAACAACAGCATCGTCATCACCATTATCATCTTCAGCAACAACAACAGCATCGTCATCGCCATTATCATCATCAGCAGCAGCAGCAGCAACAACAACAGCATCGTCATCACCATCATCAGCAACAGCAACAACATCGTCATCATCATCAGCAGCAGCAACAACAACAGCATCGTCATCACCATCATCAGCAACAGCAACAACATCATCACCATCATCAGCAGCAGCAGCAACAACAACAGCATCGTCATCACCATCATCAGCAACAGCAACAACATCGTCATCACCATCATCATCATCGTCAGCAACAACGACAACAACAGCATCGTCATCATCATCATCTTCAGCAACACTAACAGCATCATCATCGGCATCATCAGCAGCAACAGCATCGTCATCGCCATCATCATCAGCAGCAGCAACAACAACAACATCGTCATCGCCATTATCATCAGCAGCAGCAGCAACAACAACAGCATCGTCATCACCATCATCAGCAACAGCAACAACATCGTCATCATCATCAGCAGCAGCAACAACAACAGCATCGTCATCACCATCATCAGCAACAGCAACAACATCGTCATCACCATCATCAGCAGCAGCAGCAACAACAACAGCATCGTCATCACCATCATCAGCAACAGCAACAACATCGTCATCACCATCATCATCATCAGCAACAACGACAACAACAGCATCGTCATCACCATCATCTTCAGCAACAACAACAGCATCATCATCGGCATCATCAGCAGCAACAGCATCGTCATCGCCATCATCAGCAGCAGCAGCAGCAACAACAGCATCGTCATCACCATCATCATCTTCAGCAACAACAACAGCATCGTCATCGCCATCATCAGCAGCAACAGCATCGTCATCGCCATCATCAGCAGCAACAGCAGCAACAACAACAGCATCGTCATCACCATCATCATCAGCAGCAGCAGCAGCAACAACAGCATCGTCATCACCACCCGCACTTACGAACGCCCCGCACTTACGCACGAACCTCACTTACACACGACCCTCACGCAAGAACCTCACTTACACACGACCCTTACGCACGAACCTCACTTACACACGACCCTCACGCAAGAACCTCACTTACGCACGACCCTCACGCAAGAACCTCACTTACACACGAACCTCACTTACACACGACCCTTACGCACGAACCTCACTTACACACGACCCTCACGCAAGAACCTCACTTACACACGACCCTCACGCAAGAACCTCACTTACACACGACCCTCACGCAAGAACCTCACTTACGCACGACCCTTACGCACGAACCTCACTTACACACGACCCTCACGCAAGAACCTCACTTACACACGAACCTCACTTACACACGACCCTTACGCACGAACCTCACTTACACACGACCCTCACGCAAGAACCTCACTTACGCACGACCCTCACGCAAGAACCTCACTTACACACGAACCTCACTTACACACGACCCTTACGCACGAACCTCACTTACACACGACCCTCACGCAAGAACCTCACTTACACACGACCCTCACGCAAGAACCTCACTTACACACGACCCTCACGCAAGAACCTCACTTACACACGACCCTTACGCACGAACCTCACTTACACACGAACCTCACTTACACACGACCCTCACGCAAGAACCTCACTTACACACGAACCTCACTTACACACGACCCTTACGCACGAACCTCACTTACACACGACCCTCACGCAAGAACCTCACTTACACACGACCCTCACGCAAGAACCTCACTTACACACGACCCTCACGCAAGAACCTCACTTACACACGACCCTTACGCACGAACCTCACTTACACACGAACCTCACTTACACACGACCCTCACGCAAGAACCTCACTTACACACGAACCTCACTTACACACGACCCTTACGCACGAACCTCACTTACACACGACCCTCACGCAAGAACCTCACTTACACACGACCCTCACGCAAGAACCTCACTTACACATGACCCTCACTTACGAACGCAACCCGCACTTAGGAACCCCCCCCCCCCCCCCTTAATGTCCGTAAGTAGTGGAGTCCCTGCAGTTGAATTTAAATAATCGACAGTCACGTTCCTAAATGTAGAGGTTGGGGGATGGTGACAAGGGGTGAAAACCGGAGGGACCCAAAAACACAAATCCACGCCACCACCACCACCACCACCAAAACCACCACCCTGCGCCTCCAGAGCGGTAAGACCCGGGCCAAGTCGGCCCCGGCACGGCTCGGCTGTGCCAGTGGGAGGGCGGGAAAAAAACAAAAAAAAAACAAAAATCCCATTGGCTGGCGGCAGGCGGGGTGGTTGAAGGGGCGCCGGGCGGACCTGGTGGAGTAAAAGACGTCCCCGTTGGCGAAGACTCGCAGCATCGTGTTGTCGGCGGTGCCCGCGTGCGGGGCGGCTGTCTTCTCGTTGGAGAAGTACGCGTCGGGCTTCCAGACGGACACGGCCGCCTCGGGGCTCAGGTCAAGCCAGCCGAGGCGCGCGGGGCCCGCGAGGGCCAGCCGCTCGTCGCTCCACCGCTGGCGCAGGAACAGGGTCACCTTGTAGTCCTGCGGGAAGGCGGAGGCGAAGGGAAACCCCGAGCCTAACATCTGCTGGATATTTGGAGTTTTGCGTGTCTCTCTCCACGTGCTCGCGTGGATTTCCCCCGGGTCCTCCGTTTTTTTTTTGTTTTCCCCCACCCCCCCCCCCCACACTACACATTTCGGATCGACGCCATCCGTTTGGAGGATTTGGCTGCTGCTATAGATGTTCACACGATGATGATATCAGCCCACTTGGTTCAGCTGCTGTCAGTTGTGGTAGCCGGGGAATCGCGTCTGAAAAAAACAGCTACTTAGAATCTCAGTGGAGCCTTAGATGGTAAAATAAAAGTTTAGGTGGGTCTCAATAAGTATACCTCGCTGTTGATCTATATGCGTCTCTATGAGTATGGGATCTCTGTAGGTCTCTGGATATCTGTATAGGTGTCTGTGGATCTGTATAGGTCTCTATGAGTATGGGTCTCGGTGGATGGGTCTCTGTGGGTCTCTGGATATCCGTATGGGTCTATTTGGATATGTATGGGTCTCTATGAGTATGGGTCTCTGTGGGTTTGTATAGGTCTCCATGAGTATAGGTCTCTTTGGGTCTCTGTATATCTGTATGGGACTCGGTGGGTCTTTATGGGTATCTATGAGTACGGGTCTCTATGAGTATAGGTCTCTATGAGTATGGGTCTCTTTGGATATCTGTATGGGTCTCTGTGGGTTTGTATGGGTCTCTATGAGTATGGGTCTCTATGAGTATAGGTCTCTATGAGTATAGGTCTCTATGGGTCTCTGTATATCCGTATGGGTCTCTGTGGGTCTTTATGGGTCTCTGTGAGTATAGGTCTCTATGAGATTGGGTCTCTCTGGATATCTGTATGGGTCTCTGTGGGTTTGTATGGGTCTCTATGAGTATTGGTCTCGTTGGGTATCTGTTTATCCGTATGGATCTCTGTGGGTGTTATGGGTCTCTATGAGTATGGGTCTCTGTGGATATCTGTATGGGTCTCTATGAGTATGGGTCTCTGTGGATATCTGTATGGGTCTCTATGAGTATGGGTCTCTATGAGTATGGGTCTCTATGAGTGTGGGTCTCTATGAGTATGGGTCTCAATGAGTATGGGTCTCTATGAGTGTGAGTCCCTATGAGTGTGGGTCTCTATGACTATGGGTCTCTATGACTATGGGTCTCTATGGGTGTGGGTCTCTATGAGTGTGGGTCTCTATGAGTGTGGGTCTCTATGAGTGTGGGTCTCTATGGGTGTGGGTCTCTATGACTATGGGTCTCTATGAGTGTGGGTCTCTATGAGTATGGGTCTCTATGAGTATAGGTCTCTATGAGTATGGGTCTCTATGAGTGTGGGTCTCTATGAGTATAGGTCTCTATAAGTATGGGTCTCTATGACTGTGGGTCTCTATGACTATAGGTCTCTATGAGTATGGGTCTCTATGGGTATAGGTCTCTATGAGTCTGTAGAAACATGCGTTTAGAGAGTGTGTGGCTGCTGCTATACATTTCCACGCGATGACGATGACGATGACAAACCAACATCGTTGAGCCGCTATATGTTGTGATAGCCAGGGGGTCGCTTCTGAAAACGAGCTACACCTGGCTATAAAAAATAAAATAGTTGATAGATTATTTGAGACGCGAATAAGCTCTCACCATGCTTGTTTCTTCAACGGATCCCAGGCTTGTGATGTACAGGCTACAGTTCACGGTCACGGGAGGACCTGCATCGCGTAAGATAAACCATCGAGAGAAAGGGAGTGTGTCAGTCACTTCATGTGATTTGCAGTTTAAACATCAATATTCTAAACCGCGACCAGCAGACCGATCTCTGGCGACCGTTTGTGTTACGGTCGAAACGTCGTGGGAATTTTTATTGTTTTATATATATTTTATTGTTTCCCTTCAACTTGACTTTACCGAAAGAACTAGAAATATGAATTACTGCAGTCACGAAAGCTTTAAATCTCTAGACAATGTTAGACAGACAGAGGGGTCTCTGGTGGGGTCTCTAGACAATGTTAGACAGACAGAGGGGTCTCTGGTAGGGGTCTCTAGACAATGTTAGACAGACAGAGGGGTCTCTGTTGGGGTCTCTAGACAATGTTAGACAGACAGAGGGGTCTCTGGTGGGGTCTGTAGACAATGTTAGACAGACAGAGGGGTCTCTGGTGGTGTCTCTAGACAATGTTAGACAGACAGAGGTGTCTCTGGTGGGGTCTGTAGACAATGTTAGACAGACAGAGGGGTCTCTGGTGGTGTCTCTAGACAATGTTAGACAGACAGAGGTGTCTCTGGTGGGGTCTCTAGACAATGTTAGACAGACAGAGGTGTCTCTGGTGGGGTCTCTAGACAATGTTAGACAGACAGAGGGGTCTCTGGTGGGGTCTCTAGACAATGTTAGATAGACAGAGGGGTCTCTGGTGGGGGTCTCTAGACAATGTTAGACAGACAGAGGGATCTCTGGTGGGGTCTCTAGACAATGTTAGATAGACAGAGGGGTCTCTGGTGGTGTCTGTAGACAATGTTAGACAGACAGAGGGGTCTCTGGTGGTGTCTCTAGGCAATGTTAGATAGACAGAGGGGTCTCTGGTGGGGTCTCTAGACAATGTTAGATAGACAGAGGGGTCTCTGGTGGGGGTCTCTAGCCAATGTTAGACAGACAGAGGGGTCTCTGGTGGGGTCTCTAGACAATGTTAGATAGACAGAGGGGTCTCTGGTGGGGGTCTCTAGACAATGTTAGACAGACAGAGGGGTCTCTGGTGGGGTCTCTAGACAATGTTAGACAGACAGAGGGGTCTCTGGTGGGGTCTCTAGACAATGTTAGACAGACAGAGGGGTCTCTGGTGGGGTCTCTAGACAATGTTAGACAGACAGAGGGGTCTCTGGTGGGGTGTCTAGACAATGTTAGACAGACAGAGGGGTCTCTGGTGGGGTCTATAGACAATGTTAGACAGACAGATGGGTCTCTGGTGGTGTGTCTAGACAATGTTAGACAGACAGAGCGGTCTCTGGTGGGGTCTCTAGACAATGTTAGACAGACAGAGGG
>NC_133742.1:2071211-2433711 GCF_048934315.1 Petromyzon marinus | reverse complement strand
AGACCCAGAGAGACCCCACAGAGACTCACAGAGACCCACAGAGACCCCACAGAGACCCCACAGAGATCCACAGAGACCCAGCAGAGACTCACAGAGACCCCACAGAGACCCACAGTGACCCCACACAGACTCACAGAGACCCCACAGAGACCCACAGAGACCCACACAGACCCCACAGAGACCCACAGGCCCACAAAGACCCACATAGCCGCAGTGGATTGTGACATGGCTGTGAATTATTAGACCATAGCTGTTAACCTGTACGATGTAACCTGCATTCTTGTGCAGGGAAATTGAGGTTTTCAGGTCCTTACGGCGCACAGCCGTTTAAATACGGGCCATAAACATGCGTCTGGTTGTGCTTCTCCCTTGTGATGGGACTTTGTAGGATGAACGTTGAGATTTATAAGGGGCAGGGTGTGATCAATAAGTGTCTGAATCGGTCTGTAATAAAGGAAGGCCACCGATAAGGGGTTGACAGGTATGGAGACCCACAGAGACACACAGAGATATCCAGAGACATACAGATACCCCACAGAGACGCACAGACCCACAGAGATACATACATGTCAACCCATACGGTTTAGCCCGTATAATTTGTCCAGGGAAATTGTGTGTTCAGGTCCATTCGGCGTACAGCCGTTTCGATACGGGGAAAAGATAATATCATTAGTAATGTAATTTTTTTTTTGGGGGGGGGGGGGTGGATTTTTGTGGCAGTGTGTTTGTGTTTCTCCCCCGTGATGGGACTTTGTAGGCTGGACGTTGAGATGTACGAGTGGGTGACCGATAAAGTGTCTGAATCGGCCTGTAATAAGGTAGGGCACTGATAAGGGGCTGACGGCCACCCACCGCTCCTCGCTCACTGAAACTCACTCCGACGCCACGCTCCCAGACCCTCGCTCGCCCCGCAAAAAAACTCCACCACCCCGCCATGGAACAGCGCCGCCGCTACCCGCACGGCCTCCGAGGGACACCATAGCACCGTGACGATACCTCGGGAGGTTAATGCCACGCGCCCTCGCTCCCTCGCTCCCTCGCTCGCACTCTCCCTCGCACCGCGTTCGCCTCTTTCTCTGCAGTGTTACAGAAGGGGGAAGGAGGAGGAGGCGCTGCAAGGCGACACTGACGGCTGCTCTGTGCTGATTGCGGTGTTCAGGGACCTGCTCGAGGCGCGGCTCCGGCTGGAGCACGCCACGTGACACACACACACAGACACACGTGTCGGTGATGTGCAGCGCGTCTTGTTAGAACGCTGGGGGTGTAGGGGGGTGCCGGACAAGCCCCCCCCCTCTCTGTAGCAGCAGTGGACGGCACCACCCTCGTGTTCACGTTCGGAAGCGCTCGCTCGTCACTGTGGCGTGTTGCGATGATCACCACCACTACCATCATCACCATCACTACCATCATCACCATCACCACCATCACTACCATCACTACCATCACCATCATCATCACCATCATCATCACCATCACTACCATCACCATCACCACCACCACCATCATCACCATCACCACCACCATCATCACCACCATCACCATCACCACCACCATCACCACCACCACCATCATCACCACCACTACCATCATCACCATCACTACCATCATCACCATCACTACCATCATCACCATCACCACCATCACTACCATCACTACCATCACCATCATCATCACCATCATCATCACCATCATCATCATCACCATCATCACCATCACCACCATCATCACCATCACTACCATCAACACCACTACCATCACCACCATCACCATCATCACCATCACTACCATCATCACCATCACCACCATCACTACCACTACCATCATCACCATCACTACCACCACCATCACCACCATCACCATCACCACCATCACCACCACCATCACCACCATCACCATCACCACCATCATCACCACCATCACCACCACCATCACCATCACTACCATCACCACTATCACCACCATCACCACCACCATCACCACCACCATCACCACCACTACCATCACCACCATCACTACCACCATCACCACCACCATCACCACCACCATCACCACCATCACCACCACCATCACCACCACTACCATCACCATCACCACCACCATCACCACCATCACCGCCATCACCACCACCACCACCATCACCACCACCATCACCACCACCATCACCACCATCACCACCATCACCACCACCACCACTACCATCACCACCACCATCACCACCATCACCACCATCACCACCACCATCACCACCATCACCACCACCATCACCACCATCACCACCACCATCACCACCACCATCATTACCACCACCACCACCATCACCACCACCATCACCATCACCACCACCATCACCACCACCACCACCACCATCACCACCACCACCACCATCACCACCATCACCATCACCACCATCACCACCACCATCACCACCACTACCATTATCATCACCACCACCACCATCACCACCATCACCACCACCACCATCATCACCACCACCATCATCACCACCACCATCACCACCATCACCACCACCATCACCACCACCATCATCACCACCACCATCACCACCACCATCACCACCATCACCACCACCATCACCACCACCATCACCACCACCACAATCACCACCATCACCATCACCACCATCACCACCACCATCACCACCACCATCATCACCACCACCACCACCAAAACCATCATTACCACCACCACCATCACCACCATCACCACCACCACCACCATCACCACCACCACCATCATCACCACCATCACCACCACCATCACCACCATCACCACCACCATCACCACCACTACCATCACCACCACCATCACCACCATCACCACCATCACCACCACCATCACCACCATCACCACCACCACCATCACCACCATCACCACCACCACCACCATCATTACCACCACCACCACCACCATCACCACCACCATCACCATCACCACCACCATCACCACCACCACCATCACCACCACCATCACCACCATCACCACCATCACCACCACCATCACCACCACTACCATTATCATCACCACCACCACCATCACCACCATCACCACCACCACCACCATCATCACCACCACCATCATCACCACCACCATCACCACCACCATCACCACCATCACCACCACCATCACCACCACCATCATCACCACCACCATCACCACCACCATCACCACCATCACCACCACCATCACCACCACCACCATCACCACCACCACAATCACCACCATCACCATCACCACCATCACCACCACCATCACCACCACCATCATCACCACCACCACCAAAACCATCATCACCACCACCACCATCACCACCATCACCACCACCACCATCACCACCATCATCACCACCATCACCACCACCATCACCACCACCATCACCACCACCACCATCACCACCACCACCACAATCACCACCATCACCATCACCACCATCACCACCACCATCATCACCACCACCATCACCATCACCACCATCACCACCATCACCACCACCATCACCACCACCACAATCACCACCATCACCATCACCACCATCACCACCACCATCACCACCACCATCATCACCACCATCACCACCATCACCACCACCACCATCACCACCACCACCATCACCACCACCATCATCACCACCACCATCACCATCACCACCATCACCACCATCACCACCACCACCATCACCACCACCACAATCACCACCATCACCATCACCACCATCACCACCACCATCACCACCACCACCATCACCACCATCACCACCATCACCACCACCACCATCACCACCACCACCATCATCACCACCACCATCACCACCACCATCACCACCATCACCACCACCATCACCACCACCACCATCGCCACCACCACCATCATCACCACCATCACCACCACCATCACCACCACCATCACCACCACCACCATCACCACCACCACCACAATCACCACCATCACCATCACCACCATCACCACCACCATCATCACCACCACCATCACCATCACCACCATCACCACCATCACCACCACCATCACCACCACCACAATCACCACCATCACCATCACCACCATCACCACCACCATCACCACCACCATCATCACCACCATCACCACCATCACCACCACCACCATCACCACCACCACCATCACCACCACCATCATCACCACCACCATCACCATCACCACCATCACCACCATCACCACCACCACCACCATCACCACCACCACAATCACCACCATCACCATCACCACCATCACCACCACCATCACCACCACCACCATCACCACCATCACCACCATCACCACCACCACCACCATCACCACCACCACCATCATCACCACCACCATCACCACCACCATCACCACCATCACCACCACCATCACCACCACCACCATCACCACCACCACCACAATCACCACCATCACCATCACCACCATCACCACCACCATCATCACCACCACCATCACCATCACCACAATCACCACCACCATCACCACCACCACCACCACCATCACCACCACCACAATCACCACCACCACCATCACCACCACAATCACCATCACCACCATCACCACCACCACCATCACCACCATCACCACCACCATCACCACCACCACCATCACCACCACCACCACCACCACCATCACCACCATCACCACCACCACCATCACCACCATCACCACCATCACCACCACCACCATCACCACCACCACCACCACCACCATCATCACCACCATCACCACCACCATCACCACCATCACCACCATCACCACCACCATCACCACCACCACCACAATCACCACCACCACCATCACCACCACCACCACAATCACCACCACCATCACCACCATCACCACCACCACCATCACCACCACCATCACCACCACCACCATCACCACCACAATCACCACCACCACGTGACTTTTATCTTGTGTTGTGCGCGGCGCATTTAGCGCCACAGCGCGTGGATGTACAGCGTTTGTTGTTTGTGTTGCTGGTGACTTTGTTTGTTGTTTGTGTTGCTGGTGACTTTGTCTGTTGTTTGTGTTGCTGGCGACTTTGCGTGTTGTTTGTGTTGCTGGCGACTTTGTGTGTTCCGTATCGGAATCGCCTCCAGTGCTGTTGCTGCTGGCGGCAATAAAAGTTGTTTGAAGAGTCTAAAAGCCTCCCACGCGTTCCGGTCCACCGGACCGAGCTGCTGTGACGTCAACTGCGACTTGGAGGCTCCCGCACGCGGCGCTGACAGCGGCGACTTGAAGCTTGGCAGCAGACTCGTGGCCAGATTCCAAACCCGCGTCTCGTTCGCCAACGTCTCCGCTTCTGAGATTCCCAGCTCCAGACAATCTCCCAGACTCTCTCATTCTGAGATTCCCAGCTCCAGAAAATCTCCCAGACTCTCCCCTTCTGAGATTCACAGCTCCAGACAATCTCCCCTTCTGAGATTCCCAGTTCCAGACAATCTCCCAGACTCTCCCCTTCTGAGATTCACAGCTCCAGACAATCTCCCCTACTGAGATTCACAGCTCCAGACAATCTCCCAGCCTCTCCCCTTCTGAGATTCCCAGCTCCAGGCAATCTCCCCTACTGAGATTCACAGCTCCAGACAATCTCCCCTACCGAGATTCCCAGCTCCAGACAATCTCCCAGCCTCTCCCCTACTGAGATTCCCAGGTCCAGACAATCTCCCCTACTGAGATTCCCAGCTCCAGACAATCTCCTAGCCTCTCTACTTCTCAGATTCACAGCTCCAGACAATCTCGCAGCCTCTCCCCTTCTGAGATTCCCAGCTCCAGACAATCTCCCCTACTGAGATTCCCAGCTCCAGACAATCTCCCAGCCTCTCTCCTTCTGAGATTCACAGCTCCAGACAATCTCCCCTACTGAGATTCCCAGCTCCAGACAATTTCCCAGACTCTCTCATTCTGAGATTCCCAGCTCCAGATAATCTCCCAGGATCTCCCCTTCTGAGATTCCCAGCTCCAGACAATCTCCCAGACTCTCTCATTCTGAGATTCCCAGCTCCAGACAATCTCCCAGCCTCCCCCCTTCTGAGATTCACAGCTCCAGACAATCTCCCAGCCTCTCCCCTTCTGAGATTCCCAGCTCCAGACAATCTCCCCATCTGAGATTCCCAGCTCCAGACAATCTCCCAGCCTCTCCCCTTCTGAGATTCACAGCTCCAGACAATCTCCCAGCCTCTCCCCTTCTGAGATTCACAGCTTCAGACAATCTCCTCTACTGAGATTCCCAGCTCCAGACAATCTCCCAGCCTCTCCCCTTCTGAGATTCACAGCTCCAGACAATCTCCCCTACTGAGATTCACAGCTCCAGACAATCTCCCAGCCTCTCTCCTTCTGAGATTCACAGCTCCAGACAATCTCCCCTACTGAGATTCCCAGCTCCAGACAATTTCCCAGCCTCTCCCCATCTGAGATTCCCAGCTCCAGACAATCTCCCAGGATCTCCCCTTCTGAGATTCACAGCTCCAGACAATCTCCCAGCCTCTCCCCTTCTGAGAGTCACAGCTCCAGACAATCTCCCCTTCTGAGATTTCCAACTCCAGGCAATCTCCCAGCATCTCCCCTTCTGAGATTCACAGCTCCAGACAATCTCCCCTACTGAGATTCCCAGCTCCAGACAATCTCCCCTACTGAGATTCCCAGATCAAGACAATCTCGCAGCCTCTCTCCTTCTGAGATTCACAGCTCCAGACAATCTCCCCTACTGAGATTCCCAGCTCCAGACAATCTCCCAGCCTCTCTCCTTCTGAGATTCCCAGCTCCAGACAATCTCCCCTTCTGAGATTCACAGCTCCAGACAATCTCCCAGCCTCTCCCCTTCTGAGATTCACAGCTCCAGACAATCTCCCAGCCTCTCTCCTTCTCAGATTCACAGCTCCAGACAATCTCACAGCTTCTCCCCTTCTGAGATTCCCAGCTCCAGACAATCTCCCAGCCTCTCCCCTTCTGAGATTCACAGCTCCAGACAATCTCACAGCTTCTCCCCTTCTGAGATTCACAGCTCCAGACAATCTCCCAGCCTCTCTCCTTCTGAGATTCACAGCTCCAGACAATCTCCCAGCTTCTCCCCTTCTGAGATTCACAGCTCCAGACAATCTCCCAGCCTCTCCCCTTCTGAGATTCCCAGCTCCAGACAATCTCCCCTACTGAGATTCCCAGCTCCAGACAATCTCTCCTACTGAGATTCCCAGCTCCAGACAATCTTCCAGCCTCTCCCCTTCTGAGATTCACAGCTCCAGACAATCTCCCCTACTGAGATTCCCAGCTCCAGATAATTTCCCAGCCTCTCCCCATCTGAGATTCCCAGCTCCAGACAATCTCCCAGGATCTCACCTTCTGAGATTCCCAGCTCCAGACAATCTCCCAGCCTCTCTCCTTCTCAGATTCACAGCTCCAGACAATCTCCCAGGATCTCACCTTCTGAGATTCCCAGCTCCAGACAATCTCCCAGCCTCTCTCCTTCTCAGATTCACAGCTCCAGAAATCTCCCAGCCTCTCTTTTTCTGAGATTCATAGCTTCAGACAATCTCCCAGCCTCTCTCCTTCTGAGATTCACAGCTCCAGATAATCTCCCGTTCAGAGATTCCCAGCCCCAGGCAATCTCCCAGCCTCTCCCCTTCTGAGATTCCCAGCTCCAGACAATCTCCCCTACTGAGATTCCCAGCTCGAGACAATCTCCCAGCCTCTCTCCATCTGAGATTCACAGCTCCAGACAATCTCCCAGCCTCTCTCCATCTGAGATTCACAGCTCCAGACAATCTCCCAGCCTCTTCCCTTCTGAGATTCCCAGCTCCAGACAATCTCCCAGCATCTCTCCTTCTGAGATTCACAGCTCCAGACAATCTCCCGTTCAGAGATTCCCAGCTCCAGGCAATCTCCCAGCCTCTCCCCTTCTGAGATTCCCAGCTCCAGACAATTTCCCAGCCTCTCCCCATCTGAGATTCACAGCTCCAGACAATCTCCCAGACTCTCCCCTTCTGAGAGTCACAGCTCCAGACAATCTCCCCTTCTGAGATTTCCAGCTCCAGGCAATCTCCCAGCATCTCCCCTTCTGAGATTCACAGCTCTAGACAATCTCCCCTACTGAGATTCCCAGCTCCAGACAATCTCCCCTACTGAGATTCCCAGCTCAAGACAATCTCTCAGCCTCTCTCCTTCTGAGATTCACAGCTCCAGACAATCTCCCAGCCTCTCCCTTACTGAGATTCCGAGCTCCAGACAATCTCCCAGCCTCTCCCCTTCTGAGATTCCCAGCTCCAGACAATCTCCCCTTCTGAGATTCCCAGCTCCAGACAATCTCCCAGCCTCTTTCCTTCTCAGATTCACAGCTCCATACAATCTCCCAGCCTCTCCCCTACTGAGATTCCCAGCTCCAGACAATCTCCCAGACTCTCTCCTTCTGAGATTCACAACTCCAGACAATCTCCCAGCCTCTCTCCTTCTGAGATTCCCAGCTCCAGACAATCTCCCCTACTGAGATTCCCAGCTCCAGACAATCTCCCAGCCTCTCTCCTTCTGAGATTCCCAGCTCCAGACAATCTCCCCTTCTGAGATTCACAGCTCCAGACAATCTCCCAGCCTCTCCCCTTCTGAGATTTCCAGCTCCAGACAATCTCCCAGCCTCTCCCCTTCTGAGATTCCCAGCTCCAGACAATCTCCCAGCCTCTCTCCTTCTGAGATTCCCAGCTCCAGACAATCTCCCCTACTGAGATTCCCAGCTCCAGACAATCTCCCAGCCTCTCTCCTTCTGAGATTCCCAGCTCCAGACAATCTCCCCTTCTGAGATTCACAGCTCCAGACAATCTCCCAGCCTCTCCCCTTCTGAGATTTCCAGCTCCAGACAATCTCCCAGCCTCTCCCCTTCTGAGATTCCCAGCTCCAGACAATCTCCCAGCCTCTCTCCTTCTGAGATTCCCAGCTCCAGACAATCTCCCAGCACCCTTCTGAGATTCCCAGCTCCAGACAATCTCCCCTTCTGAGAATCACAGCTCCAGACAATCTCCCAGCCTCTCCCCTTCTGAGATTCCCAGCTCCAGACAATCTCCCAGCCTCTCTCCTTCTGAGATTCCCAGCTCCAGACAATCTCCCCTTCTGAGATTTCCAGCTCCAGGCAATCTCCCAGCATCTCCCCTTCTGAGATTCACAGCTCCAGACAATCTCCCCTACTGAGATTCCCAGCTCCAGACAATCTCCCAGCCTCTCCCCTACTGAGATTCCGAGCTCCAGGCAATCTCCCAGCCTCTCCCCTTCTGAGATTCCCAGCTCCAGACAATCTCCCCTTCTGAGATTCCCAGCTCCAGACAATCTCCCAGCCTCTTTCCTTCTCAGATTCACAGCTCCAGACAATCTCCCAGCCTCTCCCCTACTGAGATTCCCAGCTCCAGACAATCTCCCAGACTCTCTCCTTCTGAGATTCACAACTCCAGACAATCTCCCAGCCTCTCTCCTTCTGAGATTCCCAGCTCCAGACAATCTCCCCTACTGAGATTCCCAGCTCCAGACAATCTCCCAGCCTCTCTCCTTCTGAGATTCCCAGCTCCAGACAATCTCCCCTTCTGAGATTCACAGCTCCAGACAATCTCCCAGCCTCTCCCCTTCTGAGATTTCCAGCTCCAGACAATCTCCCAGCCTCTCCCCTTCTGAGATTCCCAGCTCCAGACAATCTCCCAGCACCCTTCTGAGATTCCCAGCTCCAGACAATCTCCCAGCCTCTCCCCTTCTGAGATTCCCAGCTCCAGACAATCTCCCCTTCTGAGAATCACAGCTCCAGACAATCTCCCAGCCTCTCCCCTTCTGAGATTCCCAGCTCCAGACAATCTCCCAGCCTCTCTCCTTCTGAGATTCCCAGCTCCAGATAATCTCCCCTACTGAGATTCCCAGCTCCAGACAATCTCCCAGCCTCTCCCCTGCTGAGATTCCCAGCTCCAGACAATCTCCCAGCCTCTCCCCTTCTGAGATTCACAGCTCCAGACAATCTCCCCTACTGAGATTCCCAGCTCCAGACAATCTCCCAGCCTCTCCCCTTCTCAGATTCACAGCTCCAGACAATCTCCCCTACTGAGATTCCCAGCTCCAGACAATCTCCCAGCCTCTCCCCTTCTGAGATTCCCAGCTCCAGACAATCTCCCAGCCTCTCCCCTTCTGAGATTCACAGCTCCAGACAATCTCCCAGCCTCTCCCCTACTGAGATTCCCAGCTCCAGACAATCTCCCAGACTCTCCCATTCTGAGATTCCCAGCTCCAGACAATCTCCCAGACTCTCCCCTTCTGAGATTCCCAGCTCCAGACAATCTCCCAGACTCTCCCATGCTGAGATTCCCAGCTCCAGACAATCTCCCAGACTCTCCCATTCTGAGATTCCCAGCTCCAGACAATCTCCCAGACTCTCCCATTCTGAGATTCCCAGCTCCAGACAATCTCCCAGACTCTCCCCTTCTGAGATTCACAGCTCCAGACAATCTCCCAGCCTCTCTCCTTCTGAGATTCACAGCTCCAGACAACCTTCTCCGAGCCGCTCGCTGCTGACCTCCGCTCCCCCTCGTCCCGCTGACGTCGCTGCACAACTGGAGGAGGATGTTGGGATGATCTCTCAACTCTCCATCTATCCACACGACGCGGGCGAAGATAATGGTCCCCCTCCAACAATGCCTAGGGTGTCCACGTTCTCACTCCCAAGCCGAGTCTTTCCATGCGCGTGGAGCCAATGCTTGAGAAATCGTCGAGCCAATTGTCGTCCTTCCCCCGCACCTCTGATTAGCGCGGTGGGCTACGTACGGCAGTTGCGAAAGAAGTTCTACATACATAAGACAACGACCGCCATTCGCCACTAAGTGGCGGTGACGTCACCACGACGTTTTGTGCCAGGCCACGTGCATCTTGAGGCCACGTGAAGTGTCGAGCGCCCGCTGGCAGGAGGTCACGGGGCAGACCCAGGTGCCACGGGTCGACTGACTGAGATGACTGGCTGATGCACCACCTGTGCCTCCTACTGTGCCAACCTGCTGTGCTTTAGCCACCCGGCGTTCCGCTCGTTGTTGTGAGCGTCGCTCCTCCGCCCTCCGTTGTTGTTGGAGGGCGACTGCCTCCAACTGCCCAGTAGAGTCCTTCACGAGCTTCCAGTGAGGGGCTGGTAACCCCTCCACTTTCAATAAATTACCACTAAACCACATCAAAAAATATTACAAAAAATATCTGCATACACACACACATACACACACACACGTAATGGGACCTTTTTTGCCAATATCAGAGCATGAAAAAAATAAGAATAAGGTTTCATACACCAAATAAAAACCTTTTGCAAAGAATCCGATGAGCTATGAAGCTCTTTTAGTCACAGATGTCCAGCCGGGGCACGGGGTAATGAAGTTACAGCACCAAAGACACAAAACAAACACACTAGCAGTGCAAAGTACGAGAAAGGTAATTTTTAAAAAAATCACCCAAACACTTACATATAATTATAGATTTAAAGCTTTCGTGACTGCTAGGATCCATACTCTTTGGTTCTATTGCGTAAAGTCACGACCTCCTGCGTACCAGGCGAGGTAGTTAACATCTCAAAGCCACCGTGAGGATGATGAGAGAGAGAGAGACGCAGACTTCAAATATACAGCAGCAGCAGGCATCATCAGGGGTAGGGATCGAACCCACCACCTCTTGCATAGCAGGCGAGGTAATTAACATCTCCCTTGTCACCACAGCACCCGCTGTGTGTGTGTGGCAATGGGCCCTTCTTGATAACCCTGCTAGAATCCAGCACCTATGAGGGCTACCGGCACTGTGGCACACACAGAGGGGGTGGGTGGCCAGCACCACGCCCGGCCGCCTTTGTCTCCCTAGTGGCGATGTTCACTACTACACGACACCGCTACACCAGCTACTCATTTGAGGCTGATTCGACCGAGGTGAGTGCCCAGGACCGGTTCAGAGAATCGTCACTGATGAGTGGGAATCGAACTCGGGTGGACAGGTTCGTAGCGCAGCGTAGCGCTAACCGCTACGACACCCGCTCCACACTGACACACACACACTGACACACACACACTGACACACACACACTGACACACACTGACACACACACACACTGACACACACACACACTGACACACACACACTGACACTGACACACACTGACACACACTGACACAAAAGACAAAGACAAAGACAAAGATCCCCCGTATAGCCTTAACAGACTGTAGGGGGCAAGTGCTGTTAGCGAGCACCTATGAAGGCCGGATCGGTACACGAGGGGGTGGGTGGCCAGCACCACGCCCGACCGCCTTTGTCTCCCTAGTGGCGATGTTTACACACCGCACCAGGTACTCATTTGAGGCTGAGTCGACCTAGGGGAGGCCCGGGACCGGTTCAGATAATCGTCACTGGTGTTGGCCGTGAGCGGGAATCGAACCCGGGTCGCCAAGTTCATAGCGCAGCGCGCTAACCGCTACACTACCGCTCCCCACAACACACACACACACTGACACACACACACACACTGACACACACTGACACACTGACACACACACTGACACACACACACTGACACACACACTGACACACACACACACACTGACACACACACACACACACTGACACACACTGACACACACACACTGACACACACACTGACACACACACACTGACACACACACACTGACACACACACAGACACACACACTGACACACACACACACTGACACACACACACTGACACACACACTGACACACACACTGACACACACACACACACTGACACACACACTGACACACACACACTGACACACACACACACACTGACACACACACACACTGACACACACACACTGACACACACACACTGACACACACACTGACACACACACACACCGACACACACACACTGACACACACACACTGACACACACACACTGACACACACACACTGACACACACACTGACACACACACACACTGACACACACACACTGACACACACACTGACACACACACACTGACACACACACACACTGACACACACACACACCGACACACACACACTGACACACACACACTGACACACACACACTGACACACACACACACTGACACACACACATTGACACACACACTGACACACACACACTGACACACACACACACTGACACACACACACTGACACACACACACTGACACACACACACACTGACACACACACATTGACACACACACTGACACACACACACTGACACACACACACACCGACACACACACACTGACACACACACACTGACACACACACACTGACACACACACACACTGACACACACACATTGACACACACACTGACACACACACACTGACACACACACACACTGACACACACACACTGACTCTCTCACCTGGTGAGCAGCATACCGTGTAGAAGGCACGTGCAGAGCAAGGCCACACGAGGCATGGCGAGTCGCCTCTCTGTGAGTCGCCTCTCTGTGAGTCGCCTCTCTGTGAGTCGCCTCTCTGTGAGTCGCCTCTCTGTGAGTCGCCTCTCTGTGAGTCGCCTCTCTGTGAGTCCGCCTCTCTGTGAGTCGCCTCTCTGTGAGTCGCCTCTCTGTGAGTCGCCTCTCTGCCAGTCGCCTCTCTGCCAGTCGCCTCTCTGTGAGTCGCCTCTCTGTGAGTCGCCTCTCTGTGAGTCGCCTCTCTGCCAGTCGCCTCTCTGCGAGTCGCCTCTCTGTGAGTCGCCTCTCTGTGAGTCGCCTCTCTGCCAGTCGCCTCTCTGTGAGTCGCCTCTCTGTGAGTCGCCTCTCTGCCAGTCGCCTCTCTGTGAGTCGCCTCTCTGTGAGTCGCCTCTCTCTGAGTCGCCTCTCTGTGAGTCGCCTCTCTGTGAGTCGCCTCTCTGCGAGTCGCCTCTCTGCGAGTCGCCTCTCTGTGAGTCGCCTCTCTGTGAGTCGCCTCTCTGTGAGTCGCCTCTCTGTGAGTCGCCTCTCTGTGAGTCGCCTCTCTGTGAGTCGCCTCTCTGTGAGTCGCCTCTCTGCGAGTCGCCTCTCTGTGAGTCGCCTCTCTGTGAGTCGCCTCTCTGTGGCCAGAGATCATCACGCGGGAGGGGGGGAGGAGGAGGGGAGGGGTTGGACGAGGGGGGAGGGGGAGGAGGTGGAGGAGGGAGAAAGGGGGTGGGAGGAGGGGGTGGAGGTGGGGGTGGAGGGAGGAGAAAGGGGGTGGAGGAGGGAGGAGGAGGGGGTGGAGGGGGGGGGTGGAGGAGGGGGGAGGTGGAGGAGGGGGTGGAGGAGGGGGGAGGGGGTGGAGGAGGGGGGAGGGGGTGGAGGAGAAGTTGGAGGAGGGGGTGGAGTAGGGGGTGGAGGAGGGGGTGGAGGAGGGGGGAGGTGGAGGAGGGGGTGGAGGAGGGGGGAGGGGGGTGGAGGAGGGGGGAGGGGGTGGAGGAGAAGTTGGAGGAGGGGGTGGAGTAGGGGGTGGAGGAGGGGGTGGAGGAGGGGGAGGTGGAGGGAGGGGGTGGGAGGAGGGGGGAGGGGGTGGAGGAGGGGGGAGGGGGTGGAGGAGAAGTTGGAGGAGGGGGTGGAGTAGGGGGTGGAGGTGGGGGTGGAGGAGGGGGGAGGGGGTGGAGGTGGGGGTGGAGGAGGGGGTGGAGAAGGGGGTGGAGGAGGGGGGAGGTGGAGGAGAAGGTGGAGGAGGGGGTGGAGGAGGGGGGAGGGGGTGGAGAAGGGGGGAGGGGGTGGAGGTGGGGGTGGAGGAGGAGGGAGGGGGTGGAGGAGGTGGAGGAGGAGGTGGAGGAGGTGGAGGAGGATGAGGTGGAGGTGATCCCCGTGGTATTTCTCACCAAGACGCACACACAGAGAGCAACACATTGCCGAACGATCGCGACAACTCTTCTCATAGCCATCATCATCATCATTGGACTGCCCATATAGGACTCACCACTGTGATCTCTACATTGGGTGGTCAAACTTAATATCTCTTAATGTTCGACGGCTTGTGCACCAGACCTTATTTATTCACGATGTACTTACAAAACATTCCGCAGACTACCTACTGGATCTCCTCTCTGTTTCAAAGAACAAATTTGACCTCAGGTCTTCGCTCATTTTCCAGCTTCACATTCCCCTATTGCCGTACAAAAACTGGAGGAAGAGCGTTTTCTATTGATGCCCCCAGGGTCTGGAATGCTATTGCCAATAAACTGCAACTTGAATCACTACCTATGAGATCTTCACTCAAAACTGCTCTAGAGGAGTTGTACAACCCTAGCTGCCACTGCTATTCAGTGGCCTAAAATATGGCTCTAGATTTTGGTGTTATAATTTATTTATGTAGTTTATTGTTAAAAATTCGGTCACAGTCCCTATGATCACTGTTACATTGTATTTATGGCTTTTATTTTGGTGATTTCGAAAAGTTTTTTGTTTGTTTTGGCCATGTTTTTGTTTATTGTAGTACGGAGTTAGACTGATGGCCTTAATCTTAGTTGTCTTGTGGTTGTTGTTGTTGTTATTTTGACTTGCATCCCACTGGGATTTTTGCACACAGCGTTGGTGTACGGTGCTATTTCAGGAATATTTTGATATTTTTTTTCCTGGATTTTCTGTTTGCACAGTCACACAAAGTCACTTTAAGATGTTTTTCTTGGTTATGTTTTTGTTTGTTTGCGGTTGCACCCGATTCAAGAGCCGAATGGCTCACAGGGCTATACCAAATAAATGAAATGAAATGAATGAAATCAGCAGCCGTGTTTTCAATCCTATAGACTACCCAATAAACTCACTTGTATCCTTAACCCAGTGAGCTGCTGCTCTGGCGCTCTTTGTTCACAAGCGACCTGGCCCATCACCAATGATACCACGTGGACATTCACAGCAAGCAGCCACGCGCTCTAAACGCGTGGCGATGTCGATTCAAAAAGTGGAGTGGAAGAAATCGGAGGAATCAGTGAACAGCAATCGACGGAACCACGGAGAGAGAAAGACGCACAAACTCCAAATATACAGCAGCAGGCGACAGTGTCACAGTGACACGTGACACTGTGACACAGTGTCACTGTGACACCTGTTACAGTGACACCTGTTACAGTGACACCTGTCACAGTGACACCTGTTACAGTGTCACCTGTCACTGTGTCACGTGTCACTGTGACACCTGTTACAGTGACACCTGTTACAGTGACAGGTGACACAGTGTCACAGTGACACCTGTTACAGTGACACCTGTTACGGTGTCACGTGTTACAGTGTCACCTGATACAGTGAAACCTGTTACAGTGACACGTGTCACAGTGACACCTGTTACAGTGTCACGTGTCACTGTGTCACCTGTCAATGTGACACCTGTTACAGTGTCACAGTATCACAGTGACACCTGTCACAGTGACACCTGTTACAGTGACACCTGTTACGGTGTCACCTGTTACAGTGACACCTGTTACAGTGTCACAGTATCACAGTGACACCTGTCACAGTGACACCTGTTACAGTGACACCTGTTACAGTGACACCTGTCACTGTGTCACTTGTTACAGTGACACCTGTTACAGTGACACCTGTCACAGTGACACCTGTTACAGTGACACCTGTCACCGTGTCACCTGTTACAGTGTCACCTATCACTGTGACACCTGTTACAGTGACACCTGTTACAGTGTCACCTGTCACTGTGACACCTGTTACAGTGACACCTGTTACAGTGACAGGTGACACAGTGACAGGTCTCACTGTGTCACCTGTTACAGTGACACCTGTAACTGTGTCACCTGTTACAGTGTCACCTGTTACAGTGACAGGTGTCACAGTGACACCTGTTACAGTGACACCTGTTACAGTGACACCTGTTACAGTGTCACGTGTCATAGTGTCAGAGTATCACAGTGTCACTTGTTACAGTGACATCTGTCACAGTGACACCTGTCACTGTGACAGGTGTCTCTGTGACAGGTGCCACCTGTCACAGTGACACCTGTTACAGTGACACCTGTCATTGTGTCACAGTATCACAGTGTCACCTGTCACTGTATCACCTGTCACAGTGACACCTGTTACAGTGTCACATGTTACAGTGTCACGTGTCACAGTGTCACAGTGACACCTGTCACAGTGTCACCTGTCACAGTGTCACCTGTCACTGTGTCACCTGTTACAGTGACACCTGTTACAGTGACACCTGTCACAGTGACACCTCTTACAGTGACACCTGTTACAGTGACAGGTGACACAGTGACAGGTCTCACAGTGTCACCTGTTACAGTGACACCTGTAACTGTGTCACCTGTTACAGTGACACCTGTCACAGTGACACCTGTTACAGTGTCACTTGTTACAGTGTCACGTGTCACAGTGTCACCTGTCACAGTGACACCTGTCACAGTGACACCTGTTTCAGTGACACCTGTTACAGTGACACCTGTCACAGTGACACCTGTCACAGTGACACTTGTCACTGTGACACCTGTTTCAGTGACACCTGTCACAGTGACACCTGTCACAGTGACACCTGTTTCAGTGACACCTGTCACAGTGACACCTGTCACAGTGACACCTGTCACTGTGACACCTGTCACTGTGACACCTGTCACAGTGACACCTGTCACAGTGACACCTGTCACAGTGACACCTGTCACAGTGACACCTGTTTCAGTGACACCTGTTACAGTGACACCTGTCACAGTGACACCTGTCACAGTGACACCTGTTTCAGTGACACCTGTTACAGTGACACCTGTCACAGTGACACCTGTCACAGTGACACCTGTTACAGTGACACCTGTCACAGTGACACCTGTCACAGGTGTCACTGTGACAGGTGTCACTGTGTCACCTGTCACAGTGACACCTGTCACAGTGTCACCTGTCACTGTGACTGTTTGACCCAGCGAGGGGGTGGCGTGAAATCTGACACTTGATGAGTCAGCGGACTCAGCCAGGCGCGTGACATCAGCCCAGGATTGTCACCGTTGCTGGCTCAGCAGCGCATCTCAACGCGCCCATTGCGAACCTCGCCTGAGACTGAGAGAGACACCCAGAGCTCGAACCCGGAATCTCGGGGTGTCTGACACGGCCATTACTAACCTGACCCCTCACCTGAGACTGAGAGAGCCACCCAGACCCAGGGCTCGAACCCGGAATCTCGGGGTGTCTGACACGACCATTACCAATCTTACCCCTTGCCTGAGACTGAGAGAGACACCCAGAGCTCGAACCCGGAATCTCGGGGTGTCTGACACGGCCATTACTAACCTGACCCCTCGCCTGAGACTGAGAGAGACACCCAGACCCAGGGCTCGAACCCGGAATCTCGGGGTGTCTAACACGGCCATTACCAACCTGACCCCTCACCTGAGACTGAGAGAGACACCCAGACCCAGGGCTCGAACCCGGAATCTCGGGGTGTCTGACACGGCCATTACCAACCTGACCTCGCCTGAGACTGAGAGAGACACCCAGACCCAGGGCTCGAACCCGGAATCTCGGGGTGTCTGACACGACCATTACCAATCTTACCCCTTGCCTGAGACTGAGAGAGACATCCAGACCCAGGGCTCGAACCCGGAATCTCGGGGTGTCTGACACGGCCATTACCAACCTGACCTCGCCTGAGACTGAGAGAGACACCCAGACCCAGGGCTCGAACCCGGAATCGCGGGGTGTCTAACACGGCCATTACCAACCTGACCCCTCACCTGAGACTGAGAGAGACACCCAGACCCAGGGCTCGAACCCGGAATCTCGGGGTGTCTAACACGGCCATTACCAACCTGACCCCTCGCCTGAGAGAGACACCCAGACCCAGGGCTCGAACCCGGAATCTCGGGGTGTCTGACACGGCCATTACCAACCTGACCTCACCTGAGACTGAGAGAGACACCCAGACCCAGGAATGGAACCCGGAATCTCGGGGTGTCTGACACGGCCATTACTAACCTGACCCCTCACCTGAGACTGAGAGAGACACCCAGACCCAGGGCTCGAACCCGGAATCTCGGGGTGTCTGACACGGCCATTACCAACCTGACCCCTCACCTGAGACTGAGAGAGACACCCAGACCCAGGGCTCGAACCCGGAATCTCGGGGTGTCTAACACGGCCATTACCAACCTGACCCCTCACCTGAGACTGAGAGAGACACCCAGACCCAGGGCTCGAACCCGGAATCTCGGGGTGTCTGACACGACCATTACCAACCTCACCCCTCACCTGAGACTGAGAGAGACACCCAGACCCAGGGCTCGAACCCGGAATCTCGGGGTGTCTGACACGGCCATTACTGACCTCACCCTTCACCTGAGACTGAGAGAGACACCCAGACCCAGGGCTCCAACCAAACCCCGTGTCTACCTTCATAGGCGCTGCTGCTGCTGCTACTCGCTACTAACAGCACTTGCCCCAACAGCCTGCTTGAGGCTACACCGGGTGGGGGGGTGATCTTTGTCTTTGTGTTGTGACACCTCGTCACACGCTTGGAGGCGCGTGCTGTGAGTGGTGGGGAGGGGGGGGGGGGCATGCGGGCATCTTGCGAGCCTGGGCAACAAATATGATCCGGAACAATCCGGCAGGAACTGGAACGAATTTAATCGGCAACCTTTAATTTTCATTTCTCCACCATGGCATTTCTACGAACCTCGTTCTCGTGCGTTACGCAGGCAGACTGTCCCACCCCCCCGACCCGTGCCGTGTGAATGATACATTCTGTGACTGAGAGCTTTCGCGACGGGGAGGAATTCATATTCATTGGGTCTTTCGGTAAAGTCACGTAGATAGCAGCAGGAAAAAAATAAAACAATAACGATAACATAATAAAAGTTCACGTAAAGTGAATGAGAAATAATACAAATATCACGACGTTTCGATCACAACGCAAGCGATCGCCTCCTGATGACGATTGCTTGCGTTGTGATAGAAACTTCGTGATTTTAGTTTACGTGTATTTTTTTTAATTAGCTTCATTTTTTAATTTTTTATTGTTATTATTTTTTTCTACCTACGTGACTTTACTGGCAAGACCCAAAGAAATATGCGACACGAACTCAACAGACGTACAGGGGGAAAAAAAAAACCCCCTGCAAACCCTTCTTAGCTCAGCGAACGAAAACTGGTGAGATGTTGGGTCTTACGCCCGTGGATTTTTTTTCTTGTTTGTTATTCTTCTCGTTCGGTCTTGTTGATTTGCATTTTCATTCGTGCATTCATTCGTTCTCTTTGGGTCCATCGGTAAAGTCACGTAGAGAGGAAAATAATGAATCACAACGTTTAGATCGCAACGGACGATCGCTTGTGTCGCCATCGAAACTCCGTCATTTATTATTGATCTGCCTACGTGATTTTAACCGAAAGACCCAAAGCGCATGAATTCCCGCAGTCACGGAAACTTTAAATCAACCATTTATTCATCTTGGTAACGCCGCACAAGCTGAACTTAGATCTTCTTTGGTTCTTTCGGTGAAGTCACCACGTAGAATGAGAATAAAATAATAAAATAAGACAATACAATTCTCACGACGTTTTTTATTTCATTATTTTATTCTCATTCTACGTGGCGGTGACTTCACCGACAGAACCATAGAAGGTGAATCCTTGCAGTCACGAAAGCTTTAAAAATCGAAACTGAACTTAGATGGCATTCGGAGGCTCCGAGCTGGCGAGAGATGTCACCTCCCTCGCCTGGTGTGCGGGAGGTCGTGGGCTCGGTCCCGACCCTTATCATCGCCTAGAAATGTGGAGCAGTAGCCAAGCATTCTGAACGCGTGATGTGGACCCTAAACGTGTGAGAGGGGCAAGACACGCACGCAAAAAAAAAATGTCCTTGCTGTGGTTGTCACACCTGATGATGATTGCTTGTGTTGCAATCGAAACGTCGTGAGAATTTTATTGTTTTATATTTTTATTATTTTATTGTTTCCCTTCTACGTGGTGACTTTACCGAAAGAACCAAAGAGTATTGATCCTTGCAGTCAGGAAAACTTCAAATCTAGAAAGACACGCAAACTCCAATTATACAGCAGGTGACATGGTTGGGATTGGACCCACGACCTCCTGTAATTATAATATATGTTGGGGGGGGACATCCCCCCCCCCCCAATATATTGCTATAAAATAGATTTCTGTGTATATGATTGTGGTTATGGTTGTACTTTATTAATCCCTAATCTCTGCCATGACATGCAATGAAACAAGATAAGGTAAAAAAGGGAAAAACAGAGCAATGTAATGCAACAAACTATTAGACATCATTGTAAAACATAAATAAAAAGTCCATCATACTACGTGTCAGCGAATTTTTTTTGTTATATTTTAGGCAGGAAATGATTTTTTCAAATTTAGATTATTTTTCTGGAGGGGGTGGGGGGGAGGGTGGGGGAGGGTGGACCCCCAGACCCCCTGGAATATTTGGTCACCCCCAATGTTGACTCAATGGCTACGGCCTTGAGGTCAGGGTATTGAACATCTCCTAACCGCCGCGTCACCCAGTAGTTAAGAGATGAGAGAGAGAGTGAGGATGAGAGATGCGGGTGGTGTGGCGAAGAGCACGGACGAGGACTGTATAGGCCCAGCAGCGAGGGACGGCGAGAGAGAGAGAGAGAGACTGGCGTGCCGCAGGGTAGCCACGTGGCTCTGGAACTGACGCCTTCACTTGAGCACGCAGAAGGCGAGCCAGTAGAAGACGTTGAAGAGGAGGAAGAGCGCGGGGAAAAGCACTCGGGCAGTACGGTCGATTCGCTCCGCACTCCAGGGGTGCATCGCTGACTCGACCCCCGTCGCTGCCTGCGTATGCACACGAAGGCAAACATCCCCCATTGTAACCTCCACATACCCTCGGGGGAAGGTTCTGTTGGCCCAGCAGCAGCAGCAGCAGCTACGAAGGCCCGGCAGTGTGGCGCACGCGATTGAAACCGGCCAGCCACCCTGGTTAACGCTGCGATGTGTATCATTTGCTGCGCAGGTACCACGTTCGGAATCCCTCGATTCTACGAACGCTCGCTTGGGGAAATTTCGCGTTTCGCGCAATCGGCAAATTACGGGCACTTTTCCATGAACGAAATCGGATTTCCGCGTCGGGCGAAATTTCACGACGGCACGAGGCCATCACACAAGAAGGCCGCATGCTCCATCCGCGGCTGGAGATTTGTGACAAAGCGCTTCATGGCTCATCAGATGGAACCACGGACGTCTCGAAGTGGCGAACGCACCACCGCTGAGCCGTGTGTCTCGCCACCCCGAGCGGGAGAGACGGAGAAGGCCGAGAGAGAGAGAGAGGGGGAGAGAGGGGGGGAGGTGTGGACGTGGGCAGAACGTCGACTCCCACCTCACGGTGTGGCGTCCACAATCAAAGGGGTTTCCGGTGAGGTCGCGCAAGTAAAACTTTGTCGTGACCCTCCACGAACCGACACAGCCAATTAGTAAGAAGGGATTTGTCACGTGAACAAAACGCGCACAATTAGTTCCACTACTTGAGCCCACCGGTGTGTTTGGAGAGTGAATCCACAACGTTCACAATTTGAGTAGCACGCCGTTTCCGCTGGTAATTACATCCAGGATCATCGGGCGATTTGCCAGACTAGTGAAGCCATCCACCTGCCTCCGGTCTTAAATAGAGAAAGACGACGTCATCACTGAACCCATCATCAGCTGCAGAAATCAGAGGCGAGCCGGGGTGGGAGGTGAGGAGGGCATTATTGTAATGATATAATTGATTAGTAATATGTTTTTTTTCCCCCAATACCTTCACCTTGCCACCGCTCGTATTGGCGGACGAGAGGCTCCTGGCTTGTCTGGACATCACGTTGACCGCGGCGAACTCGAGCAGAGACGAGAAGACAAAGACGAGACACGTGGCCATCCAGATGTCCATCGCGTTGACGTACGACAGCTGCAAGACAGCGGTGGCGGGTTAATTCGCCCGACCGATTGTGTGTGGTGGTGGCCCTGCTGCGTTGTGTCAGTGGCAGAACGACCTCCCGATTGGCATCAGAGAAACTGGTAGCTTATGCACGTTTCCATCATCATCATCATGATCATCATCCTCATCATGATCATGATCATCATCATGATCATCATCATGATCATCATCATCATCGTAGATGCATGCGCATGGATTTATGAAAGTGCTCGCTCACCAAAATCCAGTGGCATCGAATGAACCCAGGCTACTCATAGGTTTTTGTTCGGTAAAGTCACGTGCGTAGAAATACAATAAAATTATATTAAAACAAAAAAACTATCACGACGTTTCGATCACAACGCAAGCGATCTTCATCGGGTGTCAAGAACAAATCACGGAGGTAAATACAAACACAAAAAGATGAGAGACGAGAATTCAACAAACCTGAAAAAACATTATGTGAAGCCACATCCAGTCAGGCCAACAACACAGTTAGACACTTCCTGGTGGACCACGAATTTCAGAAGAGTGTTAAATTTCGTGTTCAACCTTTGGATTGCACATACCAGCATAGATAGAATGAAAAATACGAGGTACACGGTCAGTAGAAATACATATACAAGTCCACCAAGAGGTAAGGAGGGAGGAAAGACGGACAGGGAGGCAGAGAGAGAGGGGGGGGGGGGCTGGAGGGATGAACAGAAGCTTAAATAGGAAATAAAGTTGGAGGGGGGGAGGAGCCAGAGCGAGAGCGGCAGCTCAAACACGCACATCTTACACACATACAAAACGGCAGCTCAAAAAAGGACCACAATCCAAAGGTTGAACACGAAATGTAACACTCTTCTGAAATTCGTGGTCCGCCAGGAAGTGTCTAACTGTGTTGTTGGCCTGACTGGATGTGCTTCACGTAATGTTTTTTTCAGGTTTGTTGAATTCTCGTCTCTCATCTTTTTGTGTTTGTATTTACCTCCGTGATTTGTTCTTGACACCTGATGAAGGTCGCTTGCGTTGTGATCGAAACGTCGTGATTGTTTTTTTTTGTTTTAATATAATTTTATTGTATTTCTACATACGTGACTTTACCGAAAAAATCCAATGAGTAATTTTATGCACTCACGAAAGTTTTAATACTTTATGAACCCAGGCTGGCTGGTGGCGGATTTTGCTGCAAGTTATTGACAGTCGACTCTCGATTATTCGCGTGCGGTTCATTCCGGTTTGCAGATTAACCGCGCACCGAAGATTTTGACGTGAAATTAATAACCAATGCATTTTGCCCTGAAGCCCAAATGAATCATGTAAAAAAGGGGGCCGTCCATAAATGACGTCACGCGATTTTTGACCGTCATACGGTGTCACAAAAAGTCAGACCCCCCCCCTCAAACATGACGTCACAAAGCTCTGCACCCCCCCCCCCCCCCCCAAAACTAAAACACGCTTCAAATCGCTTTAAACTATTGTTGCCATCGTAGTGCGTATTTAATGTGGCGCTGCACTCTGATGTTGTAGGAGAAAACATTTATTAAAAAGTCTATTCAATTAAGTAGAACGTGTTTGTCTAAATTTATTTAAAGTTGCGTATTTTGACGTGACGTCACATTTCTCAACCCCCCCCCCCCCCCCTCTAGGTGCGTGACGTCAACAATAGCTTCATCAATCTCCTCGAGTCCGGCTTGAGGATCAGGGGAACTGCACTAAACTGGATTTCCTCATTTCTCTCCGGCAGGCGTTTCTCCGTCAAGTGGGAGCCAATTCATCTAATGAAATTCTGTTGACATGCGGAGTACCTCAGTGCTCCGTCCTGGGCCCCCCCCCCCACCCTGCTCTTCTCCACCTAAGCATCTCCCATTGGCTAGCCTGATCGACAGTTTCGGCATCCGCTAGACGCTGCTATGCCGACGACACTCTTGGCATCAGTTTAACACGTAGGCTTTCGCGACCAATATTATTCATAATAAAGGTTTTTGGGTTAGATCGCGTTTATTTATAAATGTGTCGTAACCCTCCACCACCCGACACGGCCAATCAGCAAAGTAAAGTGTCACGTTGGCATCGCTGCCGTTAAATCTCCCGACATCTCGGGCGTCGGCCATCTTTCTCTTTGCTCAACCGCATTACACAACCGGCTTCAATGTAACCTCTCCCTAAGCGCCACCAAATTCCCTGGGCCATCTTAATTGGCGCTAGGCAAAGACTGGCTCCACACTCGGTCCCCTTGGGAATCTCAATCGCTGCTACCTTAATTCAGTTACCTGAAACATCCTGACATTTCTCGGTGTTACTCCGCATCCCACTCTCTCCTTGGACACTCAAATCAACCTCGTTCTCGAGTCCTGCAAATACCAGCTCGGCGCCCTCCAGCACGCCTACGTCCGCTCATCACCTCCAACATCGCAAAAACTCTCGCCTGCAGCTCGACCTGTAACTCAGTCCTCGTTCCACTCTAAGCAACCAAAATAAGCTGCAACCCCTCAAATCACATTGCCCGAGTTCTTTGGTTCTTTCGGTAAAGTCACGCAGAATGAAGGCGGCCGCTTGCGTTGTGGCCGAAACGTCGTGAGAATTTTATCGTGTTATTTTGTTATTTTATTCTCATTCCACGTGGTGGCGACTTTACCGAAGGGACCAAAGAGGATGAATCCTTGCAGTCACGAAAGCTTTCAATCGAAATTGCCCGAGTTGTCTACGGCCACTGCAACACTCGCCCGGACTCCCTGTCCATCCTGCGTGCACTTCATTGGAAACCGATTTTCGAGCAGAAACACCTTCAAGATCACGTGCCTCTGCTACTGCTGCCTTAAAATCCGCCCACCCACCGTACCGAAGTTTTCTGCCGACGCCCTGCACTTCAACGACGCAGAACCTCCGTGAAACTCCCGGGGCAAGGACTCTAATTGCTCCCCGTTGTTTCTCCGTCGCAGCCCCCCCTGTCACCTGGAATGCCATCGCTATTCACACCCAATAACGATCAATCATTTTCACCGTTCAAAAACCATTCAGCTCGACCGTTTCTAACGGAATCTCACCGTCGCCTCACGACGCGATCTGGCACGCAGCCCTGGCTCCGCGCCTCCAAAAATCGCGTCCCCGGCTCGCAGCGCCGCGCACGCTCATGCATCCCCGTCGCTCCGTTCACTGCGTCCCGCTCGGCTCGCCAGGCTCTTAGCGCGGCGCCTCAAGCCTCAACCAGCGCCAATCACACTGCCGCCGCCGCCGCCGCCGTCGCCGCCGTCCCTCGGCTCACCTTGGGCAGCGACGACCGCGCCCCGCTGCTCTGGGTGGTGAGGGTGAGGACCGTGGTGATGCCCAGGGCGACACGTGCCGGCGCCGCGTCGGGGTTGATCCAGAAGGAGATCCAGGAGAGGAGGACCAGCAGGGCGCTGGGGAGGTACGTCTGGGTAAGGTAGAAGCCCATGAGACGGCGCAGCTTGAAGTTCGCCTTGAGCATCGAGAAGTTTCCTGTGGTCACCACCACCCCCAAGCGGAAAGAGGCAGATGCACCACGACCACTGGAATCATTGCGCCATGAAGCTCAACACCGCACCAGCACATTTAAGAAATCCGCCTAGACCTCCTTCCGTCTTTATTGTCCATTCCTTTCTTCGCCCCTCCACTCCATCCCGTCCCTCCCCTGCAGAAAATGTGCGATGCCATGTGGCCCTCTTTTACAGCCACTCACTCTTGGGCCCTTGCACTGCCCTTGTAATTTTTTATTTTATTTTGTTAACCGCTAGCAACTTACAATTAGTGACCAAGACACGGCTATTGTGAACCTCCTTCAAGAGACGTGAAGACCCCGGGGCATGTCAGTGCTGGCCTAATCTCTTTGACATGGCCATGATGAACCCACTGAGGCACCACAGTGGGGAGATGATATTCACTACCTCATTTGGTATACAGGAGGCCGGGGGTTCAATCCTGACCCTGACGCCTACATATTCGGAGTTTGCATGTCTCTCCCCATGGTTGTATGGCTTTTTCTCCGGGTCCTGTGGATTTTCTCTCCACATTTTAGGAGCAACATGCGCTTTAGCGTATATGGCCACTATAAATGTCCACACGATAAGCCACTTCTTTGAACTGCCATTTGTGGCCAGGCCGCTTGTGAAAAAAAAGCTTATATAGCTCATTGGGCCTTGATAAAATAACACAGAACTAGAGCTTGGACCTTCGGATCTCTGCATTGCAGGCCTAGTGTGGTTGAAATGGTGCTTTTTTTAAACCAACCCACGGCTTGGCCCCCTGAACATCAGCAGTGATGTCCCAGTGTCTTTGCTTTGGCCATTAGAAACACATGAGATTAGTGATAGACAATGCAGACCCAAGGGCTTAACGTAGGTGTCAAGGCGCGTGGTCTTTTTCTTCTCACACAGCTTAAAGGTCGTGATCTAAGCGTGGCTTCTTCCACTCCAGCGCTGTCCTCCAGACAGTCTCGTCCCTTCACCTGATGAAGGCCGCTTTGTGTTGTGGCCGAAACGTCGTGATTTTTTGTTATTTTATTTTCACCTACGTGACTTTACCCAATAGAACCAAAGAGTAAGGCGCTGACCTGTCCGCAGATGCCGCTCGGAGTGCGACAAGGTGACGTTCATGAAGCTGTACTGGGGCAGGCTGATGGAGGGATCGCGCACCATCGCACTATCCTCATCCCACATGAACACCAGGTCCCTCTTTGTGTATGCACCTTCAGGACACAGCGCGGGGAGGACACGGATCACATGCATGGCCCGTCGGTTCCGTGCTGTCTCCCAGTGCGGCAGTTGACACAACAGTACAAGATACTCAAACTCCCCCCCCAACTCTACCCCCACTCTCCAACGGCACTCTGCGTGTGGTAAACGTGTGGGAACTCCCACTTCTAATAAGTTAAGATGTTATGACCCAATTGAGTTTTTTTTTATAAACGTGTGATATCCTCCAAATGGAAATTTCAGAATGGAGAGACGACACTTGTGGTGCACATGATAGCGCACAACTGATAGCTCACCTGGCAGATCACCCAATACATCGCCAAATCGCACACCAAGTAGCTCACCCGATAGCATGCTGCGCCAATGATCGTTATTGAACTCACTGCTGGAGATGTAGAGCGGGCACACCTGTGTGTCCATCGGGAAATCTTGCAGGTTCATGGGGCAGCTGAGGGTCAGCGATATCCTGGATGAACAGAATCATCATTAGGGTTCAGATCTTCGTAATTTACCTTCAGTTGTGAAGAGGAGACTTGGACTGGTGTACTTGAACTTGATCTTGCTGTCACCGCTCGTACACCACAGCAACACCTCGTCATCAAACCAACCTCGTTCCCTCGTTTCACAGTCCCTTTTTTTTAAACTTCTCCACCCTTCTCCACCAATTGCCTTTCTCCAATTCCCCACTCTTTCTACGATCCGTTTCTCCACATCCATCTGATCGGTCGTCCACGCGCCAATAGGTTTGCGTGTCGTGCACGTTATCGCTCGCACCCACAATCTCTATTCCTTACCCGGGCGTGCCGTGTACGTGCGTGGCGTTGGTGACCCCTGACTTCCGACTCTTCCTCGGTGTGTTCCCCATGTGCGTGTACGTCGGTGTGGAACGTTGGTGTGTTATTTGTGTTGTGCGGGTGTGCGAGAACGGATTAAATATCCTCTGCAATCGTATTACAGCAAACCATAACCTCTCGCGGGTTTAGTTATTGCCATCCTCAAACTATGTCCGGGACACTTGCTCCAGTGCCCAGTGTTTCATTATTATCTTAATCAAAGCACCCCGAGCCATGAACTGAACGCCGCGAGGACATTTTTTGAAATTTTAAAAGCTATAGTCTTAGCTCTTTCGGTAAAGGCACGTTGAAGGGAAACAATAAAATAATAGAATATATATAAAACAATAAAAATTCTCCACGACCTTTCGACCATAACACAAAAGGTCGAAACGTCGTGAGAATTTTTATTGTTTTATATATATTCTATTATTTTATTGTTTCCCTTCAACGTGACTTTACCGAAAGAGCTAAGAATATGAATTACTGCAGTCACGAAAGCTTTAAATCAAAATTCAAAATTATCTTGTTTATGCCAAAAAAGTATGAAGGCTGTCCTAGATTTTAAATCAAGATTTTAAAAGCTGTTAGTACTTGAATGCCCTCGTTCTGGGTGAGGGGTATGGAAGATCATAGTTCCCCTTTTTTAGATGACGTTTTACCCTTTCTAGCTATAAACCACCAAATAAATACTTTTTTTCTTGCAAGGAATCCAAGTTCCGCATTAACCGCACGCAATTGTGGCGAACATGCAACCAAAGATGCTCCGCTAATATATGCCATATTCCCTTGCAACTGATTGGCCTACACCAGAGACAGCCTTCATGGCCAAAAGGCGAACGGTACAAAGCCTTCACTGTCGGGGCATGCGTAGCTCTGAGTTGTAGCTGTAGGATAGGCGGACAACCTCATGGAGTAGAGTACACTTCCATCCTCCGATAGGCGCAGCATGCTGTTGGGGGAAATGGTGTCGTGCACGAACGCCGTCTTCTCGTTGACAAAGTGGAGGTCGGGGATCCAGATGGACTTGCTCATGCTGTTGTCCAGGTCTATGGTGGTGAAGTTCTGTTTGAACGCGAGCCGATAGTCCCTCCAATGCTGCCACAATATGAGATCCACTCGGAAATCCTGGAGGGGAAGGGGGGGGGGGGGTGGTTGACAGCATACACGGTGTGTGTGTGTGTGTGTGTCAGCAGAACGGAGGAACTGGGACCAGCGTCACGGAGGAACACATTTGGAAGCCCCCGGTGGGTTTGCGGAAGGGAGTCGCGGCCAGGGCTGAGCCGAGCCACGCCCGGCAGCGTTCAAAGGGGCCGGGAGGTCGAGGCCGCCGGTTTGGAGATCGGATCGTCCCGTCGCTTGCCGTCGTCTCTCGTCGCCAACGTCGCTGCGGTCTGCGCTCGACCCTTGCGCTGCTGGATAGCCTGCCCACCGTCTCGGCCAGCGCCGTCCATGCTCGACGCCCCCGTGTCGTGCACGTGGGCCCTGCGGGTGACGAGTGTGTGCGGTCGAGATCGTGTGCGTTCGACAAACGAGGGTGCCTCCGCAATTATCGTCTCCGAAGTCACTGCACTGCACATTCTGTCGGTGCTCTGCTGGTGCATTGCTTGGGTGCCATCAGTTTGCTGCTGGTCACCTGCTGGTGCCCTGCTGACGAGCTACTGGTGCACCGCTGAGGTGACCTGGCTGGAGCACCTGCAGGTGCACTAGTTGCGCACTGCTGGGGTGCTGCAGGAGACCTGCTGGAGACAACTGCAGGCGAACTGTGGGTGCGCTGGTGGTGTTTGCTGGCGTACTACTGGCACTCTGCTGATCTAACCACCGGGTGCACTGCTGCGGTGACCTGGCTGGAGCACCTGCAAGGTGTGCTCCTGGTGACACTGCTGGAGCACTGCTGGTGTACTACTGGTGCCCTACTTGTGCAACCAATTGCGAGTACTGCTGTCTGGCACTGGTGTCCTGCTGGGGTGCTACAGGGGACCTTCAGGTGCACTGCTGGAGCAAAGTTGGCACACTGCTGCACGCCTGGCCTGCATGGCACCACGTAGCAGTTGGGGGTTTAGCTTATCGGCTGCTGGAGTACTGCGAGCTTACTGCGGTTGTGCGACCCGTGGTGTGCTGCCAGAGTCTGGCTGCTACCCTGCTGTGAGTCTGCCTCGGAGCCTCCGCTCTGTGGTGTCTGGGCCCCTGCTTGACGCCGCAGTTTCGTTGGAGCCTTGGCCACGGACCTGCCATTCACCGGTGGCTGTCCTGCTGTTGGCTGGGCTACCCTGCTGCTGGTGCTATCACCACCGCCTGACGCTGCAACCATTTCCTGGTCTGCCTCGGAGGCCGCCCTCTCCTACTTATGTTGATGTAATGACAATAGAGTCTGCATGCGGTGTGAGTAGACTAGTGGCCACGAGAGGTAATGACAGCGGAGTCAGCTGTGAGTGTGAAGGGACTGGTGGCCACGGGAGGTAGTGACAGCGGAGTCAGCTGTGAGTGTGAAGAGACTGATGGCCACGGGAGGTAATGACAGGGGTATCAGTTGTGAGTGTGAAGGGACTGGTGGCCACGGGAGGTATCGACAGGGGTATCAGTTGTGAGTGTGAAGGGACTGGTGGCCACGGTAGGTAATGACAGGGGAGTCAGTTGTGAGTGTGAAGGAACTGGTGGCTATGGTATGTAATGACAGGGTAGTCAGTTGTGAGTGTGAAGGGACTGGTGGCCACGGGAGGTAATGACAGGGGAGTCAGCTGTGAGTGTGAAGGGACTGGTGGCCACGGGAGGTAATGACAGGGGAGTGAGCTGTGAGTGTGAAGGGACTGGTGGCTATGGGAGGCAACGACAGGGGAGTCAGCTGTGAGTGTAAAGGGACTGGTGGCCACGGGAGGTAATGACAGGGGAGTCAGCTGTGAGTGTGAAGGGACTGGTGGCTACGGGAATGTTCGAGAAGGGAGCGTGGTCAGGTGACGGAAGAGGACGGTGGAGTCTGCCAGTGGCGAGAAGTCCGCGAGAAGGTTCAGGAAGAGCGGTGTGCCCTCGGTTGGTATACAAGCGGGAGATGCGCGGGAGACTCGGGGCTGTTGCAGTGAAGGTCTCCGCCTGATGTCAAGTGAACGCGTCTTCAATAAAGTGGCATCTCAAGAGAAGTGCGTCAAGTCATCATTGCACTAACATTACTGCAGAAACATCCTCGTCATCCTCAAGAATGGAATACGATGCTCTCATTCTCTTTTTAACTGGCTCTCTGCCCGGCTTCCCATCTCAAGTCCCACCTATCTCTCACAAGTCTGCAGAGCTCCATGCAATCTTAAGGCATCCACCGTACCTGCACTGTAGGTCAGGCCACATCAAATCGGCCCCCCGAGTCCAAGTTGAGCCTCCTGCTGTCCGCTCAGTGCCCATTGGTGACACGACTGATCATACTGTTACAGCTCCGTGTTTCTAAGCGGGCAAGCCACCACGATCTACATCATCATCATCTACGAATGCCACCCACTTCATGTTCCAAATGCCCAGCTATTTAATTTGTCTATCTGCTCTTCGACTGTTCCCAAGCCGTGGAAGCGAGCCTCCATCCATCCTATACCTAAGATCTCCACCCCTGTCAGACGTTTCTGACTTCAGACGCTCATCCATCCCTTCTGTTTTATCCAGGACGCTTGCAGGGATTGTTGTGGGAACATTAATCCATCCCATTCTGTGCAACCCGCCACCATCCTTGACTTTCTCCCGATCAATTTGCCTTCTGCCATTCAGGCTCCACCACTGCTGCACTCCTCAACATACTCTACACCATTGCTGTCATGCTCGCCACAAACAAGTATGCTCACGTCTTCCGCCTGGACTTCAACAAAGCCTTTGACACTGTCCGTCACGCTCGTTTACTTGAGAAACTCTTACTTTTTACAAGGAGTCATGATTCCTTGCAAAAAAAAGGTGTCCGTTTGTTGCCAGATAAAAGGGTAAAAAACCAATGATCATATTTTGGTAATCGCAAAGGAGATTCCAATGGTGTAAACTCTTGCTCGTGAACGTTTCGGACAACCTCTATAACCGGACAGTCTCGTTTCTCAATAGCTGTTCTCATTGAAGACCGCTGCAGTTCTGTGGACATTCCAAATAACAGCCTCATTGGCGACCCCACGATTGCTATGCACGGCATTGACCTGCCAGGAAAACTATGGTGCTCCATCAACCGTTCCAGAACCGCAACAGGTTGCTGCGCACACCTCCACAAGTGGAGAATTAGAGATAACCCACAGTGTGACTGCGGCCACTCAAACCAGACAATGGTTCCATATTGCAAGCAACTGCATCCTGCGCCTGCTCTCCGGTGGACTGAGCAGCAGTATTAGACGCGCTACTCCTGAAGCTATCGCATGGCTCCAGAGACTTAAACTTGGACGTGTGATTTTCGCACACTTGCCATGCGCTAGAGAGAGAGAGAGAGATTGGACCAAGTTTTTGAATGAGGCTTCTGCGGTATGCTACGATCGATGCCAGTGTAATCCAGGGGTCAGCGCTTGGCCCTGCAGGCTTTATCATCACTGCCATCGACCTACAATTGGGTACCACTGGAAATGTACTAGTTAACTTCGCAGACGACACCTATTTAATTGTTCCAGAATCCAATTCTGCATCAAACGGCCGAAGAAATCGGCCACATTTAGAAGTTGGCCACTTGTAATAACCCCAATGCTCAATCAAGAAAAGTCCACAGAACTGATTTTCAGGCCAAAGGGTAGACACGACAGCTGTGGCATCAACCAGTACCCCTGATCCACCTCCCCTTCAATTTATCGAGAGGCGGTGATGAAAATTTGGGTGTGGTCATCAGCGGTAACTTTTCAATGGCCCCCCACATTGCCTCGATAGTTGTGTCGTGTGCTCGTACGTGTTATGCCTTAGGCACTCACACAGCTGTCAACCCATACGGTTCACCCCGTATTCTTGTACCCGGGAATTTAGTTTTCAGGTCCATACGGCATACAGCCGTTTCAATATGGGCAAAACATAATTTTGGTCGAATTGTGTTTCTCCCTTGTAATGGGATTTTGTAGGATGAACGTTGAGGTTTATAAGGGACACTGGGTGACCGATAAGGTCTGAATTGGTCTGTTATAAGGTAGGGAACTGATAAGGAGTTCACATAACATCAATCACGAGCGCATGGACTGCCCTGATGCTGCATATATTCTGTTTTTGCCTCGACCATTACCGCCAAGACGAGCGATGTTTGTATTTATTGTATAGAGCAGCACTATTAGACCCACCCCCTCTTCCCATTCCTTCCCTGTTGGCAATTAGTTGTATCCCTTACCACCTTTCCCCTATGTATTTAAAAAAAAATGTTTCCGAAATGATAAACTCAGCCGCAGCATGTCAGCTGCTTTAACTCACTTGAGTGTGTAAGAAAACACGCTTTATTGTTTAAAAAGACAACGAACCCACCACCTCCTGTATACCAGGCGAGTTATTAGACGTCTCCTAGCCACCGTGTATTATCCAGCAGTGTGGCTGTGGACTGCAATTGTGAGCCCTTGCAACAAGCAGCAAATACGCCACCGCTTGTTAGTTAGTTTCTTAAGTTTGTTGAGCCAGCTCGCCAGGATCGGGCAACACTTAGCCCACTTTTCTGCAAGTCTATGTGTCTTGGAGTCTGAGTCTCTGTTACTTTAGTTATTACGTTGTTAAGCCAGCAGGCTAAGATTTGGGCAAAGCTTACCCCACGTTTCACCCAGTCTCTGTGAATCTCTGAGTGTCTGTATTTCCAATTAGCATGGTTGGCTACGCATGGTGAGAAATAAGCTCTACATACGTATCTCCGATGAGTATTTCTGCGAGTCTATGTATCTCTGAGCCTCTACGTTAGTTTGTAGCCTGAGTGGAGGGTCTCTGTGTGTGAGACACGGGCCGTGTTGAGCAAGCCCCAGGCGATGCAAGTGGACTCTTATGCTGCCTGGCCATTCGCGTCACTCGGAGCGCTGTTAGGACCTCCGTTAGGAACTCGGCCATCACTCACCATGTTGGTCTCATCTATGGGCCCGATGCTGCTGATGAAGATGCTGATATTGACATTGACGGCAAGGCCTTAAAAGACAAACATCATCATTAGCAGCAACAGAATCCTCATGGGCAGCAGCAGTAGCAAACACAGCAGCAGCAGCGACAAAGACAGCCGCAACAGCATCATCATCTGCAGCATAATCTATTAGCACGGTTGGCTACGTACGGTGCGAAAGAAGTTCAACATACAACTATGAACGCATCCTGAGCGCGTGAAGGAGGTAAGTCTGTATTTACACCGACCCCACTGCTGCTGATTGTTGTGACACACTGCACCAGGTACTCGGATGAGGCTGTCTAATATTCTCCACTGCTATTATGTTCGTGAGCGGGAACGGAACTCGGGTCACCAGGTTTGTAGTGCGGTGCGCTAACCGCTGCACCACCACGCCTCCGTGCATCGCTAATACAAGGTACTTCAAAAAAGTATTAACACTTATACGGGGGCTATCGTTTTGAATGGAAAAAACAAGGGATAATACACTGTAACATCATAACAAATGTAATATGAATGGCTTCAAAAAGTCAGTCGCCGCTTGCTCGCCGTCATTGTCAAACACGCGCCTGGAATCTCCTCCAGGCGGACATTTCTCGTGGTATTGTTTAAAATTTCTCAGAAGTGTTCAAAAAAAAAACAATTGTAGCACCCCATAATACCGGGGCGCCACGTTGACGAGATGTTAACCACCTCGCCCGGTCTGCAGGAGGTCGTGGGTTCGATCGATCGCAACCCCGACGCCTGCCGCTGCTGCTGCTGCTGTGTATTTGGAGTTTCCGTGTAATCTCTCTTCCTGTGGTCGCGAGGATTTTTCTCTGGGGGCCTCCGCTCTTTGTCTCCACGTTTAGGAAACGCCACAGCGTTTTAGGTTGTGGCTGTCGATGTGGCCACGTGATGAGCCAATTCGCTGGGCTATCATTTGTGGGCAGGTCGTTTCTGCAAAAAGAGCTATACATACCTCAGTGTGCCTTACCTGGTAAAATATATATATAAGTTTGGGGCAATGTTCATTCCTAATAGAAAAAAAAAGGAAATTTGTGAATGTTTAGCATACTTCCCGACATGCAAAAAACTTGAAATTTGGCATGTGGGTAGCTTCCAGACTGTACACAAAGCAAAAAGTATAAAAATAGACTTTTATTTTTTGGGGGGGGTGGGGGGGGGGCGCAATAATGGATATATTTTGCACGGCAAGTGAGCGGTGACGTCACATCTGTGATGTCACCCGCACGCGGCAGCGTCACGCAGTGTGCCTGCTGACGTCACGCACCCACCAACCGCGTAGGCCGTGAATTAATCCAAGAGAAGAATTCAAAGTGCCGAGCGAAGCCGGGAAGTAAAGCTAGTACTGTATTTATATATACAGAGCCTCTCCATATTCTTGGTTCTTTCGGTAAAGTCACGTAGAAGGGAAAGAAGAAAATAATAAAAAAAATATTTTCTTGTTGTGGTTTTCACACCTGATGATGATTGCTTGTGTTGCGGTCGAAACGTCGTGAGAATTTTATTGTTTTATATTTTTTCTTATTTTATTGTTTCCCTTCTACGTGGTGACTTTCCCGAAAGAACCAAGAATATGAATCCCTGCAGTCACGAAAGCTTGAAATCAAAATTTAGAGCCTCTTCACTCAAGGTGCTTGCCATAGCTTCGGTGAGACAGAACGGGATGATGTTGCTGGCAGGGGGCGTGCAGTATAGGGTATTGAGGAATGAGTGACCATGATAGAGGGTCACTCGGGTAGAGTGGGTACGCAGGGGATCACGGAAGGGTCGGGGGGGATAAGAAGGAGTGGAGGGTAGAGGGGAAGGAACAGAATGGGCGATGGATAAGAGGTGAGGCTTGGAGGGCGGAAGGAGGCTAAGGAGAGGGGGGACCGCTTTGTGTACAGGGGCAGTGTTGAGTCTATGGGTATCAGTGTTGAGTCTATGGTGAGTATTGAGTCTGGGTATCAGTGTTGAGTCTATGGGTATCAGTGTTGAGTCTATGGTGAGTATTGAGTCTGGGTATCAGTGTTGAGTCTATGGGTATCAGTGTTGAGTCTATAGGTGTCAGTGTTAAGTCTATGGTTATCAGTGTTGAGTCTATGGGTATCAGTGTTGAGTCTATGGTGAGTATTGAGTCTATGGGTATCAGTGTTGAGTCTATGGGTATCAGTGTTGAGTCCATGGTGAGTATTGAGTCTGGGTATCAGTGTTGAGTCTATGGGTATCAGTGTTGAGTCTATGGTGAGTATTGAGTCTGGGAATCAGTGTTGAGTCTATGGGTATCAGTGTTGAGTCTATGGGTATCAGTGTTGAGTCTATGGGTATCAGTGTTGAGTCTATGGTGAGTATTGAGTCTGGGTATCAGTGTTGAGTCTATGGGTATCAGTGTTGAGTCTATGGGTAGCAGTGTTGAGTCTATGGGTATCGTATTGAGTCTATGGGTATCAGTGTTGAGTCTATGGGTATCAGTGTTGAGTCTATGGGTGTCAGTGTTGAGTCTATGGGTGTCAGTGTTGAGTCTATGGGTATCGTATTGAGTCTATGGGTATCAGTGTTGAGTCTATGGGTAGCAGTGTTGAGTCTATGAGTATCGTATTGAGTCTATGGGTATCAGTGTTGAGTCTATGGGTATCGTATTGAGTCTATGGGTATCAGTGTTGAGTCTATGGGTGTCAGTGTTGAGTCTATGGGTATCAATCTTGAGTCTATGGGTATCAGTGTTGAGTCTATGGTTATCAGTGTTGAGTCTATGGGTGTCAGTGTTGAGTCTATGGGTGTCAGTGTTGAGTCTATGGGTGTCAGTGTTGAGTCTATGGGTAGCAGTGTTAAGTCTATGGTTATCAGTGTTGAGTCTATGGGTATCAGTGTTGAGTCTATGGGTGTCAGTGTTGAGTCTATAGGTGTCAGTGTTGAGTCTATGGTTATTAGTGTTGAGTCTATGGGTATCAGTGTTGAGTCTATGGGTAGCAGTGTTGAGTCTATGGGTATCGTATTGAGTCTATGGGTATCAGTGTTGAGTCTATGGGTATCGTATTGAGTCTATGGGTATCAGTGTTGAGTCTATTGTTATCAGTGTTGAGTCTATGGGTGTCGGTGTTGAGTCTATGGGTATCAATATTGAGTCTATGGGTATCAGTATTGAGTCAATGGGTAGCAGTGTTGAGTCTATTGGTATCAGTATTGAGTCTATGGGTAGCAGTGTTGAGTCTATGGGTATCAGTGTTGAGTCTATGGGTGTCAGTGTTGAGTCTATGGGTATCAGTGTTTTGTCTATGGTTATCAGTGTTGAGTCTATGGGTGTCAGTGTTGAGTCTATGGTTATCAGTGTTGAGTCTATGGGTGTCAGTGTTGAGTCTATGGGTGTCAGTGTTGAGTCTATGGGTGTCAGTGTTGAGTCTAATCTAATGTCTATATTAATAGAGCACCTTCGTTCTAAGCACTTGGCATAGCTCACAAGGCGGTGCGCATCACAGATGATCCTAGCAGCACAAGTAGCTACAAATTCTACGGGCAGCGCACTTTCAAGGGCCCCGCACTGAATGATTTCAAGCTATCGTCCGGTGCAGTGATTCAGCACTAGCTCTATTACTACAGTACTATACTGCCTTGATTTTTATTTTTTACCAACGGCTGGGTGTTTAAGGTGAGCGATTTGTCGTATTTTCCGGTTGTTTGGCAAATGAAAAAAAATACAATTACTTGACTATGCAAGTAAAAAACAATTGTGTTTTAATATTTTGTGTTTTTTATATATTTAAGGCCCCATTATAAACATACGCTACAAAGTATAGTGGAATGAGTGACTGCGATAGTTACGTACTTAGGGATCACGACAGGGCTATCGGCGAAGGGACGTGGAGGGGCGAGAGAAGAGTCTGTTATTTCATTGTTTCCCTTCTACGTGGTGGTGACTTTACCGAAAGAACCAAGAATATGAATCCCTGCAGTCACGACCAGCTTTAAATCAAAAAGTCTGAGAATGGTCATAGTCCTTGCCCATATCTTGTGCCACTACGAAGGGACGTTGCTCAGAACGCCAACAACATCGCACCAAACGCGACCTTTGTGTGTTTTTTAGATCCTCCAATTTGACTCCCTTGCACGAAGAGCGATCATTCATTCTTTTATTGTTCAACCACGTGCGGACCATGCATTTGTGGAGCCGAGGGTGAATGGGGCGTGCCGCTCTTCCACATCCACCAGACGTTTCGCAGTGGTGGTGGTGGTGGTGGTCGGGTGGGAGGGGGGTCTCACCATTATGGAGCGGTCGGGTCTCCTTGATGTGGGTCTTCTGGTCAATGAGCTGCTGGACAAAGTCGAAGTTTTTCCTATTCAGGCCCGCAAATACGACGGGGTCGCCGTCCTCAACGTAATCGTAGTATTCGTATTGGGTGGCGTTCTCCGTCGCGTGCTGAGCATGAGTCGTACTGTGGGCAGGAGGGGATGGCCGAGAGGGAGGGAGGTAGGGAGTGGGGGGGGGTGGGGAGGAGATCACAAGGACGTCCACATCTCTCTCTCGCTGTGGTCCCCATCGTCCCATCGCGAGCTCCTCTCCGCTGATGTCGCCCGCGGCGGGCCCCGTGGGGCCCTGGTACAGTGGACCAACCGTGCTCATCGGAGGTGCGGGGTGGTGGTGTGGGGGAGGGGGGTGGAGGATGAGAGCCGTGTGACAAATATAAAACTTAAAACAAAACACAGTCTTAGGTGCCGTACATGAATGACGTCACGCAACTGGGGGGGGGGGCGGGGTCAGAAATTTGTGACGTCGTGTGACGAGCGACGGGGGGGGGGGGGGTTTGATGACTATCAGTGTTGAGTCTATGGGGGGCAGTGTTGGGTCTATGGGGGGCAGTGTTGAGTCTATGGGGGGCAGTGTTGAGTCTATGGGTGTCAGTGTTGAGTCTATGGGTGTCAGTAATGAGTCTATGGGTGTCAGTGTTGAGTCTATGGGTGGCAGTGTTGAGTCTATGGGTGTCAGTGTTGAGTCTATGGGTATCAGTTATGAGTCTATGGGTGTCAGTGTTGAGTCTATGGGTGTCAGTGTTGAGTCTATAGGTGTCAGTGTTGAGTCTATGGGTATCAGTGTTGAGTCTATGGGTGGCAGTGTTGAGTCTATGGGTATCAGTTATGAGTCTATGGGTGTCAGTGTTGAGTCTATGGGTGTCAGTGTTGAGTCTATAGGTGTCAGTGTTGAGTCTATAGGTGTCAGTGTTGAGTCTATAGGTGTCAGTGTTGAGTCTATGGTTATCAGTGTTGAGTCTATGGGTATCAGTGTTGAGTCTATGGGTGTCAGTGTTGAGTCTATAGGTGTCAGTGTTGAGTCTATGGTTATCAGTGTTGAGTCTATGGGTATCAGTGTTGAGTCTATGGGTGTCAGTGTTGAGTCTATGGGTATCAGTGTTGAGTCTATGGGTGTCAGTGTTGAGTCTATGGGTATCAGTGTTGAGTCTATGGGTATCAGTGTTGAGTCTATGGGTGGCAGTGTTGAGTCTATGGGTGTCATTGTTGAGTCTATGGGTGTCAGTGTTGAGTCTATGGGTGTCAGTGTTGAGTCTATGGTAATCAGTGTTGAGTCTATGGGTATCAGTGTTGAGTCTACGGTTATCAGTGTTGAGTCTATGGGTGTCAGTGTTGAGTCTACGGTTATCAGTGTTGAGTCTATGGGTGTCAGTGTTGAGTCTATGGGTGTCAGTGTTGAGTCTATGGGTGTCAGTGTTGAGTCTATGGGTATCAGTGTTGAGTCTATGGGTGTCAGTGTTGAGTCTATGGGTATCAGTGTTGAGTCTATGGGTATCAGTGTGGAGTCTATGGGTGTCAGTGTTGAGTCTATGGGTATCAGTGTTGAGTCTATGGGTAGCAGTGTGGAGTCTATGGGTATCAGTGTGGAGTCTATGGGTATCAGTGTTGAGTCTATGGGTATCAGTGTGGAGTCTATGGGTGTCAGTGTTGAGTCTATGGGTATCAGTGTTGAGTCTATGGGTAGCAGTGTGGAGTCTATGGGTATCAGTGTGGAGTCTATGGGTGTCAGTGTTGAGTCTATGGGTATCAGTGTGGAGTCTATGGGTGTCAGTGTTGAGTCTATGGGTATCAGTGTTGAGTCTATGGGTATCAGTGTGGAGTCTATGGGTATCAGTGTTGAGTCTATGGGTATCAGTGTGGAGTCTATGGGTATCAGTGTTGAGTCTATGGGTATCAGTGTGGAGTCTATGGGTGTCAGTGTTGAGTCTATGGGTATCAGTGTTGAGTCTATGGGTATCAGTGTGGAGTCTATGGGTATCAGTGTGGAGTCTATGGGTGTCAGTGTTGAGTCTATGGGTGGCAGTGTTGAGTCTATGGGTGTCAGTGTTGAGTCTATGGGTGTCAGTGTTGAGTCTATGGGTGGCAGTGTTGAGTCTATGGTTATCAGTGTTGAGTCTTAGGTGCCGTACATGAATGACGTCACGCACCTGGGGGGAGGGGGGGTCAGAAATTTGTGACGTCGTGTGACGAGCGGGGGGGGTTTGATGGCTATCAGTGATGAGTCTATGGGGGGCAGTGTTGAGTCTATTGGTGTCAGTGTTGAGTCTATGGGTGGCAGTGTTGAGTCTATGGGTATCAGTTATGAGTCTATGGGTGTCAGTGTTGAGTCTATGGGTGTCAGTGTTGAGTCTATAGGTGTCAGTGTTGAGTCTATAGGTGTCAGTGTTGAGTCTATAGGTGTCAGTGTTGAGTCTATGGTTATCAGTGTTGAGTCTATGGGTGTCAGTGTTGAGTCTATGGGTGTCAGTGTTGAGTCTATAGGTGTCAGTGTTGAGTCTATAGGTGTCAGTGTTGAGTCTATGGTTATCAGTGTTGAGTCTATGGGTATCAGTGTTGAGTCTATGGGTGTCAGTGTTGAGTCTATGGGTATCAGTGTTGAGTCTATGGGTGTCAGTGTTGAGTCTATGGGTATCAGTGTTGAGTCTATGGGTATCAGTGTTGAGTCTATGGGTGGCAGTGTTGAGTTTATGGTTATCAGTGTTGAGTCTATGGTTATCAGTGTTGAGTCTATGGGTGGCAGTGTTGAGTCTATGGGTGTCATTGTTGAGTCTATGGGTGTCAGTGTTGAGTCTATGGGTGTCAGTGTTGAGTCTATGGGTATCAGTGTTGAGTCTATGGGTATCAGTGTGGAGTCTATGGGTGTCAGTGTTGAGTCTATGGGTATCAGTGTTGAGTCTATGGGTAGCAGTGTGGAGTCTATGGGTGTCAGTGTTGAGTCTATGGGTATCAGTGTTGAGTCTATGGGTATCAGTGTGGAGTCTATGGGTATCAGTGTGGAGTCTATGGGTGTCAGTGTTGAGTCTATGGGTATCAGTGTGGAGTCTATGGGTGTCAGTGTTGAGTCTATGGGTATCAGTGTTGAGTCTATGGGTATCAGTGTGGAGTCTATGGGTATCAGTGTTGAGTCTATGGGTATCAGTGTGGAGTCTATGGGTATCAGTGTTGAGTCTATGGGTATCAGTGTGGAGTCTATGGGTGTCAGTGTTGAGTCTATGGGTATCAGTGTTGAGTCTATGGGTATCAGTGTGGAGTCTATGGGTATCAGTGTGGAGTCTATGGGTGTCAGTGTTGAGTCTATGGGTGGCAGTGTTGAGTCTATGGGTGTCAGTGTTGAGTCTATGGGTGTCAGTGTTGAGTCTATGGGTGGCAGTGTTGAGTCTATGGTTATCAGTGTTGAGTCTTAGGTGCCGTACATGAATGACGTCACGCACCTGGGGGGAGGGGGGGTCAGAAATTTGTGACGTCGTGTGACGAGCGGGGGGGGTTTGATGGCTATCAGTGATGAGTCTATGGGGGGCAGTGTTGAGTCTATTGGTGTCAGTGTTGAGTCTATGGGTATCAGTTATGAGTCTATGGGTGTCAGTGTTGAGTCTATGGGTGTCAGTGTTGAGTCTATAGGTGTCAGTGTTGAGTCTATGGGTATCAGTGTTGAGTCTATGGGTGGCAGTGTTGAGTCTATGGGTGTCAGTGTTGAGTCTATGGGTATCAGTTATGAGTCTATGGGTGTCAGTGTTGAGTCTATGGGTGTCAGTGTTGAGTCTATAGGTGTCAGTGTTGAGTCTATGGGTATCAGTGTTGAGTCTATGGGTGGCAGTGTTGAGTCTATGGGTATCAGTTATGAGTCTATGGGTGTCAGTGTTGAGTCTATGGGTGTCAGTGTTGAGTCTATAGGTGTCAGTGTTGAGTCTATAGGTGTCAGTGTTGAGTCTATAGGTGTCAGTGTTGAGTCTATGGTTATCAGTGTTGAGTCTATGGGTGTCAGTGTTGAGTCTATGGGTGTCAGTGTTGAGTCTATAGGTGTCAGTGTTGAGTCTATAGGTGTCAGTGTTGAGTCTATGGTTATCAGTGTTGAGTCTATGGGTATCAGTGTTGAGTCTATGGGTGTCAGTGTTGAGTCTATGGGTATCAGTGTTGAGTCTATGGGTGTCAGTGTTGAGTCTATGGGTGTCAGTGTTGAGTCTATGGTTATCAGTGTTGAGTCTATGGGTGGCAGTGTTGAGTCTATGGGTGTCATTGTTGAGTCTATGGGTGTCAGTGTTGAGTCTATGGGTGTCAGTGTTGAGTCTATGGTAATCAGTGTTGAGTCTATGGGTATCAGTGTTGAGTCTACGGTTATCAGTGTTGAGTCTATGGGTGTCAGTGTTGAGTCTACGGTTATCAGTGTTGAGTCTATGGGTGTCAGTGTTGAGTCTATGGGTGTCAGTGTTGAGTCTATGGGTGTCAGTGTTGAGTCTATGGGTATCAGTGTTGAGTCTATGGGTGTCAGTGTTGAGTCTATGGGTATCAGTGTTGAGTCTATGGGTGTCAGTGTTGAGTCTATGGGTATCAGTGTGGAGTCTATGGGTATCAGTGTTGAGTCTATGGGTATCAGTGTGGAGTCTATGGGTATCAGTGTTGAGTCTATGGGTATCAGTGTGGAGTCTATGGGTGTCAGTGTTGAGTCTATGGGTATCAGTGTTGAGTCTATGGGTATCAGTGTGGAGTCTATGGGTATCAGTGTGGAGTCTATGGGTGTCAGTGTTGAGTCTATGGGTATCAGTGTGGAGTCTATGGGTGTCAGTGTTGAGTCTATGGGTATCAGTGTTGAGTCTATGGGTATCAGTGTTGAGTCTATGGGTATCAGTGTGGAGTCTATGGGTATCAGTGTGGAGTCTATGGGTGTCAGTGTTGAGTCTATGGGTATCAGTGTGGAGTCTATGGGTGTCAGTGTTGAGTCTATGGGTATCAGTGTGGAGTCTATGGGTATCAGTGTGGAGTCTATGGGTGTCAGTGTTGAGTCTATGGGTGGCAGAGTTGAGTCTATGGGTGTCAGTGTTGAGTCTATGGGTGTCAGTGTTGAGTCTATGGGTGGCAGTGTTGAGTCTATGGTTATCAGTGTTGAGTCTTAGGTGCCGTACATGAATGACGTCACGCACCTGGCGGGGGGGGGGGCGGGGACAGAAACTTGTGACGATGTGTGACGAGCGGGGGGGGAGGTTTGAGAAATGTGACGTCACATCAAAATGCGCAACTTTAAATAAACATGGACAACATGTTCTACTTAATTAAATAGACTTTGTTAATAAATGTTTTCTCCTACAATATCAGAGTGCAGCGCCACATTAAATACGCACTACAATGACAATAGTTTCAAGCGATTTGAAGCGTGTTTTTTTATGGGGGGGGGCACAGCTTTGTGACGTCATATTTGAGGGGGGGGGTCTTACCTTTTGTGACGTCGTATGACGAAGGGGGGGGGTATAAAATCGTCCAAAATCGCGTGACGTCATTTATGGACGGCCCCTTACAATAATGTACCACGTGGAGCACCTTGGTGGACAAAGGTTAAGTGACAGCAGCGAGTCGATCACAGCTTTGTAGACACCCAGCAAGCGTGAGTCTGTGGGTCTCTGAGTCTGTGGGTCTCTGTGTCTGTGTGTCTGTGGGTCTCTGAGTCTGTGGGTCTCTGGGCGTGTGTCTGTGGGTCTCTGAGTCTGTGGGTCTCTGGGCGTGAGTCTGTGGGTCACTGGGCGTGAGTTTGTGGGTCTGTGAGTCTGTGGGTCTCTGGGCGTGAGTCTGTGGGTCTGTGGGTCTCTGGGCGTGAGTCTGTGGGTCTGTGAGTCTGTGGGTCTCTGAGTCTGTGGGTCTCTGAGTCTGTGGGTCTCTGGGCGTGAGTCTGTGGGTCACTGGGCGTGTGTCTGTGGGTCACTGAGTCTGTGGGTCTCTGAGTCTGTGGGTCTCTGAGTCTGTGGGTCACTGGGCGTGAGTCTGTGGGTCACTGAGTCTGTGGGTCTCTGAGTCTGTGGGTCTTTGAGTCTGTGGGTCTCTGGGCGTGTGTCTGTGGGTCACTGAGTCTGTGGGTCTCTGAGTCTGTGGGTCACTGGGCGTGAGTCTGTGGGTCTCTGAGTCTGTGGGTCACTGGGCGTGAGTCTGTGGGTCTCTGGGCGTGAGTCTGTGGGTCACTGGGCGTGAGTCTGTGGGTCTCTGAGTCTGTGGGTCTCTGGACGTGAGTCTGTGGGTCACTGGGCGTGAGTCTGTGGGTCACTGAGTCTGTGGGTCTCTGGACGTGAGTCTGTGGGTCACTGGGCGTGAGTCTGTGGGTCACTGGGCGTGTGTCTGTGGGTCTCTGGGCGTGAGTCTGTGGGTCACTGGGCGTGAGTCTGTGGGTCTCTGAGTCTGTGGGTCTCTGGGCGTGTGTCTGTGGGTCTCTGAGTCTGTGGGTCTCTGGGCGTGAGTCTGTGGGTCTCTGGGCGTGAGTCTGTGGGTCTCTGGGTGTGAGTCTGTGGGTCTCTGAGTCTGTGGGTCTCTGGGCGTGAGTCTGTGGGTCTCTGGGCGTGTGTCTGTGGGTCACTGAGTCTGTGGGTCTCTGAGTCTGTGGGTCTCTGGGCGTGTGTCTGTGGGTCTCTGAGTCTGTGGGTCTCTGGGCGTGAGTCTGTGGGTCTCTGGGCGTGAGTCTGTGGGTCTCTGGGTGTGAGTCTGTGGGTCTCTGAGTCTGTGGGTCTCTGGGCGTGAGTCTGTGGGTCTCTGGGCATGAGTCTGCGGGTCTCTGAGTCTGTGGGTCTCTGGTCGTGTGTCTGTGGGTTTCTGGGCGTGAGTCTGTGGGTCTCTGAGTCTGTGGGTCTCTGAGTCTGTGGGTCTCTGGGCGTGTGTCTGTGGGTCTCTGAGTCTGTGGGTCTCTGGGCGTGTGTCTGTGGGTCACTGGGCGTGAGTCTGCGGGTCTCTGAGTCTGTGGGTCTCTGGGCGTGAGTCTGTGGGTCTGTGAGTCTGTGGGTCTCTGGGCGTGTGTCTGTGGGTCTGTGAGTCTGTGGGTCTCTGGGCGTGAGTCTGTGGGTCACTGAGCGTGAGTCTGTGGGTCTCTGGGCGTGAGTCTGTGGGTCTCTGGGCGTGAGTCTGTGGGTCTCTGAGTCTGTGGGTCTCTGGGCGTGAGTCTGTGGGTCTCTGGACGTGAGTCTGTGGGTCTCTGGGCGTGAGTCTGTGGGTCTTGTGGGTCTCTGAGTCTGTGGGTCTCTGGGCGTGAGCCTGTGGGTCTCTGGGCGTGAGTCTGTGGGTCATCTGCCGCTGTCTTGGTGGTACCTCTGGAAGGGCGAGTTCATCGTGGCCAGGAAGGTGACGGTCATCGTGAGCACGGCCCTCATGACGCCCTCCCGCGGGGGGGGGAGCAGCAGAGAACACGTGACGCTTAGAGGTGTGGCTGGGGGGAGGGTGATTGACACATCAGCAGCGTCATCATCATCATCGGCAATCCCAAAAGTAGTAGCAGCAACTGCAGTAACATCGGCATCCAGCAGCAGCAAAATCCGCATCATCCTCATCATCATCGGCATCATCAGCAGCAATCCCAGACGTAGCAGCATCATCAGCAGCAATCTCAGCAGCAAAATCAACATCATCAGCAGCAATTTCATCAGCAAAATCATCATCATCAGCAACATACGCAGCATCATCAGCAGCAGCACGGCATGGGCAGCAGCAAAATCAATATATACTTGTTGAACTTCTTTTGCACCGTACGTAGCCAATCGTTATCATTGGAGGTGCAGGGGACGGACAACAAACTAAACACAACAATTATCATTCGCAGCAATCTCAGCAGTAGCAACACAGTCAACATCATCATTAGCAAAATCAACATAATCATTTTCAGCAGCAGCAAAATCAGCATCATAATCAGTAGCAAGATCAACATCATAATCAGTAGCAAGATCATCATCATCAGCATCACAATGAGCAGCAAGATCAGCATTATAATTAGTAACAAGATCAGCATTTTAATCAGTAACAAGATTCGCATCATAATCAGTAACAAGATTATCATCATAATCAGTAGCAAGATCAGCATCATAATCAGTAGCAAGAATCAGCATCATAATCAGTAGCAAGATCAGCATTATAATCAGTAACAATATCAGCATCATAATCAGTAGCAAGATCAGCATCATAATCAGTAGCAAGATCAGCATCCTAATCAGTAGCAAGATCAGCATCATAATCAGTAGCAAGATCAGCATCATAATCAGTAGCAAGATCAGCATCATAATCAGTAGCAAGATCAGCATCATAATCAGTAGCAAGATCAGCATCATAATCAGTAACAAGATCAACATCATAATCAGCAGCAACATCGGCACCCCTGTTGTATTCTAGCGGTGTGGATGGAGCCAGGGTTGGTGGATCACACGCAGATTAAGTTGTGGAACTCCCTTCTACCCGTGAGGTGGGTGTCGGTGATGAGCTCTACCAAGGGGGAGTGGTACAGCAGAGTCTTTGGACGAATCTCCATCTGTTCCATCTGTACGGGATCGAGTGTTTCCCCCTCGCGTAAGACGCGTTAAGAGCCTGACGCACATCGTGATACATAGAGGGGACCGCAGAGCTTGGGACATTTGTTGGGACCACCGGATCACTGCCTGTCTGTGATTCCTCCTTGTACACGCCTGCTGAGTCGCTTCGTCTCTGTCTCTTCGTCTCTCTCTGTGTGTCTCTCTGTGTGTGTCTCTGTCTCTCTCTGTGTGTGTCTCTGTGTGTGTGTGTGTCTCTCTCTGTGTGCCTGTCTCTCTCTCTGTGTATATGTCTCTCTCCCTCTTTGTGTGTCTCTCTCTGTGTGTCTCTCTGTGTGTGTCTCTGTCTCTCTGTGTGTGTGTGTCTCTCTCTGTGTGTCTCTCTCTCTGTGTCTAGTCTCTGTGTGTCTCTCTGTGTGTGTCTCTCTCTGTGTGTCTCTCTGTGTGTGTATCTCTGTCTCTCTGTGTGTTGTGTGTGTGTGTCTCTCTCTCTCTCTGTGCGTCTCTCTCTCTGTGTCTGTCTCTCTCTCTTTGTGTGTCTCTCTCTGTGTGTCTCTCTCTGTGTGTGTCTCTGTCTCTGTGTGTGTGTGTCTCTGTCTCTCTCTCTCTCTGTGTCTCTGTCTCTCTGTGTGTCTCTCTGTCTGTGTGTGTGTGTGTCTGTCTCTCTCTTTGTGTGTCTCTCTGTCTCTCTCTGTGTGTCTCTGTCTCTCTCTGTGTGTCTCTGTCTCTCTGTGTGTCTCTCTGTCTCTCTCTGTGTGTGTCTCTCTCTGTCTCTCTTTGTGTGTCTCTCTCTCTTTGTGTGTGTCTCTCTCTCTCTGTGTCTCTCTCTATGTGTGTCTCTCTCTGTGTGTGTCTCTGTCTCTCTGTGTGTGTGTCTCTATGTGTGTGTCTCTCTCTCTCTGTGTCTCTCTCTCTGTGTGTCTCTGTGTGTGTGTGTCTCTCTCTGTGTGTCTCTGTCTCTCTCTCTCTGTGTCTCTGTCTCTCTCTCTCTTTGTGTGTCTCTTTGTCTCTGTGTGTGTCTCTCTCTTTGTGTCTCTCTCTCTTTGTGTGTCTCTGTCTTTCTCTCTTTGTCTCTCTTTGTCTCTCTGTCTCTCTCTCTTTGTCTCTCTCTCTGTGTCTCTCTTCGTCTCTGTGTGTGTGTCTCTGTCTCTCTCTGTCTCTCTCTGAGAGAGCAATCAAATACCGTGCGGCGTGTTGCAAGCTGAGATTATGAAATCTTTTAAATAGTTTTTATTTTTATTTTTTCATCAGCAGCAGCTGCGACCTCACTTACAATCATCATCAATAGCTTCATCAACATCAGATCGATCTCCATCCAGCAGTCGATCGACCGTGATGGTGATTACACTTCGAAAATAGAGGAATTAACACGTGGACGGGAGAACACCTGCACACAGCAAAGACACCACCGTGCTCAGCATCGATCTCCATCGAGCAGTGGATCGACCATGATGACGATAAGCGATAGACGAAACATGGAACCGATCTCGATGGGATCTCACCTGGCTCCAGCGGTGAACTTTGAACGGTTCCGAAGCCCTGCGCGCCCCACACAGCTGCAGGAGTAACCGAGGACCCTCTCGCCTTTATATTGACTCCGCGTCGTCCCATCGTCGCCTACATGCACTGGGATTTACAATCGATGGCATTCGCAGTTTACACCGAAAGCAACCGCCGCACCCGTGGCTCACGCGCGGCGAGGGCATTGCATTTGGTGCCGCGCATCGGCAGCAACCAACCCAGCAGTGAAATAACGCCCAGGTGATGTTGGCCCAATGCCCTCCCCCCCCCACACCTCCACCACCACCACCCGGCGGCTGATGGGTTGTCAAAAACATCTTCTAGTACAAACGAATTGGTTCGTTCGGTAACAGTCACGTAGGCAGAAGAATAGAATGAGGCAAAAATAGATTTGAGGCTTTCGTCACTGCAAGGGTCCATAACTCTTTGGTTCTAATTCGGTAAAGTCACGTAGGTAAAAAAAAATAACAAAAATCACGACGTTTCGGCCACAACGCAAGCGGCCTTCATCAGGTGAAGGGACCGGACTGTCTTCCAGCGCTGTCCTCTGGACAGTCCGGTCCCTTCACCTGATGAAGGCCACTTGTGTTGTGGCCGAAACGTCGTGATTTTTGTCGTTTTATTTTTTTACCTACGTGACTTTACCGAAGAGAACCAAAGAGTATGACGCAAAAATAATAAATCACGACGGTTCGATCGTCCTCAGGCGGACAAAATTATCGAGCTGCTGGTTCAGCGGATAATAATATATCACGGAACGTCGTGATATATTGTTTTGTTTAATTTAATTTGTCCACCCACGTGATGACTTTACTCAACCAAAGAGAATGGATCCCCGCGGTCAGGAAAACTTCAAATAAATAATCTTTTTATACGTTGATGTGGATCGACGGTGCTGTCGGGTCGAGTTTGTTGTGTGCCTCCACCACCACCACCATCACCACCACACCACCACCACACCACCACCACTACCACCACCACCACTACACCAGCACCATCACCAGCACCATCACCACCACCACCAGCACCATCACCACCACCACCATCACCACCACACCACCACTACCACCACCACACCACCACGAGCACCACCATCACTACCATCACCACACCACCACCATCACCACCACCATCACCACCACCATCACCACCACCACCATCACCACCACCATCACCACCACCATCACCACCATCACCATCACCACCATCACCACCACCACCATCACCACCACCATCACCACCACACCACCACTACCACCACCACACCACCACGAGCACCACCATCACTACCATCACCACACCACCACCATCACCACCACCATCACCACCACCATCACCACCACCACCATCACCACCACCATCACCACCACCATCACCACCATCACCATCACCACCATCACCACCACCACCATCACCACCACCATCACCACCACACCACCACTACCACCACCACACCACCACGAGCACCACCATCACTACCATCACCACACCACCATCACCACCACCACCACCATCACCACCACCACCACACCACCATTACCACCCCCACCATCACCACCACCACACCACCATCACCACCACCACCACCACACCACCACCACTACCACCACCACCATCACCACCACCACCACCACCACACCACCACCATCACCACCATCACCACCACCAGCACCACCACCACCACACCACCATCACCACCACACCACCACCACACCACCACCACCACCACACCACCACCATGCTGTGGCTGGGCATGCGGGCTACATGACCCAGCCAACGCAGCCTTGCCTGCCGGAGGAGCTCACCGATGGGACCTTGCCCAGATCTTTCAAGGATTTGTGAGCTCCTCACACAATCCAGTCTGGTTAAACCCAGGATGGATCGTAGGCAGGCCAGCCTAAATGTTCCTAACCGGCGAAGATGTTCCATTAGGGGGGGTCCACGTTTCGCAAGCGTAGAAAAGGGAGGGAATGACCGTGGCCGAGAAGACCCGAAGCTTAGTGCGGATCTGTTGCGATCGAAAAGTCGTCGTTTTTTTGTAATTTTCTTTGAACCTATCTACGTGACTTTACCGAAAGACCCAAAGAATATAAACACAACACAACCCATTGTAGGAGTGCAAAGTAGAGACGTGGTAAGCAAATCACTAAGCATTTAATGAATTGAATGCACTCATTAATAACTTTATTATTAACTTTATTAAAAACTTCATTATTAACTTTATTAATGACTTTATTAATAACTTTATTATTAACTTTATCATTAACTTCATTAAGAGTTTAATTAATAACTTTATTAATAACTTTGTTAATAACTTTATTAATAACGTGATTATTAACTTGATTATTAACTTTATTAATAACTTGATTATTAACTTTATGAATAACTTGATTAATAACTTGATTATTAACTTTATTAATAACTTTATTATTAACTTCATAATTAACTTTATTATCAACTTATTTTTTTTATTTAAAGCTTTCGTGACTGCAGTAATTCATATTCTTAGCTCTTTCGGTAAAGTCACGTTGAAGGGATGATGATGACCGTTTGTGTTATGGTCGAAACGTCGTGAGAATTTTTATTGTTTTATATATATTTTATAATTTTATTGTTTCCCTTCAACGTGACTTTACCGAAAGAGCTAAGAATATTAACTTTATTATTAACTGTATTCATAACTTTATTGGCAACTTTATTAATAACTTTATTATTAACTTTATTAATAACTTTGCTAATAACTTTATTAGCAACTTTATTAATAATTGTATTATTAACTTTATTAATAACTTTATTAATAACTTTATTAGTAACTTCATCAATAACTTTATTATTAACTTTATTGGCAACTTTATTAATAACTTTATTAATAAATGTATTCGTTGACTCTGTAGACTGCAGGAGGGCTTACGACACACGACGTTTGGCTGACCCCATCCCACCCTAGAACCCAATAATGAATCGTGACCGCGTCCCTTATAGTTAGAAGGCGTGATGAGCTGTCACGGAATATTTACACTCCTGGTTTCACATTTTCAATCGGTCCCTCTTTGCTTTCACAGCTGCTGAAAATCAATAACTTTGTTAATATTTGCAGGAGCTCAATATCGGGAATGATAGTCTCAAAAAAAGACTCACCGCAAACATCATTATCAGCAGCAGCTCTCCATAATACTTACGTAGACCCTTCTTAGATGTGAATTAGAGATGGAGTTCTTTCCATTTCAGTGGAAGAGAGTTTTGTTTAACCAGGCTGAGACACACGGTGGGTGACATTTTAAAGTGTGAGTGAGTGAGTGGGTAAATGGATGAGTGTTTGGGTGACAGTGAGTGTGTTGGTGGGTGAGTGAATTCGTTCTTGGCTGAGTGAGTGGGTGAATGAGTGGGATGGAGGGTGATTGTGTGTGAGTGAGTGAGTGGGTAAATGGATGAGTGATTGGGTGACAGTGTGTAAGTGGGTGAGATGGTGGGTGAGTGAATTCGTTCTTGACTGAGTTAGTGGGTGAATGAGTGGGATGGTGGGTGAGTGAGTGGGATGGTGGGTGAGTGAGTGTGTGTGTGAGTGAGTGGGTAAATGGATGAGTGATTGGGTGACAGTGAGTGTGTAAGTGGGTGAGATGGTGGGTGGGTGACTTCGTTATTGACTGAGTGTGTGAGTGAACGAGTGGGATGGTGGGTGAGTGCGCGAGTGAGTGAGTGTGTGAGTGAACCTGGCACTTGGTCTGGAGTGATTGGAGGGCATGGGCCAGATCAGCTCAATAACAACGGTAGGAGGCTGCTAGATTTTTGTGCAGCCCATGGGCTTGTAATTACCAACACGCTGTTCCGGCATCGACGCATCCACACAACATCATGGATGCATGCCGGGTCCAAGCAAGAACATCTGCTGGACTACATAGTGACGGACCAGCGGATGCGAGCCCATATCCTTGACACCAGGACCTTCCGTAGAGCTGATCTGCCCTCTGACCATCGACTAGTCATCTGTAAGATGCGCCTGCCATTCTTCCACTCCGGTGGTGGATGTACACCCAGGACCCCATTCCAACCTAAAGTGGCCTGGTCTCAGTTATCTGATGAAAGTTGCAAGCGAGAATTTCATCATCGCTTGCGGCTGGGATTGGCATCGTCCCCGACTCCTCCTGATGTCGAGGGTAAATGGGCGAGGTTCAGGACTGTGACTCATGCAGTTGCAATGGCTGCTTTGGGTACGCGGTCCAGACCTCCCCAGAGACCCTGGCTGACAGGGGAGGTGTTCAGGATGGCTGAGAAAAAGCGACAGGCCCACTGTCATCGGCTACAGAATCCAACGTCAGAGAATGAGGAGGCTTACCGCAGCCTTCGCTCGGAGGTTCGGAGAGCCGTGAGGCGCTGCAAGGATGGGTGGTGGTCGCAGGTTGCTGAGAAGATGGAGACTGCCTCAGTGGCCCGTGATGACAAATCTCTATTTAACCCCATCAAAAAAGTTACCTGCAGCGCCACACCTATTACCATCATTAGGGGAAAAACGGTGATCCAATCTCTGACCCCCAGGAACAGGTTTGCAGATTTGCTGAGCATTTCTGTGAGGTCCTGGGGGAGGGGAAAATCACCCACCCACCCACTCACTCACCCAGCCACCCACCCACCCACTCACTCACCCACCCACCCACTCAACCACTCACCCAGCCACCCACCCACTCCCCCACCCACTCACCCAGCCATCCACCCACTCACCCACCCACCCACTCACCCAGCCACCCACCCACTCACTCACCCACCCACTCACTCAACCACTCACCCAGCCACCCACCCACCCACTCACTCACCCACCGACTCACCCAGCCATCCACCCACTCACTCACACACCCACCCACCCAGCCACCCACCCATTCACTCACCCACTCACTCACTCACCCAGCCACCCACCCACTCACTCACCCACCCACTCACTCAACCACTCACCCAGCCATCCACTCACTCACCCAGCCACCCAGCCACCCACCCACCCACTCACCCAGCCACCCACCCACTCACTCACCCAACCACTCACTCAACCACTCACCCAGCCACCCACTCACTCACTCACCCAGCCACCTACTCACTCACTCACCCACCCACTCACCCAGCCAGCCACCCATCCATTCACTCACCCAGCCATCCATTCACCCAGCCACCTACTCACTCACCCACCCACTCACTCAACCACTCACCCACCAGAGCCGTGTTATCCAATAGACCACAGGAGGCACTTTGCCTGGGGCCTACGGAAACTAAAGGTGCCTACAAAAAACAAAATTGTACGATTAAATTTTTTTACCAAGATATCTAATCTTTATTTAACCAAGATATCTTCGTGAATAAAAATTATATATATAGTTTTGGTGATTTGTGCCTAACGCCTGACACTGTACGCTGTGTAGGCTACGTGAACATTTAATGCAATATTAGATGTTTTGTTTTTCCTTTAAGGCTTGTTATTAAAACTAATTATTAGTTTGTTATGAGAATAATCAATGTTCTCCAAAAATATGCCAAGTGCGCCCCGTTTTTTTATATTTTGTCTTTCAGTTTTGCGCACCATTACAGAATAATAATAATAATGCATCTATTCGGTTAATTTGTGTGTGATAATAGTTTATTTTTTGGACATCGAATAGAAATTTAAATAAAGCGGAATTGCTTTTAATTTGAGCTCAGTGGAGTTTCACTTTGACTTTTTGCTCGCATTTAGAGTGAACATTTATGAAGATTAGTAAACACCGACCTCCCTGCTCTTTGGTTCTTTCGGTAAAGTCACGTAGGTATAAAATAAAATAAATCACGACGTTTCGGGCGCAACACCAGCGTCTGTCATCAGGTGGGAAAGCATGATGGTCTGCTGCTGAGGCAGACTGTTTTAACATGGTGATTGATTTTAGTTCTACCTCCGTGACTTTACCGAAAGCGTATGGATTCCTGCAGTCACGAAAGCTTAAAATCAAGACCGACCTTCCTGTTTATAAATTATCATTATTATTTTTGCATTAACTTCAATACAGAATCCAGTAAGTCGATACTCTTGTAGTGGCCTTATTGACGTCGGAGACTGTTCACTGGAGGCAACACGTATTCATTACAGACGCTTCAATTACAGTGGCGAATCTGATACTTGAAGAGGTAACGGCCTCTTCACCCGTACTCTACAGAGGGAAACGTTCCCCGAGCCTTAGCCCACGATAGCTCCCCGGTTCCCTCTATCCTGGTCCTCTCTCAGGAGGCTATCTGACCTGGCCCAGCTTCGGGGCAGGTCCCGACCACCAGCCCCACGAGTCCGGCCCTCAGAAGGACATCGGCCCTCGTGGCTCTGGTGTCACACCCCCTGGCTTGCCGTGCCCGGCCCTCAGAAGGACATCGGCCCTCGTGGTTCTGGGGTCACACCCCCTGGCTTGCCTTGCCCGGCCCTCAGAAGGACATCGGCCCTCGTGGTTCTGGGGTCACACCCCCTGGCTTGCCTTGCCCGGCCCTCAGAAGGACATCGGCCCTCGTGGTTCTGGGGTCACACCCCCTGGCTTGCCTTGGCCGGCCCTCAGAAGGACATCGGCCCTCGTGGTTCTGGGGTCACACCCCCTGGCTTGCCTTGGCCGGCCCTCAGAAGGACATCGGCCCTCGTGGTTCTGGGGTCACACCCCCTGGCTTGCCTTGCCCGGCCCTCAGAAGGGGCAGCGGGCCTAAAGGAGTTCCAGGGTCTGGCTAGTCGGTCTTCTTTCTTCAACTGGCTCTTCATCTTGACTGAGTCGAACTGCCCTCTCAGCTCCCCGGGTCCCGCCTTTTATACTGTCCCTCACTGAGGGGCGGGGGCTGGGAGGGATCACAGCGTCCCCCACAGCCCCCCAGGGTGGTGGCCGTAGCGGACGTGGTTGTGGCCACCGCCCTACAGCCGCGTGTCACACCCTGCCCGAACGCCTCTACACTTATGATGATTAAATAATGACTACAACGATTGCGCACTTGCAAACAAACATCGGTCGAAAAGCAGGTGTACATATTGTTTGATTCACTCTCACAGGTGAGTTTGAAAAAAAAAATGTACGTTTGGAAAACCAACTTTGATTGAACAATTCGATCACTTTCTTCCTGATAGGAAGGTAACTCAAACGGCTCTTTTAACGCTTTGATAAAGGTGCTTTACAATTGTAATTCTCTGTTTACTAGTTCGCAATAAATTACTCGCATATAGTCAATTGCATTCTGTGCATCACATTCCGTCGTTTAGATTTCATTCGGATGCGTCCAGAAGGGTGCAGACGAAAGAAGACGTTCGTGAAACAGAGGCAGACAGCAGAGACGGGAAAATGTGTGTCACGTGACGGGCAATTACACTCGTCATTATATAGCAAGTTTCGATTTAAAGCTGGTCGTGACTGCAAGGATTCATCTTCTTTGGTTCTTTCGGTAAAGTCACCGCCACGTAGAATGAGAATAAAATAATAAATTGATAAAATAAAATAACGCATTAAAATTCTCACGACGTTTCGGCCACAACACAAGCGGCCTTCATCAGGCGAAGGGACGAGACTGTCTGGAGGACAGCGCTGGAGCGAGTCTCGTCCCTTCGCCTGATGAAGGCCGCTTGCGTTGTGGCCGAAACGTCGTGAGAATTTTATTGAGTTATTTTATTTTATCAATTTATTATTTTATTCTCATTCTACGTGGTGGTGACTTTTTCCGAAAGAACCAAAGAAGATATATATAGCAAGTGTCAAGACCACTGGGACACACTCGTCTTGAGATGCTATGTTTATACTGGTAGGAAGGAAGTTGTGAACTGAGTGTACCAGCCTGCAATAGATTAATGTGTCCGTCCGTCCGTCCCCTTTCAAAACTTTAACGAAGTGAAATCTCGTGTGACTGTCATCCTTTATTTAACCACGTGAGTGACGTCATTGAGAGTCACTCTCTTGTCGCTGACATCCTTTATTTAACCACGTGAGTGACGTCATTGAGAGTCACTCTCTTGTCACTGACATCCTTTATTTAACCACGTGAGTGACGTCATTGAGAGTCACTCTCTTGTCACTGACATCCTTTATTTAACCACGTGAGTGACGTCATTGAGAGTCACTCTCTTGTCACTGACATCCTTTATTTAACCACGTGAGTGATGTCATTGAGAGTAACTCCCTTGTCACTGACATCCTTTATTTAACCACGTGAGTGACGTCATTGAGAGTCACTCTCTTGTCACTGTCATCCTTTATTTAACCACGTGAGTGACGTCATTGAGAGTAACTCCCTTGTCACTGTCATCTTTTATTTAACCACGTGAGTGACGTCATTGAGAGTAACTCCCTTGTCACTGACATCCTTTATTTAACCACGTGAGTGACGTCATTGAGAGTCACTCTCTTGTCACTGTCATCTTTTATTTAACCACGTGAGTGACGTCATTGAGAGTCACTCCCTTGTCACTGTCATCTTTTATTTAACCACGTGAGTGACGTCATTGAGGGTCGCCATCTTGTCACTGACATCCTTTATTTAACCACGTGAGTGACGTCATTGAGAGTCACTCCCTTGTCACTGTCATCTTTTATTTAACCACGTGAGTGACGTCATTGAGAGTCGCCATCTTGTCACTGGCATCCTTTATTTAACCACGTGAGTGACGTCATTGAGAGTCACTCTCTTGTCACTGTCATCTTTTATTTAACCACGTGAGTGACGTCATTGAGAGTAAACCCTTGTCACTGTCATCTTTTATTTAACCACGTGAGTGACGTCATTGAGAGTCGCCATCTTGTCACTGACATCCTTTATTTAACCACGTGAGTGACGTCATTGAGAGTCACTCTCTTGTCACTGTCATCTTTTATTTAACCACGTGAGTGACGTCATTGAGAGTCACTCCCTTGTCACTGACATCCTTTATACTGGTAGGAAGGAAGTTGTGAACTGAGTGTACCAGCCTGCAATAGATTAATGTGTCCGTCCGTCCCCTTTCAATACTTTAACGAAGTGAAATCTCGTGCTGTTGGGTGTAAAATCAGCAATAGACAGCGCAGAGACTTGTCCTACCAGCCCACCCTGCAGGGACCCGTTTCAAGAACACGTCCACTTGGAACAGGCAAAGACCCCCCAACTACAGCAGCCCCGGGCCTCACGCCCATTCTCCTGATTCGAGCCTTTGTTGCCCTCCCAGGACGGGCGTGGATTGCAGTAAATCTGAAATATTCAGTGGAAACATTCTTTCAGCTCATGATCATTAATGAGGTCGGGGGGGGTTGCCCCATGTGGAGTGACGTCACCCACTCGTGGTTGTTGTGGAGGGGTGCGGCATGTGGAGTGACGTCACCCCCTCGTGGTTATTGTGGAGGGGTTGCGGCATGTGGAGTGACGTCACCCACTCGTGGTTGTTGTGGAGGGGTTGCGGCATGTGGAGTGACGTCACCCCCTCATGGTTATTGTGAAGGGGTGCGGAATGTGGAGTGACGTCACCGACTCATGGTTGTTGTGGAGGGGTGCGGCATGCGGAGTGACGTCACCCCCTCATGATTATTAATAAGGGGAGGGGTGGGGCATGTGGAGTGACGTCACCCCCTCATGATTATTAATGAGGTGAGGGGTGCGGCATGTGGAGTGACGTCACCCCCTCATGATTATTAATGAGGTGAGGGGTGCGGCATGTGGAGTGACGTCACCCCCTCATGATTATTAATGAGGGGAGGGGTAGGGCATGTGGAGTGACGTCACCCACTCATGATTATTAATGAGGGGAGGGGTGGGGCATGTGGAGTGACGTCACCCCCTCATGATTATTAATGAGGGGAGGGGTAGGGCATGTGGAGTGACGTCACCCACTCATGATTATTAATGAGGGGAGGGGTGGGCATGTGGAGTTCTCGACCTTCTTGTAAATTTCCACGTGAGCATGAATATTAATGAAGGGGGGGGGGGCCTCTTGCAGTGACGTCACGCACGGATGTCGCACTGTGCTGCTTAGATTTATTTTTTTACCGTCACTTTCTGCGAAGAAACCTCGTCACATTTGAAGCGACTTTGCGTAATAAATTATTAAATTCAGCTCGACCTTCCTCTGCCTTAGTGTACAAATCAACCCACTCATGAATATTAATGAAGGGGGGTGGGTCTCATGTGGAGTGACGTTGCGCGGGGGGGGTGGGCCTGTAGAGTGACGTCACGTGGGGGGTGGGCCTCATGTGGAGTGACGTCACACGCTAAACACATTCTTGGCCTATTCTTAGTTTTTTCGGTAAAGTCACATTGAAGAGACTTTACCGAAAAAACTAAGAATATGAATTACTGCAGTCACGAAAGCTTTAAATCAAAATTTAACATTCTTGGCCTATTATATTTTGTGTATGGTGCGTAGCCACACCCCTGTCCCATGGCCACGCCCCCTATTCTCAAGCCTTCACGCTGGGCCATAGACCACCCCTCCTACTCCTGTCCTCTTACGTCACTTGACCACGCCCCTATCACTCCCATGGCCCCCAGCCCATTCGCACTGCACGCTGAATCCCCTTGTCATTACCTCCCGGGGCTACCAGTCCATTGCCACCGTCGACCATTACACAAGGATAGACAATAGTGTGGACACAAAGAGGCAGAGTCATGTTAATCGTTTTTTATATATAAGGCAAGGTAAAAAAATATAACCACCACAGGTGAACTTAGAGATGTTTCCATATTGCAAAATTAGCAAATGAACATCTTCAAATGGTGCTTTTTCGCACAATGTCATTCTCAAATGGAGAGTATCAGCGCATGGGCAGTAATGTGTGCGGCAGTACCAACTGGAGAGAGTTATTCTGTGTAGGAACCTCCTGGTTACACCACCAGCCCACACGGGATTACCGTATCTGTCCGTCGTGCATCCAAAAATGGGAGGGGTGGGGCTGGGTGAGGAGGGTGGGGCTGGGTGGGGAGGGGCTGGGTGGAGAGGGGATGGTGAGGTGGGTGGGGCTGGGTGGGGAGGGGCTGGGTGGGGAGGGTGGGGCTGAGTGGGGAGGGGCTGGGTGAGGAGGGGCTGGGTGGGGAGGGTGGGGCTGGGTGGGGAGGGGCTGGGTGGGGCGGGTGGGGAGGGGCTGGGTGGGGAGGGTGGGGCTGGGTGGGGAGGGGCTGGGTGGGGCGGGTGGGGCTGGGTGGGGAGGGTGGGGAGGGTGGGGCTGGGTTTGAGAGGGGCTGGGTGGGGAGGGGAGGATGGGGAGGGGCTGGGTGGGGAGGGGCTGGTCACCCCGTGGTGCCCCCCTTATAAAACTCAACGTTTAACCTACTCACGCCGGCTTGTGCCCGCCCTCACAGTCAGGCATATTTGCGGAATACACCACGTGGTGCCGCATGTTGACCCTGGCCATTGACCGAGGAACCCGACGTTCCTACCATCAGCTCCCTCCGCAGGAGAATGTGTTCACTGCAGGCCCTACGGATTAAAAGTGCCCAGGGCCTACAAGAACTTTCATCCGCACCTGAATTTGAGACCGCAATTTTAGACCACAGCCCCTTAGAGATAAAACCTTTGACCTGAATACTGAAAAACACTGTCCAGTCTTCGTGGAACAGTAAGTCCTCTGGTTAACACGATTCGCTACGTATGGTGCAAAAGAAGATCAACATACATATGTGTAGTGTCAACAATTTTACAGACAGTTTATAGGAGGGAGCTTTTTTTATGAGAACATTCACGGTTAAATTTTGATCTAAAGCTTTCGTGACTGCAGGGATTCATATTCTTGGTTCTTTCGGTAAAGTCACCACGTAGAAGGGAAACAATAAAATAATAAAAATATAAAACAATAAAATTCTCACGACGTTTCGACTGCAACACAAGCAATCATCATCAGGTGTGAAAACCACAGCAAGAAAATTTGAAAAAAGTGGCGGTTATTTTTAACGTTAGCATCACGGACGAGTCCATCTATGTTTGGAAAAGAGGAGGGGGAAGACGAAAATAATGGATGCAAGCCATCTGGATACCATGAGAGATTCGTTCATGAGCCTATCCACATATACAAACACAAGAGACAATTTCAACCGAGAAGATGGATTCTGGCTTAGCAATCATTGGAAGGATTTTATAAACAATTTCGGGTCTTCATTGATTGTTCACGCTTACGGTGGCTTTCAGACCGCATCCATTATTTTCGTCTCCCCCCTCCTCTTTTCCGAACATCGATGGACTCGTCCATCTGATTAACTGTCAAATCGCTCTCCGTGGTGCTAACGTTAAAAAACCCGCCACTTTTTTCAAATTTTCTTGCTGCCGTTTTCACACCTGATGATGATGATTGCTTCTTGTGTTGCAGTCGAAACGTCGTGAGAATTTTATTGTTTTATATTTGTATTATTTCATTGTTTCCCTTCTACGTGGTGACTTTACCGAAAGAACCAAGAACGTAACATTCACGGTCTCGCCCGGGCACTCTCTCTAATCGCTTAGCCTAGCCTGTACACAACACGAGTCGTCTAACACTGACGGCGCTGACCGAGACAGCCAACTACTGTCCAGCAGCGCAATATCGAGCGAAGAGGGCAGAGACGACATCGACGACGAGACGAATCGGAGCACAGCTCCTCTGCCGCCGAGGAAATTCCTTGAGAGATCAGCGGTTCGTACCACCGCGGTTCGCGAGGTTTAGTACCCTGTTGCGGTAAAGGGGGGCGGTTATGCGATCCGCGCGTGAAAACCTGTGAGGTGACACAAATTGGCAACTCACAAAGTCAATTTCACACGTAAGTAGGCTTTCAAAACCAAATTGTTGGGTCAGATCGCGTAAATGTGAATGTCGGCATACACCGTCACCACCACCACCCCATATAGTTCATTAGTAAGGGTTTGTCACGTAAACACAACATGCCAATTAGTTACGAGCTCAGCACTAACCGGTTGTGTATTGGAGAGTAAACCCACTACAAAATCTACCATTTGTAAATAGTAAATGTTGTGGATTTACTTTCCAACACACCGGTGTGCTGGACTAAGGAACGAATTCGTTCACAAAGTTGCTAATAACCTTAAAGAAAGATCCCCCCCTGTGTAGCCTTAACAGACCGTCGGGGCAAGCGCTGTTAGCGAGCCGCACCTATGAAGGCCGATACGGCGCACGAGGGGGTGGGTGGCCAGCACCACACCCGGCCGCCTTTGTCTCCCCAGTGGCGAAGTTACACACCGCACCTCGCTCAGTACTCATTTGAGACGGAGTCGACTTAGGGGAGGTCCAGGACCGGTTCAGATAATCGTCACTGGTGTTGGTCGTGAGCGGGAATCGAACTCAGGCCGCTGGGTTCGTAGCGCAACGCGCTAACCGCTACGCTATCGCTCCCCACAACTGTATATATGTAGTGGAGTAAACAATACGCATAGGAATTGGCCATGTACAGTACATACAGACAGACAAGGAGAACGGGTCACATGAGGTCGAACAGGTGGTCAAGTCGCGGGTGGCGTAAACAACCCGAAGTAATTAAGGGAGTCGTGGCACGAGGGCTGTGATTGGTCGAGAGGCTGTTAGCGTTGAGTGGTGGCGTCTGGATGTCTGATGAAGGGGACAGGTGCGGGCTGGCGGGAGACGGCCAGCGAGCCACGTGGCAATTAATTCAGGCTAATGCGAGAGGGGATAAAACGCGAGGTGGCTTGAACGGAGAGGAGTTGCTGCTGGGGAGTTGCTGCTGGGGAGTTGTTGTTGGAGAGTTGTTGCTGGGCAGTTGTTGGCGAGAGGTGAAGAGATACGAAGAAGACAGCTGGAAATGTTAGGGAAGAATAGATAGAGAGCCGGACCCCAAAGACAGTAAATAGCGATAGGGAGAGTCAGCGTTAGCGGAGATAGATAGAGTCACTGTGTGTGAATAGATGGAAGTCACTGCGTGTGAAGAGATAGGCGAAGAAACACTGTGTGTGGAAGGGGATGCACGGACGATGCTGAAGTAAATCGGAGTGTCCGAGTTGGCGGAGCACGGAGAGAATTACTGTGTGTACGGAACGATGGAATAAAAGTGACGGCGGAAAAAGAGACGGTTGTCGTCCGAGTGAATTCACGGCACTACATATATATACACGCACGCACTCGCACCGTTACTGTTTTAACATCGCGTCGACGTCAGCCGATGGTTTGACCGCCTTCAAAAGCAGGCCACGGACAGCCGGACGGTGTCCAAGTGTGGCAGCAGCCGAGAGGGTTGAATCGCCAATGCTGGAAATGAGTTGGGGAGATGTGAACTCTCTCACCTGGTATGCAAGAGGTCGGGGGTTTAATCCGGACCCCGACGCCTGCTCTATATTTGGAGTTTCCGTGTCCTCTCTCTCTCTCCCCGTGGTCGCGTGGATTTTTTCCAGGGTCCTCCGCTTTTTTTCCCCCTCCACATTTAGAGTCGACGTCACCACGTGTTGCAAAAGTAATTCAGCTGCCACTGTAAATTTTCACGCGATGATGATAAGCCGCTTCGTTGAGCAGCCATCATTTGTTATGGCCAGGTGACTTCTGAAAAAGAGCTAACAATAGCAGCCTTACCCGGTAAGATAGAACAAAAATGTTTCCATTTTTTCGTTCGGGAGGCAGCGGGTCGACAATCGTGGGACAATGACGCCCACTGTGAGACTCACGGAGTCACACCGACCCCCCACCCCCCGGGGGCCTTTGCTGGCCCCCTTCTTGGCCTCGAAAAGAGCGTGTGGCTCGGAGAATGTTCAGGGTTGATCGCGTAAAAGTGGGGTGGGGGTCGTGTCAAACGGAGCTGATGTTCACGTCAGGCCCAGCAGTCCGATCTTCATGATGTTTATCATCAGCAGCATCGTCAGACCCTGACAAACAGAAGATACGAACGGGATTTTAACAATCTGCACCGTATTACGCATTTGTTGTCACGTGTTAATGTCTCATATTGAATGTAATAAATGTGTTAAACTATTTAAACAATGTTTTATTGTTACCAGGGTAAGGCCCCCCTCCACTGAGACGCTCTATAGCTCTTTGCAGAAGCGACCGGCCAACACAAATGATAACTCAACGAAGCGGCTCATTGTCGCGTGGGCATCTAGAGCGGTAGCCAAATACTGTAAATGCGTGACAACGGATCTAAATGTGGAGGGAAAAATGGAGAGAAATCCGCACGACCACCACGGGGAGAGAGAGAGAGAGACACACACAAACTCCAAATATACAGCAGCAGACATCGTCAAGGTCAGAAACGAACCCCAAGACCTCCTGTACCCAGGCGAGGTAGTTAACATCATCTCACCACGGTGTTCGCCTTGTGGGATCGCCCTCTTGAGCTTCAGCTTGACCGTCGCAGCAATGAGGCCAAGGTTCGTTTGTCAGCGATTTGACACAAAGTATTCATTATACGTATGGCACACACGTGCACCAAATCACAGAGAAACCAGATCTGCCCGAGGCCCAGCTCACTTCTATGGATTGTGGCTTGTGGTCGGTAAAGCATAGTCAATCTGCCGGGTTGTGCATCAGTCGCAAACCACCGACAATAAGTGGCGTTCGCAGATTTTATTGCGGATTATTGGATCTCTGCTGTGTACAGAGCCTGCTGAAGAGGCAATTGGGCGCCGCGGTGGCTAGGAGATGTTAACTCCCTCGCCTGGTATACAGGGAGTCGTGGGTTTGATCTCAACCCTGACGCCTGCTGCTGCTGTATGTTTGGAGTTTGCGTCTCTCTCTCTATCATCATCACGGTGGCTACGAGATGTTAACTCCCTTGCCTGGTATACAGGGGATCGTGGGTTTGATCCCGACCCTGACGCCTGCTGCTGCTGTATATTTAGAGTTTGCGCCTCTCTCATTATCACCATCACGGTGGCTATGAGATGTTAACTACCTCGCCTGGTGTACAGGAGGTCGTGGGTTTGATCCCGACCCTGATGCCTGCTGCTGTATATTTGGAGTTTGCATCTCTCTCATCATCATCATCATCACGGTGGCTATGAGATGTTAACTACCTCGCCTGGTGTACAGGAGGTCGTGGGTTTGATCCCGACCCTGACGCCTGCTGCTGCTGCTGTATATTTGAAGTCTGCGTCTCTCTCTCCCTGTGGTCGCGTGGATTTTTCTCCGGGTCCTCCGGGTTTTCCCTCCACATTCAGAATCAACGTCACGCGTTGAGATTATTTGGCTGCTGCTATAAATTCCCGCACGATGACGACGATGATGATGAGCCGCTTTGTCGAGTTAAATCAATTTGTGATACCCAGGTCGCTTCTGAAAAAGATCTACATAGCTAAGCAGGCACTTAAACCTGGCAAAACAAAGTTTAGGTTTTAGTGTTTTTTTGTTGTTGTAATTAACAACGGTCGTTCTCCCAGAGACGTGAGCAAGGCCGATGGCCGATTGCTGCACGTTAGGATCGCCCCAACACGGGGGAGTAGAGCGCACATCGCCTGGACCTGGATGGTACCTGATTGAGCTCGCAGAGCTCCCAGACTTCGGAGCTTGAACTTGCCGGTGACGGCAGCCGCGGCTACCAGGCCCAGTACCACCGCCGCCGCTGCCACCAGTCCAGTCCTCTTGGTGGAGAATAGAAGCTGTGCGTTCGAGGTCACCGCTGCGAGGTCGAAAGTGGCGTTACTCACGTCCCCACCACGTGGCCGCGGGGCTGAAGAGACACGGACGGTGGCGTCAAGAGCCGACGCGGTGGCAGAGAAGGGGCTCGGCGGGACCCCCCACTCACACCCAGCACCACGGCCTCAACACGGCTTCACGTGCAGCAGTAGGGAGAGATCACTCACTCAGCACAGCTTCATGTGCAGCAGTAGGAAGAGGCCACTCACTCCACACGGCTTCACGTGCAGCAGGGAGAGACCACTCACTCAACACGGCTTCACATGCAGCAGGGAGAGACCACTCACTCAACACGGCTTCACGTGCAGCAGTAGGGAGAGGCCACTCACTCAACACGGCTTCACGTGCAGCAGCAGGGAGAGACCACTCACTCAACACGGCTTCACATGCAGCAGGGAGAGACCACTCACTCAACACGGCTTCACATGCAGCAGTGAGAGACCACTCACTCAACACGGCTTCACGTGCAGCAGCAGGGAGAGACCACTCACTCAACACGGCTTCACGTGCAGCAGGGATAGACCACTCACTCAACACGGCTTCACGTGCAGCAGTGAGAGACCACTCACTCAACACGGCTTCACGTGCAGCAGCAGGGAGAGACCACTCACTCAACACGGCTTCACGTGCAGCAGGGAGAGGCCACTCACTCAACACAGCTTTATGTGCAGCAGGAAGAGACCAATCACTCAACACGGCTTCACGTGCAGCAGGGAGAGACCACTCACTCAACACGGCTTCACGTGCAGCAGGGAGAGACCACTCACTCAACACGGCTTCACATGCAGCAGGAAGAGACCAATCACTCAACACGGCTTCACGTGCAGCAGGGAGAGACCACTCACTCAACACGGCTTCACATGCAGCAGGGAGAGACCACTCACTCAACACGGCTTCACGTGCAGCAGGGAGAGACCACTCACTCAACACGGATTCACGTACAGCAGGAAGAGACCACTCACTCAGCACGGCTTCACGTGCAGCAGGGAGAGACCACTCACTCAACACGGCTTCACGTGCAGCAGTAGGGAGAGGCCACTCACTCAACACGGCTTCACGTGCAGCAGGGAGAGACCACTCACTCAACACGGCTTCACATGCAGCAGGGAGAGACCACTCACTAAACACGGCTTCACGTGCAGCAGTGAGAGACCACTCACTCAACACGGCTTCACGTGCAGCAGCAGGGAGAGACCACTCACTCAACACGGCTTCACGTGCAGCAGGGAGAGACCACTCACTCAACACGGCTTCACGTACAGCAGGAAGAGACCACTCACTCAACACGGCTTCACATGCAGCAGGGAGAGACCACTCACTCAACACGGCTTCACGTGCAGCAGGGAGAGACCACTCACTCAACACGGCTTCACATGCAGCAGGGAGAGACCACTCACTCAACACGGATTCACGTACAGCAGGAAGAGACCACTCACTCAGCACGGCTTCACGTGCAGCAGGGAGAGACCACTCACTCAACACGGCTTCACGTGCAGCAGGGAGAGACCACTCACTCAACACGGCTTCACGTACAGCAGGAACAGACCACTCACTCAACACGGCTTCACGTGCAGCAGGGAGAGACCACTCACTCAACACGGCTTCACGTGCAGCAGGGAGAGACCACTCACTCAACACGGCTTCACATGCAGCAGGGAGAGACCACTCACTCAACACGGCTTCACGTGCAGCAGGGAGAGACCACTCACTCAACACGGATTCACGTACAGCAGGAAGAGACCACTCACTCAGCACGGCTTCACGTGCAGCAGGGAGAGACCACTCACTCAACACGGCTTCACGTACAGCAGGAACAGACCACTCACTCAACACGGCTTCACGTGCAGCAGGGAGAGACCACTCACTCAACACGGCTTCACGTGCAGCAGGGATAGACCACTCACTCAACACGGCTTCACATGCAGCAGGGAGAGACCACTCACTCAACACGGCTTCACGTGCAGCAGGGAGAGACCACTCACTCAACACGGATTCACGTACAGCAGGAAGAGACCACTCACTCAACACGGCTTCACGTGCAGCAGGGAGAGACCACTCACTCAACACGGCTTCACGTGCAGCAGGGAGAGACCACTCACTCAACACAGCTTTAAATGCAGCAGGGAGAGACCACTCACTCAACACGGCTTCACGTGCAGCAGGGAGAGACCACTCACTCAACACGGATTCACGTACAGCAGGAAGAGACCACTCACTCAACACGGCCTCATGTGCAGCAGGGAGAGACCACTCACTCAACACGGCTTCACGTGCAGCAGGGAGAGACCACTCACTCAACACGGATTCACGTGCAGCAGGGAGAGACCACTCACTCAACACGGCTTCACGTGCAGCAGGGATAGACCACTCACTCAACACGGCTTCACGTGCAGCAGGGAGAGACCACTCACTCAACACGGCTTCACGTGCAGCAGGGAGAGACCACTCACTCAACACGGCTTCACGTGCAGCAGGGATAGACCACTCACTCAACACGGCTTCACGTGCAGCAGGGAGAGACCACTCACTCAACACGGCTTCACGTGCAGCAGGGAGAGACCACTCACTCAACACGGCTTCACGTGCAGCAGGGATAGACCACTCACTCAACACGGCTTCACGTGCAGCAAGGAGAGACCACTCAATCAACACGGCTTCACGTGCAGCAGGGAGAGACCACTCACTCAACACGGCTTCACGTGCAGCAGGGAGAGACCACTCACTCAACACGGCTTCACGTGCAGCAGGGAGAGACCACTCACTCAACACGGCTTCACGTGCAGCAGGGAGAGACCACTCACTCAACACGGCTTCACGTGCAGCAGGCTTCATGTGCAGTCCCGGCAATAACGCAGGAGTCATGTTAAGATCTTCTTTGGTTCTTTTCGGTAAAGTCATGTAGAATGAGAATAAAATAATAAATTGAAAGAACCAAAGAAGATGAATCATTGCAGTCACGAAAGCTTTAAATCATGTTAAGATGTTCAAACGCCGAATAAACACAAAAAGCTATTATCACCACAAGGCATCATCAAAACTACAGTAACCACACATCCACTCCACTCCATACTCCATAGGCCTTTGTGTCTCGAGAGACAATTATTTTTGCGCCTTACGAGGTCAGCTGTAGGTTTTGCAGCGCCTAGAATGACTTAGTAGGCCAATCCTTGAGTGACAATCCTTGCCACAGCAATTGCAAGTGAATGCGGTGGCAGCTCCAGAGGTGTTTGTTGCTTTTTCTTCACATCGCTCCCTCTTGGTCTGCCAAGCGGTGTGTCTTTTCTCCTCGCCTTTTCCTGAGGCCTGTTTTCACAACCTGCTGTCAGCTGAGTCGGTCACCGGCAGTTTTCTCCCAGTCATTTGGGTTGATGTCGCAGCTCTTCATGTCCCGTTCACAGACATCTTTTAAGCGCAGGACCGGGCGACCGGTGGCCAGTGTGCCTGATGCCAGCTCGCCGTACGAGACATCCTTGGGCATTCTGCCATCCTGCGTGCGGCGCACGTGTCCAAGCCATCTCAGGCGCCTACGACTGAGTAGAGAGTACATGCTGGGAATGTTGGCCAAGTTGAGAACTGAGGTGTTGGGAATGCGATCTTGCCATCTGATACCGAGGATGCGCCTGAGACATCGGAGGTGGAATGTGTTTAGTCGATGTTCTTGACGGGCGTATGTTGTCCAGGACTCAGACCCATAGAGGAGGGTGCTAAGGACGCAGGCCCGGTACGCTTGTACTTTGGTGTTGAGCGTTAGGGATGTGTTCTCCCACACTCTTTTAGTCAACCTGAACATAGCTGTTGAAGCCTTCCCAATGCGCTTGTCAATCTCTGTGACAAGGGACAAATTGTAGGTGATGGTAGAACCCAAGTAGGTGAAGTCCTGAACGACTTGTGGCAAAACATGCAAACAGAGACGCTTTGATAATAATGGTACCCATTTGTCCATCCAGCTGATTGGCCTGCACCAGGGCTACAGCCTTTCTCTTTGGCCTTGTCTCTGCACCACCATTGTTAGATGCGAGAACGCCAAAAGACGAACAGCACAAAGGCAATGCAAATATCAAAGCGTTAATAGCTCGGGTCGAGCAGTTACATCTACGGGACGATTTTTGCCAGTATCAAGATGATGAAGAACGAAGAGGCTTCTTAACCCCTTCCGGCAAGAACACAGCTGCACTTTTAAGCTGTTCAAACGCCAAATAGACACATCTATTGCAAGGCATCGTCAAATCTGCATCGACCACACGCATCATGCGTGTGGTAAAACATGCTGGAAAGGGGTGAAGCAGCCTAATCTTTTTTTTATCATCTTGGGACCAATTTCTTATTCACCTGTAGCCGTCACATTCACCACCACCTCTCCTTCCACCACGTTGTTCTCCGTGTTGCACCGTCCGCAGATCACCTGGCACCTAAACACGGGGTGGAGGCTCGAGGAGACGTGCAGGAGCCTCAGGGAGCAGTCGCCCTTCTCCACGTTGCCCACAAACGTGGCCACTCCGGTACTGGCGATTTCGATTCCTGAGTTGTAGATCTGCAACAAGGAAAAAAGCAACCCACAATTCGCAACACCGCACACACATGCAATTTACCAGAACGCAACACGAAAACTCCCGTACGAGGACGAAGCTAAGTAGGGTTGAGTACTTGGATGGGAGACTTCCTCTAGGGTACAAGGTACTGTAGGGTAGCAGGTACTGTAGGGTACCTGATACTGCAAGGTGACCAGGAGATAGCGGTACAGTAAACCCTTCAACCTCGCCGGGTTTAGCTACGGGGTGCCACGGTGGCTAGGAGATGTTAACTACCTCGCCTGGTGTACATATCGTGGGTTCGATCCCAACCCTGACGCCTGCTGCATATTTGCAGTTTGCGTCTCTCTCTCTCTCATCATCATCACGGTGGCTAGAAGATGTCAACTCCGTCGCCTGGTATACAAGAGGTCGTGAGTTCGATCCCGATCCAGACACCTGCTGCTGTATATTTGAAGTCTGCGTCTCTCTCATCATCATCATCACAGTGGCTAGAAGATGTCAACTCCGTCGCCTGGTATACAGGAGGTCGTGAGTTCGATCCCGATCCAGACGCATGCTGTTGTTTATTTGGAGTCTGCGTCTCTCTCATTATCATCATCATCATCACGGTGGCTATGAGATGTCAACTCCCTCGCCTGGTATACAAGAGGTCGTGAGTTCGATCCCGCCGTAGATTTGTCTCCGCGGTCCTCCGGGTTTTCCCGTCCACATTTACAAACAATGTCACCACGAGTCATTTGGCTGCTGCTATAAAATGTCCACATGATGATGATGATGACGATGAGCCACTTGCTTTGGGTTCTCATTTGTAATAGCCAGGGGTCGCTTCTGAAAGAGTGGGGCTTTACGCAACTGGTAAAATAAAAAAAGATAGTTTAGTTTTATGGTTTAGTTTAGTCTAAGGGGATACTCACACCGCGACACAACCTTCCCTCCGCTCATCCCCCCTCACAAAGACAAAGATTCCCTCCCGATAGCCTGTAACAGGCTGTTGGGGCAAGTGCTGTTCCGTAGCGAGTAGCAGCAGCAGCGCCTACGAAGGCTACCGGCACTGCGGCACGCGAGGGGGTAGGTGACCAACGCCACGCCCAGGACATACAATGATCCCCCGTATAGTATTAACAGACTGTTGGGGCAAGTGCTGTTTCGTAGCGAGTAGCAGCAGCAGCGCCTACGAAGGCTACCGGCACTGCGGCACGCGAGGGGGTAGGTGACCAACGCCACGCCCAGGACATACAATGATCCCCCGTATAGTATTGACAGACTGTTGGGGCAAGTGCTGTTTCGTAGCGAGTAGCAGCAGCAGCAGCGCCTACGAAGGCTACCGGCACTGCGGCACGAGAGAGATTCCTACTGCACAGCGTCGTCACCGCACTGCCCGCGATGACGCTGCTGCTACTGCTGCTGCCGCCACGGGAGAACAACACGCGGGTGGTGCCACCTCGTCTCCGCCCCGTCTCTCCCACGCGTCCCATCGTGGCCGCCAGGCCACGCGGTGTTCACAGCCTCCGGCGAGGAGGCGGCAGCGATGTTCCCGCTGCGCGCGATTTTTTAAAATTCCTGGAGTACTGCACCATGCAGGACTGTACACTACAGGAATATGTTTTTTTTTCATGCCATGCATTTACCGCGCAAGTTATATTCAACACTAGAAAATATTAAATCGCACTCTGCGTTCACAACGCTTGACGTCTAATGTTTGGGTTGAAGTAGGGTAACGCAAAACAAAATGACGGGGTGAATTTTGATTTAAAGCTTTCGTGACTGCAGGGATTCATATTCTTGGTTATTTCGGTAAAGTCACTGCGTAGAAGGGAAACAATAAAATAATAAAAATATAAAACAATTACATTCTCACGACGTTTCGACTGCAACACAAGCAATCATCATCAGGTGTGAAAACCACAGCAAGAAAATTCGAACAAAAAATATTTTATTGTTTCCCTTCTATGTGACTTTACGAACCGTGAACCAAGCTGATAATGAAGGTTCGTTTGGGTTAGATCGCGTCGGTATAAATGTGTCCTTAACCCGCAACCACCCGACACAGCCAATTTGTAAGGCTTTTCAAGTAAACAAAATGTGCCAATTTAGTTACTAGTTCGGCACTAACCAGTGTGTTGGAGAGTATTGGAACTTAATCTGCAACACACCGGTGGGTTAGTTACTACTTCACCTTTGCTTACGTGACAAACCCTGATACTAATTGGCTGTGTCGGGTGGTGGCGGGTTTAACGACACATTGATATTCATGCGATCTAACCCAAAAAAAACCCCCTCTATTATGAAAAATATTGGTCGCCAAATTCTTCCTATGTGTCAAACGTGAACCAACATCCTGGTTTTTCCCCATTTGCCTTTGAGGTGTGCGGACCGTGGCTATTTTCAAGAGCGTAACTCCCGCAATGGGCAGGGGTTTGCTGGATACCAACAGCTTTGCTTGACCAACCCAGCTCATGAAGTGAGTCTGTTTGTGGATTTAATCGATAGATCTACAGTTGACTGTTTGATTATAAATTATCCGTGCGTGCGGTCTATCCAATTTGCAGGCTAACCACCCACCTGAGACTTTGACATAAATTCATAACTCGTGGATATTTTCCCTAAAGCCCCAGAATGAATGATCTAAAAACAGTTAGGCATTGTTATTCTTGGAAACGTTTAGTCACACATGGTGCTTAAACCAACAAATGTGTTGCTACGGTTAATACGAAATTCACGTGATCGCCTCTATAGGACAGTAGTTGCAATAGCTATACAACAGTGGGCTGAGTTTGATTGATGCTGATTGGCTGCAGCTCTGATGTCACCCACTCAGTGGGCTGAGTTTGATTGATGCTGATTGGCTGCGGCTCTGATATCACCCACTCAGTGGGCTGAGTTTGATTGATGCTGATTGGCTGTGGCTCTGCCGTCATCCACTCAGTGGGCTGAGTTTGATTGATGTTGATTGGCTGTGGCTCTGCTGTCATCCACTAAGAGGGCTGAGTTTGATTGATGTTGATTGGCTGTGGCTCTGCCGTCATCCACTCAGTGGGCTGAGTTTGATTGATGTTGATTGGCTGTGGCTCTGCTGTCACCCACTCAGTGGGCTGAGTTTGATTGATGCTGATTGGCTGTGGCTCTGCTGTCACCCACTCAGTGGGCTGAGTTTGATTGATGTTGATTGGCTGTGGCTCTGCTGTCATCCACTCAGTGTGCTGAGTCTTCTGCTGGGCAGGAGCCGGAAGTGATTATCATCACTGAGCATGCGCATCATCGATCAATATTTTATGCCAATATTCGCGCTTTTTTGGCAGAGATCCACGCAAAAAGAGTAATATTTTTGGATGATCCACGATTTGCAATTATCCGCAGCTGTCCTCCCGATCTATGAGCGCGGATAATTGAGAGTCTGCTGTTTTGTTTGGAACTTTGCACACTGTCTCCTTGTGCACATGGTTTGTCCCTTGGGTCTGCCAGTTGCCCCCAGTAGGAAGGCATTAAATTATGAAATCGGCCAAAACTTCGTTAAAACAAGCTCCTTACTAGATGGTACAGCCATTCCTCCAGGGCAAAAACGAGCACACGCAAATAACATTCCGTTGGTTAAACAAAACCGCGGAGCGTCAGTGCAAGCAGTAACATGCGCACAGTTAGGCCCGAGGAGGAAGGGGTCCCTGTTCAGTCACCTTGGTGATGTCGTGCATAGACACGTTCTCCGAGTAGTACGTGGACATCATAGACCACTTGACAATGACGTAATTCAGGTCGGTAGGTGGCGGTGAGAAGGAGCAATTTATAGTCAAGCTCGCCCCCTCCGTCATGTCCAGCCTTTCCGGCAGAGAGAGCTGGAGCGTTGCGGCAAATGTCACATCTGCACGGGAAGAGAGAGACCGGTTCACGCCCGTTACAGATGTCTAACAACACACAGAGGCTGCTGCTCACACTCGTTCATCCGCTGCTTTCGCTGCGCTCCACTTGAACCCGGGTAACTCTCCTTGGACAACATAATCCTGGAGGGCCCGAGTTAAAACAAAAATAATCTGTTAAAAAGAAGCTTCATAGCTCATTGGATTCCTCCAGGATAATTCGAGATTCCGATTGTGAAATGATTGGCCAGGAGTGTTGTCGTTAGCTTGTAATCAGCAGATTTTAAAGATAAAATACCGTGATATTTCTTGACTTTAAGCTTTCATGACTGCAGGAATTCAGATTCTTGGGTCTTTCGGTAAAGTCACGTAGATAGGTTCAAAGGAAATAACAAAAAAACTACGTTTGCGATCGCAACACAAGCGTTATATTATCAGAGTATGTTTTTTGTTTGCATTCTGACCACAAGTATTGTGGTTAATGCAAACATGATTCCTTGTAAAAGGTTTCAGTTTGGTGTTTTAACATATTAACACAGCTGTTTTGGTGCCAGAAAAAAATGAGAAAACCTATTCTCATCGCATCAATGATGGAAGTAGATGGGGTTGGGATGTCTTCTGCAGGAGACACATTCTTTACAAGCTCTCTGGCAAGTGCAGCCTTATTCTTGGTTCTTTCGGTAAAGTCACCACGTAGAAGGGAAACAATAAAATAATAAAAATATAAAAAATAAAATTATCACGACGTTTCGACTGCAACACAAGCAATCATCATCAGGTGTGAGAACCACAGCAAGAAAATTTGAAAAAAGTGGCGGTTTTCAAATTTTCTTGCTGTAGTTTTCACACCTGATGATGATTGCTTCTCGTGTTGCAGTCAAAACGTCGTGAGAATTTTATTGTTTTATATTTTTATAAATGCAGCCTTGTTTTTTTTTATAGGGACCCATCAGCATTTGCCAGTGCCACAGGCAGTGGGCCCAGTGGGTGGGCAAGGACATCCTTCATATTCACCTTCCTGCTTTCATCCACCAGGGTCATGTGGCTGAGCAGGTTTCTATCTGCTTTCAGAACCACGTCCTGTGCTTTCTTTCCACGTAGGCCGATTTTATGCAACACCTCTGGAGCTGGCACCGCATTCGCTTGCAATGGCTGCGGCAAGGATTGTCACTCAAGGATTGGCCTACTAAGTCATTCTAGACGCTTCAAAACCTACAGCTGACCTCCTAAGGCACAAAATAATTGTCTCTCGGGACACAAAGGCCGATGTGTGTGTGTTTTATGCTGATATTGGAGAATGTCTTCAGACTTTGCTTGGTCATCTTGTCGTAGAATTTCACAGATGGTAGGTCCTCAACTAACTTTGTTTGCTTGAATACCTGGTAGGGCCTCTTCTCCTATCTCAAGAGCTCTCAAGAGATCCATGGTCACATCAGGTGGAGCCATGGTACCAGTGGAGATGCTAACCAGATCTGTCTCATCAGGGGACATAGGATTGATCCAGTTATTCTCTATAAGGTCAATGAGAGTCTGGACATCTGCTTCATCTCTCTTGATCCTTGGACCCTGTAGATCTGGATGGGACAGTTTGGACCTGCCTTGACCTATCAGGTCTCTCAGCTGTCTGAGGTACATGCTTCTGTACTCAGCTGTTAGGTAATATTTGGTCACAGCTCCTGGGTTCAAGATGAATGCCTTTGTCCCTCCAGCTGTCTGGGTGTTTTTGATCACCATTTCTTCTAGAGCTTGGTCAACAGGGATTCGGCCAAAGGGATTGGTGGAGCCCAGTTGAACTGAAAAGCCTCCTTCCATGAATTCCGTGTACACATATGGGTGTGTGATGGGCAGCTGATGGCCAGCTTTTATCAGAATGAAAAATTACCAGATGAATATACACAAAAGTATAAGATGTTCTTGTTTTGTGACTTCCCCCCCCCCATTCATTTATGCATATTATGTTATCTCATTAACTATGCACAGATTTGCATATTATGTAAAACACAATATTGACTCAGTAGATGAAGTCAGAACTTTTTATTCATAATAACGGTTTTTGGGTTAGATCGCGTTTATTTATAAATGTGTCGTAACCCTCCACCACCCGACACGGCCAATCAGCAAAAAAAGTGTCACGTTGACAAAAGACAAATAATTCACTACTTCAGCCCACCGGTGTGTTGAAGAGTTAATCCACATTTACAGTTTGAGTACGACGTTTCGCTGGTAAATACACACCGGTGGGCTGAAGTAGTGAATTATTTGTCTTTTGTCAACGTGACACTTTTTTTGCTGATTGGCCGTGTCGGGTGGTGGAGGGTTACGACACATTTATAAATAAACGCGATCTAACCCAAAAACCGTTATTATGAATAATATTGGTCGCGAAAGCCTTCGTGTTAAACAGAACTTTTTAGTTTATTTTAATGTGATCAATAACTAATTGGTTGATAATCTAGAGAGGCTTTTGTCAAAATATTGTTCTTTCAGTTAATTATGTTAAGATACACTTAACGCATGTGAAAAAAACATGATTTGTGTCTATTTTTTAAGATATAATACCACATAAAATGAAAACGACAAAAGATATTTAAAAAAATCCCTACGAAAATTTCTAGCTATTCCAACAAAGTTATTGGTATTCTTGGTTCTTTCGGTAAAGTCACGTAGAAGGGAAACAATAAAACAAAAATATATTTTAATAATATATTTATACATTTTTATTATTTTATTGTTTCCCTTCTCCGTGACTTTACCGAAAGAACCAATAATATGAATCCCTGCAGTCACGAAAGCTTAAAATACAAATTTTAAGTTATTGATAATTGTGTGCATGTTATGAAAGTTTACAATTTACAGAAGCAAAATATTTTAAAAATATATAACAATTGACAAACTGATCATCTTAACAGGTACATTAACAATACACTGAGGGTAAAGCTAGCACTTTAATACAGAAGCACCAGTACTTGCCTCACGTGTGCCAGTAAATGATCATGAGCAAACAAGCTGCTGGAAACAGAAAACAGAGAGCGACAATCTCTTCCAGGCTTCACTAAGTCACTGAAATTGAAGAACAAGCGTGACTAAATGCAAGAATATCAATGAAATACACGCCTTGGGGACAAACATCCGTTTTGTTAATTAGGTATTGTCTTAATTGACAGCAGAGGTGTTGGAATGGTTTATTTGTAACGTCCAGGCAAATAGGTGTGATTGCGATTGGTGCAAAAACAAGTTTCCTGCTAGAAAACCTAAACAGCTGCTCATTTGGAAAGGTTATCACGCATTATTTTACTTGCGTTGGTGTGACAAATAAAACGGCACCATTGAAGTTTTGCTACCTTGGGTGGTACCGATGTCTGGCCTGGCCCAAGGACTACATGGTGACCTTCACTGACACGCATTTAAACAATGGATCATTTGATGATTCGCTTCCACGCAGCACTGAGGTTGTAGCTATCCGAATGAAACACCCCACTAGCAACAATAGCCGCCTCTAAGTGGCCGTGACGTCCTCATGCCGCTTGTGCCATGCTAGGTGCACTGTTGATGATGACGGTGATGGTGGTGACCTGGCAGCAGTAAACACGCAGTGACACGAGCACTCACGCAGTAGAGCCACGAATCGGACAGTCCACACCAATCCCATCCTTTCCTGCGCCTCTGAAACAGACCAAAACAATAGAGCCTGCGAGCGTGAACAAGACCTAATACAGCACTGGGAAATTTCCGCAAATACCGGCCCCTTCTCTCCCCCCCAATCTCTACCCCCCATCTCTCTCCCCCCCATCTCTCTCCCCCCCATCTCTCTCCCCCCATCTCTACCCCCCATCTCTCTCCCCCATCTCTCTTCCCCCTCCCTCCCCCCATCTCTACCCCCCCCATCTCTACCCCCAATCTACCCCCCATCTCTCTTCCCCCATCTCTACCCCCCATCTCTACCCCCCCCCCCCATCTCTCTCCCCCCCCATCTCTCTCCCCCCATCTCTCTTCCCCCTCCCTCCCCCCATCTCTACCCCCCCCCATCTCTCTCCCCCCCATCTCTCTCCCCCCATCTCTACCCCCCATCTCTCTCCCCCATCTCTCTTCCCCCTCCCTCCCCCCATCTCTACCCCCCCCATCTCTACCCCCAATCTACCCCCCATCTCTCTTCCCCCATCTCTACCCCCCATCTGTACCCCCCCCCCCATCTCTCTCCCCCCCCATCTCTCTCCCCCCATCTCTCTTCCCCCTCCCTCCCATCTCTACCCCCCCCCCATCTCTCTACCCCCCATCTCTCTCCCCCCCCCATCTCTCTCCACCCCCCCCCCCCATCTCTACCCCCCATCTCTCCCCCCCCTCCCTCCCCCCATCTCTCCCTCCCCCCCATTGTCTAACACACTTGGACTGCGCCTCTCACGCTCAGCTCCACCTCTATCCCACGCTGTACTCCCACATTGGCATTGGCTGCACCGCCCATGCTGTTTTATCCACTCAGCTCTCCTCCTCCTCCACGCAACTACAATCCTCAGCCCACTCACAACTTTGGAAGACCTTAAATAAGCAGTTGCATTTGGAGGCTTGCGCCCTCTTTTCTCTCCGCCTGATGAAGACCGCTTTGTGTCGCGATTGAAAGGTCGTGGGTTTTTTGCTTTTATTTTAATTGTCTATCTACGTGACTTTACCGAAAGAACCAAAAAAATCGCCTCCTTGTGTCAACAGATGTGGTTGGTACCACCCCAGTACACACCCCTTGCCATGTATGTAGTTGGTACCGCCCCAGTACACGCCCCTTGCCATGTATGTAGTTGGTACCGCCCTAGTACACGCCTCTTGCCATGTATGTAGTTGGTACCGCCTTAGTACACACCCCTTGCCATATATGTAGTTGGTACTGCCCTAGCACACACCCCTTGCCATATATGTGGTTGGTACCGCCCCAGTACACACCCCTTGCCATATATGTAGTTGGTACCACCCTAGTACACACCCCTTGCCATATATGTAGTTGGTACTGCCCTAGTACACACCTCTTGCCATGTATGTAGTTGGTACCGCCCTAGTACACGCCCCTTGCCATGTATGTAGTTGGTACCGCCTTAGTACACACCCCTTGCCATGTATGTAGTTGGTACCGCCTTAGTACACACCCCTTGCCATGTATGTAGTTGGTACCGCCTTAGTACACGCCCCTTGCCATGTATGTAGTTGGTACCGCCCTAGTACACGCCTCTTGCCATGTATGTAGTTGGTACCGCCCTAGTACACACCCCTTGTCATGTATGTAGTCGGTACCGCCCTAGTACACACCCCTTGCCATGTATGTAGTTGGTACCACCCCAGTACACACCCATTGCCATATATGTAGTTGGTACTGTCCTAGTACACACCCCTTGGCATATATGTGGTTGGTACCGCCTTAGTACACACCCCTTGCCATGTATGTAGCTGGTACCACCCCAGTACACACCCCTTGCCACAGATGTAGTTGGTACTGCCCAAGTACACGCCCTTGCCACAGATGTAGTTGGTACTGCCCTAGTACACACCCCTTGCCACAGATGTAGTTGGTACTGCCCTAGAACACACCCCTTGTCACAGATGTAGTTGGTACTGCTCTAGTACACACCCCTTGTCACAGATGTAGTTGGTACTGCCCAAGCACACACCCCTTGCCACAGATGTAGTTGGTACTGCCCAAGTACACGCCCCTTGCCACAGATGTAGTTGGTACTGCCCTAGTACACACCCCTTGCCACAGATGTAGTTGGTACTGCCCAAGCACACACCCCTTGCCACAGATGTAGTTGGTACCGCCCTAGTACACACCCCTTGCCACAGATGTAGTTGGTACTGCCCTAGTACACACCCCTTGCCACAGATGTAGTTGGTACTGCCCAAGCACACACCCCTTGCCACAGATGTAGTTGGTACCGCCCTAGTACACACCCCTTGCCATGTATGTAGTTGGTACCGCCTTAGTACACACCCCTTGGCATATATGTGGTTGGTACCGCACCAGTACACACCCCTTGCCACAGATGTAGTTGGTACTGCCCTAGTACACACCCCTTGCCACAGATGTAGTTGGTACTGCACTAGTACACACCCCTTGCCACAGATGTAGTTGGTACTGCCCAAGTACACACCCCTTGCCACAGATGTAGTTGGAACCGCCCTAGTACACACCCCTTGCCACAGATGTAGTTGGTACCGCCCTAGTACACACCCCTTGCCACAGATGTAGTTGGTACTGCCCAAGCACACACCCCTTGCCACAGATGTAGTTGGTACCGCCCTAGTACACACCCCTTGCCATGTATGTAGTTGGTACTGCCCTAGTACACACCCCTTGCCACAGATGTAGTTGGTACTGCCCAAGTACACACCCCTTGCCACAGATGTAGTTGGTACGTCCGTTAGCGAGCATCCGTTTGGGCACACGAGGGGGTGGGTGGCCGTCCACACGACATTTTGTTTCCTCAAACGCCGCGCGAGGTGCTCATTTGAGTCCGAGTCGACCTAGGGGATGCCCAGGACAGGTTCAGATTATCGTCACCGGTGTTGGTGACCGTGAGCGGGAATCAAACTCGGGTGGCTGGGTTCGTAGGGCGTAGTGATAATGCACTTTAATGCATACAGATATTGAGTAATGCTGCATATTAATGAATAAAAATACAGGATATACTAATAATGCACAATACTGCATACTTATAATGAATAATAATTAATACTTATAATTATGCATGCCGATAATAATGCATTACGATAATTAATAACAATATAGTGGAAAATAATACTGTAATCTTACGAAGTAATGCATGCCTAAAATGAATTATGCATAATTATACTAAATAATAATTCATTCATATAACGAATGAAAATACTTATAATTAATAATGCATACTGATAATGGATAATGCATACTAATCATTAATATGCATTCATACTTATAATTAAGCACTGATAATTAATTACAATGCGTACTGATAATTAATTATAATGTATACAGGTAATTATAACATTGTATAATTTTAATATTACATACTAATGACGAATAATAATACCTTGAAAAACGTAACTTTCCATTTACTCATAATAAACCCTCCACCACCTGACACGGCCAATCGGTAAGGGACTTGTCACATAAACAAAACGCCAAATATTTACTAGTATAGTGTAGTGTATAGTGTAGTGTATATTGTAGTGTGCAGCGTAGTGTGTAGTGTGTAGTGTAGTGTTTAGTGTAGTGTATAGTGTAGTGTATAGTGTAGTGTTTAGTGTAGTGTGTAGTGTATAGTGTAGTGTATAGTGTAGTGTTTAGTGTAGTGTGCAGCGTAGTGTGTAGTGTATAGTGTAGTGTTTAGTGTAGTGTATAGTGTAGTGTATAGTGTAGTGTTTAGTGTAGTGTGTAGTGTATAGTGTAGTGTATAGTGTAGTGTTTAGTGTAGTGTGCAGCGTAGTGTGTAGTGTATAGTGTAGTGTATAGTGTAGTGTATAGTGAAGTGTGCAGCGTAGTGTGTGGTGTAGTGTATAGTGTAGTGCGTAGTGTATAGTGTAGTGTAATGTAGTGTATAGTGTAGTGTGTAGTTTATAGTGTAGTGTATAGTGTAGTTTATAGTGTAGTGTGCAGCATAGTGTGTAGTGTATAGTGTATAGTGCAGTGTATAGTGCAGTGTATAGTAGTGTATAGTGTAGTGTATAGTAGTGTAGTGTATAGTAGTGTAGTGTATAGTTGTGTATAGTAGTGTAGTGTATAGTGTAGTGTATAGTGCAGTGTGTAGTGTATAGTAGTGTAGTGTATAGTAGTGTATAGTGTAATGTGTAGTAGTGTAGTGTATAGTAGTGTAGTGTATAGTAGTGTAGTGTATAGTAGTGTAGTGTATAGTAGTGTAGTGTATAGTAGTGTATAGTAGTGTAGTGTATAGTAGTGTATAGTAGTGTAGTGTATAGTAGTGTACAGTAGTGTAGTGTATAGTAGTGTATAGTGTAGTGTATAGTAGTGTATAGTGTAGTGTATAGTAGTGTAGTGTATAGTAGTGTACAGTAGTGTAGTGTATAGTAGTGTATAGTGTAGTGTATAGTAGTGTATAGTGTAGTGTATAGTAGTGTAGTGTATAGTAGTGTAGTGTATAGTAGTGTATAGTGTAGTGTATAGTAGTGTATAGTGTAGTGTATAGTAGTGTAGTGTATAGTAGTGTATAGTGTAGTGTATAGTGTAGTGTATAGTAGTGTATAGTGTAGTGTATAATAGTGTATAGTGTAGTGTATAGTAGTGTATAGTGTAGTGTATAGTAGTGTAGTGTATAGTAGTGTATAGTGTAGTGTATAGTAGTGTAGTGTATAGTAGTGTATAGTGTAGTGTATAGTAGTGTATAGTGTAGTGTATAGTAGTGTAGTGTATAGTGTAGTGTATAGTAGTGTATAGTATAGTGTATAGTAGTGTATAGTGTAGTGTATAGTAGTGTATAGTGTAGTGTATAGTAGTGTATAGTGTAGTGTATAGTAGTGTATAGTGTAGTGTATAGTGTATAGTAGTGTATAGTGTAGTGTATACTAGTGTAGTGTATAGTGCAGTGTGCTACTGCAGCCCACCGGTGTGTTGAAGAGTGAATCCACCACAACATTTACAATCTGAGTAGTCCGACGTTTCGCTGGTAATTACATCCAGCATCATCGGACGATTAGCCCTATGATGCTGGAGGGTTTCACCTACTAGATGTTCAACCATGAAAAGTATTATTCCCAGGTGTATAAGTCCCCACTGAGTGGCTTATCACGAGGATTGTTTTAATATAGCAAAGACAAATAATAATAATAATCATGATGAATACTAACAATCAATACTAATAATGAACAATAGAAATGAGATTCTCAGTAAGACGTGGTTATTGGAGGCTGTGTCTGTGAACTCTGCGAGCTATTTTAGAGGCCTGTATGAAAGCGAATCAACGATTACTCGAAGGTAGAAATTATAATAATAAAACAAATCTCACCTGATGATGGTTGCTTGCGTTGCCTCCGAAACGTCGTGACTCTACCGAAATAACCAAAGCGTATGGATTCCTTGCAGTAACGAAAGCTTAAAATCAAGATTAAAATTCAGTTAGTTGTACAGCAGCCAAATACTCTTAACAATGAATACCAACGATGAATAATGGGAATTCGTTTTTTTTTTATCAGTTAGTGGGTGTTGCAGGCTTTGTCTAGGGCTAAATGTTCACAAACTATTTACGTCGGAAAAAAATTAATCAGATTCTCATCACGGCAGGCCCCACTCGCTCGCTAATCTCTCCTCGTGTGCCATATGGTGCAAGGCCCATTGCTCGAAACGTAGCGGATTTCTCACTTGATGTATTTCGGTGTTTGATGCCTTGATGAATTATTTTTTAAAAATATATATATTTAAAACACTTATTGCTGTGGTTTTCCCACCTGATTATGATTGCTTGTGTTGCCTCCGAAACGTCTGGATTATTTTATTGTTCTACCCCACGAGACTTTACCGAGAGAATCAAAGAGTATGAATCCCTGCAGTCACGAAAGCTTCAAATCTAGAAGATAACTTTTCATTTTCAAATCGCACGCGGAGGGGATCCCACCCCCACCCACGACCCAGAGGGGACCCCCACGACTCACAGGGGACCCCCACGACCCACAGGGGACCCCCACGACTCACAGGGAACCCCCACGACCCACAGGGGACCCCCACCCACGACCCAGAGGGGACCCCCACGACCCACAGGGGACCCCCACCCACGACCCAGAGGGGACCCCCACGACCCAGAGGGGACCCCCACCCACGACCCAGAGGGGACCCCCACCCACGACCCACAGGGGACCCCCACGACTCACAGGGGACCCCCACGACTCACAGGGGACCCCCACGACCCACAGGGGACCCCCACGACCCACAGGGGACCCCCACCCACGACCCAGAGGGGACCCCCACGAGTCACAGGGGACCCCCACCCACGACCCAGAGGGGACCCCCACGACCCACAGGGGACCCCCACGACCCAGAGGAGACCCCCACGACCCAGAGGGGACCCCCACGACTCACAGGGGACCCCCACGACCCACAGGGGACCCCCACCCACGACTCACAGGGGACCCCCACGACCCAGAGGGGACCCTCACGACCCACAGGGGACCCCCACGACCCACAGGGGACCCCCACGAGTCACAGGGGACCCCCACGACCCACAGGGGACCCCCACCCACGACCCAGAGGGGACCCCCACGACCCAGAGGGGACCCCCACGAGTCACAGGGGACCCCCACGACCCAGAGGGGACCCCCACGACTCACAGGGGACCCCCACGACCCAGAGGGGGGGTCACTCTCACCTCAGATCGCGCAGCGGCGCTGCAGAAAAAATAAAAAATTTCAAATTCCCAACGGTCCCGGGCGGGCCGCTCCCATTGGCTGGTCGAGGGGAGGGGGCGGGGTCAGCGGACCGGTCCCGCCCCGTGGTGCGGGACCGCCCCTCGCCTGCCGCTCCACTCCGCGTCTCGCAGTCTGCCGGATCGTGCTGATGGGAGACACTCAGACTACAAATATACAGCACGAACCCACGACCTCCTGTGTACCAGGCGAGGTAGTTAACATCTCATAGCCACCGTGATTATGATGATAATGAGAGACACTCAGACTACAAATATACAGCACGAACCCACGACCTCCTGTAGACCAGGCGAGGTTGTTAACATCTCATAGCCACCGTGATCATGATGATGATGAGAGACACTCAGACTACAAATATACAGCAACAGGCGAGGTAGTTAACATCTCATAGCCACCGTGATCATGATGATGATGAGAGACACTCAGACTACAAATATACAGCACGAAACCACGACCTCCTGTGTACCAGGCGAGGTAATTAACATCTCATAGCCACCGTGATGATGATGATGAGAGACACTCAGACTACAAATATACAGCACGAACCCACGACCTCCTGTGTACGTGGCGAGGTAGTTAACATCTCATAGCCACCGTGATGATCATGATGATGATGAGAGACACTCAGACTACAAATATACAGCACGAACCCACGACCTCCTGTGTACCAGGCGAGGTTGTTAACATCTCATAGCCACCGTGATTATCATGATGATGATGAGAGACACTCAGACTACAAATATACAGCACGAACCCACGACCTCCTGTGTACCAGGCGAGGTTGTTAACATCTCATAGCCACCGTGATCATGATGATGATGAGAGACACTCAGACTACAAATATTCAGCACGAACCCACGACCTCCTGTGTACCAGGCGAGGTAGTTAACATCTCATAGCCACCGTGATCATGATGATGATGAGAGACACTCAGACTACAAATATACAGCACGAACCCACGACCTCCTGTGTACCGGGCGAGGTTGTTAACATCTCATAGCCACCGTGATGATCATGATGATGATGAGAGACACTCAGACTACAAATATACAGCACGAACCCACGACCTCCTGTATACCAGGCGAGGTTGTTAACATCTTCTGGCCACCGTGATGATGATGATGGTGAGAGACACGCAGACTACAAATATACCCCAGGCGAGGTAGTTAACATCTCATAGCCACCGTGATCATGATGATGGTGAGAGACACGCAGACTACAAATATACCCCAGGCGAGGTAATTAACATCTCATAGCCACCGTGATCATGATGATGATGAGAGACACTCAGACTATAAATATACAGCAGCAGGCGAGGTTGTTAACATCTCATAGCTACCGTGATGATGATGATGAGAGACACTCAGACTACAAATATACAGCAGGCATCAGGATCGAACCCACGACCTCCTGTACACAAGGCGAGGTTGTTAACATCTCATAGCCACCGTGATGATCATGATGATGATGAGACACGCAGACTACAAATATACAGCAGGCGAGGTAGTTAACATCTCATAGACACCGTGATGATGATGATGAGAGATACGCAGACTACAAATATACAGCAGGCATCAGGATCGAACCCACGACCTCCTGTACACCAGGCGAGGTAGTTAACATCTCATAGCCACCGTGATGATGATGATGATGATGAGAGACACGCAGACTACAAATATACAGCACGAACCCACGACCTCCTGTGTACCAGGCGAGGTAGTTAACATCTCATAGCCACCGTGATTATGATGATAATGAGAGACACTCAGACTACAAATATACAGCACGAACCCACGACCTCCTGTAGACCAGGCGAGGTTGTTAACATCTCATAGCCACCGTGATCATGATGATGATGACGAGACACTCAGACTACAAATATACAGCAGCAGGCGACGTAGTTAACATCTCATAGCCACCGTGATCATGATGATGATGATGAGAGACACTCAGACTACAAATATACAGCACGAACCCACGACCTCCTGTAGACCAGGCGAGGTAGTTAACATCTCATCGCCACCGTGATGATCATGATGATGATGAGAGACACGCAGACTACAAATATACAGCACGAACCCACGCCCTCCTGTGTACCAGGCGAGGTTGTTAACATCTCATAGATGTTGTATATATAGGTGTTATGAAAATTGATGAAAATAATGAAAATTAAATGAAATTTGAGATTTGCATAATTTATCCGAAATTATGTTAATTAGTGTAATTATGCGCATAAATTATGCTGATTCGAGAGATAATTGTATTAATTTATGCGAGTGGGCGTGGTTAGGATAATGAAGGTCGTTATGGATTATCAGGTCGAGCCTCGGTGACTAGGATTGTGTTATGAATTGGAATGACGCAATTAATCGTATGCAGTGACGCAGGCGTTGTGAGTGTGAATGAGGGAGAGTCGATTCGACTCTGTTCTTTAATTCCGTATTATCGATAAGGATACGATTACTCTCGATTGAACATTACGAATTATGTGTGTTATGGATCATGTGGTGATAGTGTGCTTATGATAGGTCCCCAGGATTCAGATCTCATACGCAGAACAATATTATGCAGAATTTCAGGAAGAATCACACACAAACCTTCTGCTTTAATCAATTTTATTTCTAGCTAACTTTAATTTTTGGATAATATGAAAAACTCAATCTCGGGATTTGGAATTTCAACACAGCGTTAACACGATACCATCACGATTGCGTTGTTTCACCTCGATAGCGGCACCTGTGGTTAATTCCCGACGCGTAACGCAATCGATCGGTTGTTGAGAGAGAGATTAAAAACATGCGAACTATTCTATCAAACCTTAACTTTATAATATGCAAACTCGTATGCTTGAATTGTTACACAACACGGCACTTGGTCTTTGATTCGTATCCAATCCTTAATACATTCTGATATGCGAAGTTATTATGCTTGAAATCGTCAGCACAGTACCACGTTGATGTTCGTTCATTGATTCATAACGATTATGAATTTAAAGCGTTCGACTGTAATACTTCTAATTGCCTTATCAACACCACTCGATGGCCACAAAGCTTCGTTACTTGAATTGTCACACAAAACAGCATTCGGTCACTGATCATGCGCGGCCCTTAATGCAATTATTGTCACGTTGTTAACAATAGGATGACTGATTATTATGCAACGCTACTCGTTGACAGGGCACTCCAACCAGTATTATTCTTGGAGGCACAAATATGCGTTTGAATTCGTTATTTCATTCGTGGATACCGGCAAGATTATGCAGAAAGACAAATATTAACGAACGACTCAAGTATTCCTAATCAACTTCTCAACGCGACTCAATGGGTGGCGATGTTTCCTTTTGAGATCCTTATCTCGGGCCAATCTTTTAATTGATTGTGGCCAGACCCCTGACAGGGAACCGGTTGAACAAGCTCTCTATCCCCGCGAGCGGCGCTCCGTGGTGAGGTGCCAAGAATTAATCTTTGTTAATGGGTCAGTTGGTAATGTATGCGGTTAGAAGTACAGCCCCAGCACAATATTACAGAGAAAAATTATGAACACTCTTAAAAACGATAGATTATTCACTCGGTCGTCGCGATGTTTCCACCATCACGGATGGTTCAATGGCTTGAGGTTTTTAGGCTTTGTTAATGACCCGTGTGTGTGTGTGTGTTGAATGGTGTGAGTGGTGAAAGAGTAGGCCAATGTTCGGAATCGATTCTTTGCGTCAAGCAGACGTCTGGTTTGTGTGTAGTGGGGGGCAGTGTATCATACGTATCAGTTGATTCTTCTTTCAGTAGTTGGTTCGGACTCGACGGACGTTGGTGAACGAGTAGATGCGTTGTTGTAGCTGAGATGACCGTCTGGTAGACGGCGTTAGAAGCACGCCCGCAGCGGCGCGCTGGTGCTGATGCTGGTGCTGATGGCACGCTGGTGGCGCGCTTCCTCTCCTTGAAGACGCGCGAACGCGCCCGTGCTGATTCGCTGATAGCAGTTTCTCTCCACTGCTGGCTGAGCTGCTGCACGCTCTTGCTTGGCGTTGCTGGCCGCGCTCTTTCTCCTTGAAGATGCGCGAACGCGCCCGTGCTGATTCGCTGACAGCAGTTTCCTCCACTGCTGGATGAGCTACGCCGGCGCGCGCTCTTTCCGCTGCTGTAGTAGCTGACGCTGCGCTCGCGAGCGACAGGTCAAGTTTTTCTTCTGCTGAGTTGAGTTGAGATGAGTCTTCTTCTGTTGAGCTGAGTTGAGATGAGTCTTCTTCTGTTGAGCTGAGTTGAGATGAGTCTTCTTCTGTTGAGCTGAGTTGAGATGAGTCTTCTTCTGTTGAGCTGAGTTGAGATGAGTCTTCTTCTGTTGAGCTGAGTTGAGATGAGTCTTCTTCTGCTGAGTTGAGTTGAGATGAGTCTTCTTCTGTTGAGCTGAGTTGAGATGAGTCTTCTTCTGTTGAGCTGAGTTGAGATGAGTCTTCTTCTGTTGAGCTGAGTTGAGATGAGTCTTCTTCTGTTGAGCTGAGTTGAGATGAGTCTTCTTCTGCTGAGTTGAGTTGAGATGAGTCTTCTTCTGTTGAGCTGAGTTGAGATGAGTCTTCTTCTGTTGAGCTGAGTTGAGATGAGTCTTCTTCTGTTGAGCTGAGTTGAGATGAGTCTTCTTCTGTTGAGCTGAGTTGAGATGAGTCTTCTTCTGCTGAGTTGAGTTGAGATGAGTCTTCTTCTGTTGAGCTGAGTTGAGATGAGTCTTCTTCTGTTGAGCTGCCCCCGAGGGCTGATGAGTTGGCCCCGAGGGCTGATGAGCTGATTTCAATGCTGAAACGGCTCCTTTTTATGCCAAAAATCTCTCCCCTTCTCGGCTCCCCCTCACGAGGTGGAGCTATCTTTGATCTGATCGTATGTCGGTGGGGGGGTTCGTGTGTCGGTGGTGGGGGGGGTTCGTGTGTCGGTGGTGGGGGGGGTTCGTGTGTCAGTGTGTATGTTTGTGTGTGTGTCATTTATGACATGGCTCTGTTGGGGTCTTTCCTCAAGCCATAAACATCAAGACAACAGACACCTCGATTAATCTTGGTGGCGTCTGGTTGTCTAATCCCTCCACCCAGAGAGAGGGGCGGGTTCCCCCCCCCTTTTCCGTACGCGTTCCGACGCACAAAGAAATGGTTAAGAGATTTTTTTTTAAGTTTAACATTTCACATCACAGTTGGTATCTTATCATACACAGTTATGATCCTGCTTGTGATTCATAGTATTTGATTTATTTCCAAGTGAAGATGCTCTTCCGAGCGTATGCATTTTATCACGTTCTGCAGGGAAAGACAAAGGTGGCCGGGAGCACCTCTTTATACTTTTGACTTATATTGCTCAAATACCATTTGGTCCCATGTTCGCCAAGACTCGTGTTTGTAACTGCGTCCTCCCGACACCTCTCGGTTTTACCGAGGTTCGAATTGTTATGATGGAATTATTAAAAAGAAAAATAATTATCATCCTGAGTTTAAGAGGTCCGTTTCTTGATTGTTGGAATCCATATCCCTTGGTTCTGTAAGGTTCTATAATGGAATGTCGTGTAAGGTTAACACGTTGTTATTATTAATATTATCTTGCAATTTTCTTTAAAACTTTCTTTGCCTGGTTGCCGTGTGTGGGGTGGGTGTGTCTCCTCATCAAACCCGGCTGGCTTTTCCAGATGGCCCCTTGTGATAAGGTGCAATTCCTGCTTCTCCGCGCTGTGAGAGAGACAAATGTGGTCGGGGTTGCTTGGAATATTGTTTAAACTCTTTCGCAAGTTTGCCCGTTGTCTCATTCCTTCTCGATAACCTTTGATGTGACTCGGTATTCTTGCTCCAAGCTTTGTTTTAACAGTAAAAGTATTAAAGGTGAAAATCATTTGATAGCGAATTAATCATTGGATAATAATTCACTGTTGTGTCTGGTGGCCTGTTCTTAATTGGAGTGAGCGTTAGGATCGCTAATTTTATCTTATTCTTGTTGTTGCCTTTTAATTTTTTTGTTGTTTTACTGGAAAATAAGGAAAAGAATATGTATACGATTTACCCTGTTGGCGTCTGGTGTCTGCTCTCTTGGTGTTCTGACCTCGGAGGGACCTTTCCTAAGGGGCCCATCAAACTCTTGTTCATCTGGAGATTTTCGCCGATAGCTGTTACATCCTCGCCTTGAGAGTTTTATTATTTCTTTATTCTTTAATGGTCTGTTTATGACCGACATCTGGTTTTTCGTGTTTCTGGCTTACTGGTTTGATTCATTAAAAAAATATATATATTGTTTGTCACGAAAGAAAGGAAAAAGAAATCTAGGTGTATGCATCCGTAAATATTCTTATGGATATTAATTGTGGAAAAAGGGCCGTATACAACATAGCCACCGTGATCATGATGATGAGAGATACGCAGACTACAAATATACAGCAGGCATCAGGATCGAACCCACGACCTCCTGTACACCAGGCGAGGTAGTTAACATCTCATAGCCACCGTGATGATGATGATGATGATGAGAGACACGCAGACTACAAATATACAGCACGAACCCACGACCTCCTGTGTACCAGGCGAGGTAGTTAACATCTCATAGCCACCGTGATTATGATGATAATGAGAGACACTCAGACTACAAATATACAGCACGAACCCACGACCTCCTGTAGACCAGGCGAGGTTGTTAACATCTCATAGCCACCGTGATCATGATGATGATGACGAGACACTCAGACTACAAATATACAGCAGCAGGCGACGTAGTTAACATCTCATAGCCACCGTGATCATGATGATGATGATGAGAGACACTCAGACTACAAATATACAGCACGAACCCACGACCTCCTGTAGACCAGGCGAGGTAGTTAACATCTCATCGCCACCGTGATGATCATGATGATGATGAGAGACACGCAGACTACAAATATACAGCACGAACCCACGCCCTCCTGTGTACCAGGCGAGGTTGTTAACATCTCATAGCCACCGTGATCATGATGATGAGAGATACGCAGACTACAAATATACAGCAGGCATCAGGATCGAACCCACGACCTCCTGTACACCAGGCGAGGTAGTTAACATCTCATAGCCACCGTGATGATCATGATGATGATGAGAGACACTCAGACTACAAATATACAGCACGAACCCACGACCTCCTGTACACCAGGCGAGGTTGTTAACATCTCATCGCGATATCCGAGTTCATCGTTCGTGGTTTTTGCCCCTGACGCAACAGCGGCCGTCCACTGTTTGCGATCTCAGTGTCAAGAGCCCCCCACCACCACCACCACCTCTCTCTCTCTCTCTGTCTCTCTCTCTCGCCGGCTCACGCTGGGCTCAGCAGACACCAGTGACGATCATCTGAACTGGTCCTGGGCCTCCCCGAGATCGACTTGCATCCCACTGGGATTGTAGCACACAGCGTTGGTGTACGATGCTTTTTGTGGAATATTCTGCCGTTTTTTTCCCCCCTGGATTTTCTGTTTGCACAAAGTCACACAAAGTCACTTTAAGATTTTTCTTGTTCGTGTTTTTGTCTTTTGTTTGTTGCGGTTGCACCCGATCCAAGAGCCGAATGGCTCACAGGGCTATACCAAATAAATTAAAATGAAACTGAAGTACCTGGTGCGGTGTGTAATAGACATCGCCACTGGGGAGACAAAGGCAGCCGGCCGTGGTGCCAGCCACCCACCCCCTCGTGCGCCGTTCCGGCCTTCCCAGGTGCTACTCGCTAGCAGCACTTGCCCCAACAGTCTGCTCAGGCTGTACGGGAGATCTTTGTCTGCAAATGTCTCCGTGTGTGAGATGTGTCAAGAAAAAAAACGAAAATAATTGTCTGCTCCTTGTTCTTCTTTGAAAGGTTCCCAGCCTACACAACATCAACGCCGCTTAGCCACGGTTGGCTCCGTACGGTGTGAAAGAAGTTCAACATCCACACTAACCAAACGCGTTGTCGTGCCTGTGAGTGCAGGATTCGACTGCAGCGTCAAGTTCAGGTAGCAGGGCTCAGGGTGTGATTCGGGTACAGGATGCCTGTGCCTTGGCATACGCAGAACATCTTTTATTTCACTTGTAAACTAGTGCCCATGCAGCACGATTACAGTAATCATTCATATTATTGTAGATGGGAAAAACAAATCCAAGAGATGAATCTCATCGCTGACGTCACAAATGAAAAGATGTAGAAGCGGAGTGATGTGAAAGTGAGGGAGCGTGAGCCATTGGAGTGAGGCCGTGAGATGGACTAATGACTCATTCTCGTTTGTGATCATCAGCACACAGAGCCGACCATGAAGCTGGTCCTCATCCCACTGTTCATCTCCCTTCTGGGTGAGTTCACACCCAGAGCCACTCACCCAGCACACATTGGACGGTGCCCTTTCGTTAGCCAGGTGAGAGTTCACCGTTACCTCCCTCGCCTGGAACGTAGGAGGTTGTGGGTTCGATTCCGACCCTGACGCCTGCTGTATCTTTGGAGTTTGCGTGTCTCTCTGCCTGTGGTCACGTGGATTTGTCTCCGGGTCCTCTGGTTTTATCCTCCACATTTCAAGTCAACGTGCATTCCGATTATTTTGCTGCTGTAAATTTCAGCACGACACAAGCCACTTCGTTGAGCGGTCATTGGTGGCCATGTCACTTTTGTAAAAAAAAGAGCTACATAGCTCAGTGGGCCTTACCTGCTAATTAGAATAGTTTTTTAGTTTTTAATAAACCACCGTGACGATGAGGTCACGGGTCATGTGACCCCTGTGACACCGCCCTGGCCGTGCCAGTGGCTCCCGGGCCACGCGCTCCGCTGAGACTCGGCTCGCGAGCGGCCGCTCTGAGTCTGGGCACTGACGGTGGGGGGGAGGCAGCCCTAGGATTTGGTCGAGGGGGAGACGTTTCACTGCGCTCACTCACCAGGTGAGCGGAGTTCCTCTCCGACAGCTGACGCTACGCGGAGCTCACCGTGTCGTAGCTTCCATTGAGGTCGTAGTTTTATTGATCTCTTCTCCACAATTACAAATGTAGACGGTGTAGCACCCCTGTGTTTAACGGCGTTTTCAAGACCTTTCAGTGGCCCTTCTACCAGAGTGGTGTAATGAGTGTAAGCTTTTCGTGTTTAGATGGTTTTCCTTCCCCCACACCTCCGATTAGGATGGTTGGCTACGCACGCTTTGAACGATGTTCAATATACGTACATCTCTGTAGGTACAGTGAGGGAAAAAGTATTTGATCCCCTGCTGATTTTATACGTTTGCCCACTGACAAAGAAATGATCAGTCTATAATTTTAATGGTAGGTTTATTTGAACAGTGAGAGACAGAATAACAACAAAAAATCCAGAAAAACGCATGTCAAAAATGTTATAAATTGATTTGAATTTTAATGAGGGAAATAAGTATTTGACCCCTCTGCAAAACATGACTTAGTACTTGGTGGCAAAACCCTTGTTGACAATCACAGAGGTCAGACGTTTCTTGTAGTTGGCCACCAGGTTTGCACACATCTCAGGAGGGATTTTGTCCCACTCTTTGCAGATCTTCTCCAAGTCATTAAGGTTTCGAGGCTGACGTTTGGCAACTCGAACATTCAGCTCCCTCCACAGATTTTCTATGGGATTAAGGTCTGGAGACTGGCTAGGCCACTCCAGGACCTTAATGTGCTTCTTCTTGAGCCACTCCTTTGTTGCCATGACCGTGTGTTTTGGGTCATTGTCATGCTGGAATACCCATCCACGACCCATTTTCAATGCCCTGGCTGAGGGAAGGAGGTTCTCACCCAAGATTTGACGGTACATGGCCCCGTCCATCGTCCCTTTGATGCGGTGAAGTTGTCCTGTCCCCTTAGCAGAAAAACACTCCCAAAGCATAATGTTTCCACCTCCATGTTTGACGGTGGGGATGGTGTTCTTGGGGTCATAGGCAGCATTCCTCCTCCTCCAAACACGGCGAGTTGACTATGGTCCCAGCTGCCTTGAGATCATTGACAAGATCCTCCCATGTAGTTCTGGGCTGATTCCTCACCGTTCTCATGATCAATGCAACTCCACGAGGTGAGATCTTGCATGGAGTCCCAGGCCAAGGGAGATTGACAGTTCTTTTGTGTTTCTTCCATTTGCGAATAACCGCACCAACTGTTGTCACCTTCTCACCAAGCTGCTTGGCAATGGTTTTGCAGCCCATTCCAGCCTTGTGTAGGTCTACAATCTTGTCCCTGACATCCTTGGAGAGCTCTTTGGTCTTGGCCATGGTGGAGAGTTTGGAATCTGATTGATTGAGTGCTTCTGTGGACAGGTGTCTTTTATACAGGTAACAAGCTGAGATTAGGAGCACTCTCTTTAAGAGTGTGTTCCTAATCTCAGCTCGTTATATGTATAAAATACACCTGGGAGCCAGAAATCTTTCTGACTGAGAGGGGTCAATTACTTATTTCCCTCATTAAAATGCAAATCAATTAAATAGCATTTTTGACATGCGTTTTTCTGGATGTTTTTGTTGTTATTCTGTCTCTCACTGTTCAAATAAACCTACCATTAAAATTATAGACTGATCATTTCTTTGTCAGTGGGCAAACGTACAAAATCAGCAGGGGATCAAATACTTTTTTCCCTCACTATATATGTGTAACAAGTGTGACCGGTCTCCCTGTAGATGCGGCATCGGCTGCGAAGCTCCAGATCACTCTTCCGACGAGTTTGTCTGTGAGGGAGGGAGAGAACGTGACTATTCCCTGCTCCTTCTCCCCATCGACGTCCAGCCTGGACCACATCATCCTCCTGTGGTTCACGATACCCAGACACTACGCAGAGAACATGACCAGAAGAGAGATGAAGAAGGTGACGGCCGCATTTCATGTCAACCGTGAATAATTATCTCTGTACTTGATATCTACGTCGACACGTAACAGATAATAACATTATGTGGTGCCCTTTAATTACTCAGAAATGTCCAATTAGTCTCACAACTCCATTTCAAGAAGGCACTGCTCTGAGATCTTTGCCCAATGACGGTACATTAATGAGATTTTGGCTTCACGTGGAGGGAAACCAGAGCACATGATGCAACTTGTGTTTAACACGAGGGGGATTACACGCAATACTCTACACAGATTCAAGTCCACAGGTAGACCCACTCTTACCACTCTACGCAAACTCAACGTTGATATTTTGCCATCCCCTTGTCGCCTTGCAACCGAAGCCTACAGCGCTTGGTGTCCCCAGGAGGTCTCCCATCTAGGTGGTAACCGAGCTCATCAAGCCTGCTTAGCCAGCGACATTCAACGAGCCCAGGGGCATTCAGGACGATGTGACCGTGGGCATCGTGTGCCATTGTGGTTGACCTTCCACATTGTGGTTTGTGTCATTGCAGATCTATCAAACGCGGGATGAAAAAGAGGACTTGTGTATCGTGAAGTCTGTGGGAGACGTGCTGATGGGAGACTGCTCCATCGGCATCCCCAACTTCCCCAAGAGCCTCGGCCCCGTGGCTCTGTGCCGCATCGACTGTCGCCGATGTAACGCGGAGAACACCGTGGTGCAAGGGGAGGTGCTGCTGAACGTGATGCCTGCAGGTGAACAAGAGCCGAGCGTGGCGCTGTAGCTGATGCAGCCATCAATGTCGCTATGAAACTCTTCACAACTAGATAACAAGTTGACTTTGGCAACATGATTATCTCGTATTTGCTTGTTCACATTCATTATGTTGGTGATTTGCTTTGCTTTACTTTTCGCACGCATAAAGACGAGGACTGCTCAAGCGTTCTCGACCAGAGTTCACTCATCATGCAACGGCACTTTGTCAGTTACGTTGTGAATAATGCACGCACGATGAGGATGTCGTTTAATTTGTACTCCTTAACAATCGGCAAAGCACTCGTTTAATGGATAATGCACGTTCGTTTTACAACTTTGATTTAGTTTCTCGTTTCATAATTTGTCACATAATAAAATCTATAAAATAAAATGATCACCGTTCGTCACGACGTTGTTCAAACGGATGAAGCGATTATGGGGGAACTTGCGTTGAATGGTGCACGAGATCTAACTGGTTGAGGCCGGGAGGTCAAGGGTCATGGAAAAACTGTGGTGCAGGGCTGGAGTGGGCATTTGTAGAGTTGAGTGATTCTCAGCCAGGAATCTGTGATGCACGTGGATCGTGCCTTTGAGTGTGGCACGTGAAGCCGTGTTGAGTGAGTGGTCTGTCCCTGCTGCACGTGAAGCCGTGTTGAGTGAGTGGTCTCTCCCTGCTGCAAGTGAAGCCGTGCTGAGTGAGTGGTCTCTCACTGCTGCACGTGAAGCCGTGTTGAGTGGTCTCTCCCTGCTGCACGTGAAGCCGTGTTGAGTCGCTGGGTGGGGCTGTGGTGCTGGGTGCGAGTGGGGGTCACGCTGAGCCCCCCCCTCTCTGTCTCCGTGTCTCTGCAGCCCCACGGTCACACGGTGGGGGCGTGAGTGACGTCACCCTCGCCCCTCTAGAGGAGACCTCGCACAAGGGAGGGGTGGTGGGTGCCTGGGTCCTGGTGCCTCTAGCTGTCATTGTCATCATCATCATCGTCTCCGTCTTCGTCAGGAAGAAGAAGAAGAATCACCGTCGGTGTTCATGACCCTGCCTCCACTCACGCAGGTGCCCCCCCCGCCCCCCCTCCATCCCAGGCACCCGGACCGCCCAGCCCAGCCCCTGATGAATGAGCGTGGACGTGGGCAGCCGGGCTGAGCTCTCTCGGTGGCCTCCCACTCGGTGTCACTGACGAGGTTTCACGTTCACGCACCGCTGGGTCTCTTTCTGAGCGGTTCACAGCGGCCGTGCCGGGGACGCTGAGCTAGCACCGAGCTCCTGGCTGACTCGTACGATGTTTTTATCAACGGCTGTGTTAGTCACAACAGAATCTGAAGCTGTATTCAGGCCAGAGGAATCCGATGAGCTGTGAAGCTTTTTTTCACAGATGTCCAGTAGGGGGCGAGTCGGCAAGATACAACGCTGTGGCTTTGAGATGTTAACTACTTGGCCTGGTACAAAGGATGTCGTGGGTTCCATCCCGACCCCCACGATGCCTCCTTTTATATATTTTGAGTCTGTGTCTCTCAGCATTATCACGGTGGCTATGAGATGTTAATGATTTCGCCTCGTATGGAGGAGGTCGTGGGTTCGACCCCCACCCTGACGCCTGCTGTGTATTTGGAGCTTGCGTGTCTCTCTCTCCCAGTGGTGGTCACGTGTATGTTCCTCCGGCTCCTCAGGTTTTTCCTCCACATGAACGATCAACGTCACCACGCGTTTAGAGTATTTTGGCCGCTCATATACATTTCCCACGTGATGATGATGATATCAGCCACTGCGTCGAGCATATCATTTGTGATGGCCAGGTGGTCGCTTCTGACAAAGAGCGACGTAGCTCAGTGGGCCTTGCGAAAGGTGCCCCCCCCTCCAGCCCAGGCACCACGACCCCCCCCCCTACCCAGCTCCTGATGAGTGAACATGGACGAGGCATTTCCCAACTGCAGTCCGATGACCCAGTGACTAAAAGCAGGGGCGGAGCCAGAATTTTGACTTTTGTGGGGGCTGACTGCAATATTCTGAGATACCCAGTGTTTATGTTTTCCAATGGGCGCTACAAATGTATAAAACAAATTTTATTGGATTTGAACGCGGAGTTTATTAATAGGTCGGAGCCGCTGATGTGGCTAATGAGTTCAAAAGGCTGCCGCTCAAGCAGCCTGCAGGGCAGCACGAGGTGGCAGCCTGCAGAATTTTGCAGCAGCCGGATATCTGGTTATCCCGATTGCCGTCTTTCCCAAAATTTAAAGGGGGGCTGTGCCCCCCCCCAGCCCCCCCTGTGGCTCCGCCCCTGCCTAAAAGCATCTTGACTGCCAAGTGGACATTTAACTGATCTGTCCGACCAAGCAACCACGATTTATATTAAGCTATAAAGTGCGTTACCATCGTAGTTTTGTCTTAGTGAATATTGATTGTATTAGGCGATGAGGTTTAGTCGTTACAGAGGTTATTGAACCCCCGGGGTTTCACATGGGGCTTTAGTCGAATGGCGGGTCGTGTTACCGGGTGGTTCGCTCACGGATGCCTTTGTTTTTTGTGTTCCAATGGCACTCCATCCGTAGTCTCAGGAGAGAGCGCAGCTGAGAGAGGACAGCTGGCGGGACCTTCCAACGGAGACGTGGAATGAGCGGCACCATCGCCCAGGCATGAAGACCACGGGCTCCCCATCGTCAACACTACCGAGTCCCGAGTTGTTTTGTTACTCGCAGTTTTGTTGCGTCTTCTGCCTCAATCTCGTGCCCAAAACGTCGGCATGAGGGCAGGGCTAGCACTATGGCAGTTGTGAAGTTGTTTTGGTAATCGCTGTCAATCTGATCAAAGTGCATGAGATCAAAATAGTTTTATATTTACAATCTGCAGTTTACTTGAACACCCTCACGGGCAGCAACAGCAGCAAGCAGTGAATTATTTTGAGACGCGTGATCAACCTAACCACTTTAGCGATGTGCACAGAGACACGTTCCTCTGAAAAACGGGTCGGCTCTGCCGCTTGGGTTGAACCCACAGCGAGCCAGACCGAGTGTCTGCCGCTGAAAATGCCGACCCCTCCATGCCGACCCCCGACCCCCTGTGTTGTTGTGAGCTGGCAAGTGCGATTACATTTCCTGTGGCAGGGTCCAGTATTTATTACGCAATGCTGCCGCTAGTTCTACAATCCCGTGGTCCATCCCGTGGCCATAGCTATGATGGTGATGAGTGATGGCACCGATCAATGACGTGTGTAGGGTACATTATGTGTGCTGATCAAGTTTAGATGCATCGACTGGTGGATTGAGACGGTTTTTTACACTCCCAGTACTCGGCACCGTTCCCCACCTCTCCCCGTTCCCACTCCTCCCTCAAGGCCCCCACCTCTTCCCCCTGGCCCCCAACCATCCCTCATCCATCCAACCTCCCTCCCTGTACCCATCCCTGTCCCCTTCCCCTCTTTCCCCTCCTCTCAAACGCCACCAAAATCACCTTTAGCTAACCTCATTGTAGCACGTCTAAACTGCCTTGGATATAAGCTACGATTACCTTACCATCCGTGTATTCTAATGTTGTAACGTTTGCACTGCAGCTGTTAGCAGTGTAATAGAATACACGAGCGATTTGCCAAATAATATTTTTTTGGATGACATTGTGACGATTCAACCCCCCGTGAGTGTGTGGAGTCGTTTACTGATTTCTACGATGCTGCTACTGATCATAAACTGTTGTCAACCGTCTGTGCCTTGGAACTGCTAAAGTGTTGTACCAACTGGATTGCCTTGAGCAACAAACCTCAGGGAATTTTATATTCAAAGAGCACACGCATTGTTTGGGATACTAGCTAATCTTTAGAGATTTTTTAAATCCCATTTATGTATTTTTTTTTTCAAATGAGGCCAGGCGGTGTTAACGTCTTAAAATGGTTAACGAATGCAATATATTTATCTACGTCAAACATTGTCACGTGTCGCCTAATAAACGTCGCTTGCTGTAAAACCCGCAGCAGTTGTTGTCTCCTCGCGCTCAATGCGAGCGCAGTGGCACGGCGCGTCTCGCGTGCTGCGTCCACGCGGCCGTGGCGGTGCTGGGTGGGTGAGCCGCACCCCACGAGGGACACGGCGACAAAGGGGCCACCGCGGCCTCGCCAGTCGCCGGGAAAGGCAGCGCCGCATGAAGCTCGTGCGGGGCCTGGAGGAGCATTTGTTGTTATAAAGGGAGCCCTAAATAAAATAACAAATCAATTAAAACACAAATGTTTCACTTGCTTAGTAAAGTAATTGCATTTTTTCATTTGCTATACAGCCAGATAATACGACAAATCGCTCACCTTAAACACCCGGTCGTTCATAAAAGTTGAAGGCAGTGTAGTACTATAGTAACAGAGCACGTGCAGAATCACTGAACCGGAATTGACAGCTTGAAAGTATTTAGCACGGGCCCCTTGAAAGTGTGGGCCCCGTGGCATTTGCTGCTTTTGCTGCGAGGATCACCCGGCACTGTTCAGGCCCCCCACTGGGTGCTTCTGTCTCTCCGCCTCTGCCTCTCGCGGCTTCACGGTGGCCGCGTCAGGCACGGGGAGTCGGCACCGCTGACTTCAAGCCGTGGGATCAGGCGCGGGGTGGGGGGGGGGTCTTCACGGTGGCCGTGTTCGGATCACGATGGCCTTGCTGGGGACGCTGGGCCAAGCGGCGCTGAGCTTGTGCTGGTGCAGGGGTGGGGGGGGGTTCCTAATGGGCGTGTAGCTCAGCCCACGTCACAGATGCCCACACCGCCTACACGCAACGAGGGGTGGCCACGAGACCACGGCCATCCGTCCTCGCAATGACAGCTTGAGTTCACTGGCAATGTGTTCCTGGTCGGAGATGCATTGGGCTCTATGGTGCAGAGAAGAATTCCCTCATCAAGACTCTACACCATAGAGCCAAATGCATCTCCGACCAGGAACACATACCCAGTGAACTCAAGCACGTACACCAAGCTCTTAAGGCTAATGGTTACTCCGACTAAACAATCCGCGAAGCTATCACTCCAACCATGAAGAAGGACCCCCTTGAGGAGCCTTTCAAAACCATCACTTTACCCTACACTGCAGGGATCACAAAAATATCTCCAAAATCTTGATTAAACACAAGATCCAGATCCGATTCAACACATTACATAAAATCCGTGATCTGGTTCCGTCTGTAAAAGATGTGATTCCGGACATACGGTACCCTGGCGTCTACAAACTAAGTTGCCTCTGTCATAGTAGATACATTGGAGAAACCAAACGACGTCTCGGACCGCATTCGTGAACACAAAGCAGATCTAAACAACGGTAGGACCAACACCTCAGCCGTGGCAGATCACTGTTATAATTCAGTGGGCTCACATGACATTGACTTCTCCAAGACAGAGGTTATCTGCAAGACATCTGGCTACCATGAGAGATTCGTTCATGAGGCTATCCACATATACAAACACAGAGACAATTTCAACCGAGAAGATGGATTCTGGTTTAGCAATCATTGGAAGGATTTGATAAACCATTTCGGGTCTTAATTAATTGTTCACGCTTACGGTGGCTTTCAGACCGCATCCATTATTGTTTCGGCTCCCCCCTCCTCTTTTCCGAACATAGATGGACTCGTCCATCTGATTAACTGCCAAATCGCTCTCCGTGGTGCTGACGTTAAAAACAACGCCACTTTTTTCAAACTTTCTTGCTGTGGTTTTCACACCTGATGATGATTGCTTGTGTTGCAGTCGAAACGTCGTGAGAATTTTATTGTTTTATTATTTTCTTGTTTCCCTTCTCCGTGACTTTACCGAAAGAACCAAGAATATGAATCGGACAGAAGTTTCGTTTTTTTGGACTACACTGTTGTCCCGCGCTGCAAGCAAGTAATTACACCCTGGGGGTGGCACGGTGCTGCTGCTGCTGCTCAGTGCAGACTGGTTTTAGTATTTTTAAACAGGCAGTCCTTGGCTTACAGCACCCGCACTTACGAACACCCGCACTTACGAACACCCGCACTACGAACACTCGCACTTACGAACACCCGCACTTACGAACACCCACACAACGAACACCCGCACTTACGAACACCCGCACTTACGAACACCCACACAACGAACACCCGCACTACGAGCACCCGACTTACGAACACGAGCTTCCGCGAGATATTTAACCATCCCACTTGTGAACGCGAACTCGCGCTTGCCAAATGAACCGCACAGCTGTTATGCTCAACAGACTGTTGGGTCAAGTGCTGTTAGCGAGTAGCAGCACCTATGACGGCCGGAACGGCACACGAGGGGGTGGGTGGCTAACACCACACCCGACCGCCTTTGTCTCCCCAGTGGCGATGTTCACTACACACCGCTACACCAGGTACTCAGTTGAGGCCCACGACCGGTTCAGATGATCGTCACCGGTGTTGGCCGTGAGCGCGAATCGAACTCGTGCCGTGCTAAAGGTATAACCTGCTTGGTGTTTGAACATCTTAACACAGCTCTTGTTTATTCCCAGAAAGGGTAAACACCGATGATTATTTTTCGTCATTTTCGAAACTGTCAACAAACATCTCATGGACAGCGCTCACAACGCATGGACACTGCGCGCACGCGGTCACGACCTCGCCCAGTGCTTCTTGATTGCAGCCTCGCACCCCTTTGTTTAACATCTCCTAGCCACCACGGATCGCCAAGCCCTCTGCCCCTGGCTAGAGGGGCTGTGCAGAGCGCCCTCTATTGGAAGCCCTTCCGCCTGCAGTGGCAGTGAGCGAGCCGTTGCAGGGGCTGCACCTTCATCGTTTATCTTCGTCACATCGAGCGCCGTGTTTAATATTCTCAAGCGATCCTGACTGCTGATGAGACATTGAATGTCGAAACCGGTCCAGATTGATTTTTTTTCCTGGCTTTGGAACCACCAAGGGTGCTGCTGAAATTGTGCACTCACAGGAAGATTTTTGTGGCCGCATTTTATTTTTGTATTTTTGATGTGGAGGGGACAGACGAACGTGAAGGAGACGAATCCGCTGGGTTTTTGGTCGATGTGGATTTGTGCAGTGGCGTAGTTTGACCGCCAGGGGGCAGTGCAGTTGCGTGATGAGTTTCAGTGATTCATAACGCAGGCGGTTAGGGTTGGATCGCGTGAACATGAACATGTCGTGAACTCGCCACCACACGGCCAATAAGTAAGGTTTGTCACGTGAACAAGAAACGTGCCAATCAGCGACTAGTTCAGCACATCGGTGTGATGGAGAGTAAGCCCACAACATTTACAATTCGAGTACGACGCTTCGCTTGTGATTACAAACACTTGTGCCAAATTGCCTGGAGGGGAATGGAGAGGGGTGGAGTGGGGTGGAGGGAGATGGAGAGGGGTGGAGGGAGCTTGAGCCAGGGCCCTGCCCTTGAGATGAACGTTCACGTTTAGTGCCGTGCAAAACGAACCCCTCGCGAGTGTCCACTTGCCTGCTGCAGTGAAGCTTGCCAGCTGCAGACGTTTTGTGATAAGATGATTAATAGACAACACTCGGTATGGCTGAAACATTTATTATATTTTTATTGCCTTATGAGTTTTTGGCGACCAGCATTTGAACCTCATGGCGGGACCCCGGGGTCTTGCATAAACATTATATTATGTTAATATTATATTATAATGTAAACATATTATGTTAATATTATATTACGTAAATAAATACTTAGCTCTTCTTCACCTGAAAACTCGTAACCTGCAGTACCTCTATTTAAATACACTATCGAAACAATAATTTATACCGCTCTGTCAATCATCGTGTTTCACAGTGTGGATTTGTGAACACACTTTGTAAACAGTATATAACATAGTACGCGTTTTCACATTGTAACAAGCGTTTACACCGATGTTACTCTACAGTGTAGCGTGTCGCCCCTCTTATCCGCATTGATCCGAGCGGTATGTGGGGACTATGGCTTAACAGCAAAAAAAACACAGATCCATACGGACAAGAGAAGTATTATGAAACAGGAGGAATTAACGGTGCAACGCATCTCATCTGTTAAATATCTGCAGGTATTATGATTGTCATCGATTGATCCTGGCTGCAGACATTGGTAGGTCACAAATAATAATGAAGATTAGAGAGCAGTTTCACTGTATCATGCAAACCGTCATGACAAATAAAGGACTTCAGTCGTAAACATTTTTACTTAAAGCTTTCGTGACTGCAGTGATTCATATTCTTGGTTCTTTCGGTAAAGTCACCACGTAGAAGGGAAACAATACAATAATAAAATATATATAAAACATCAGTCGTGTAGGCAGTTTGAGCAGCTTTGGATACGACTTGTTATGGTCCTGCCCATACCCAAGCATGGAATGCATTCGCTTGTTCAGCTCTTGTGCGCATTCGTCCTCTGCGCTTGGACACGACCACAGAACGATCCACGCCAGGCGGGTCGCGGCGTTTGTGTGCGCGGTGGGACGGAGTCGCCAAAAATTAATTGATTAATGACGATTTTGACACAAGGTTCATTTCTATAAAAATAGAAAATACGAGTGGTTTTACACCAATGTTTTCTCATAGCAAAAAATGTATACCATAGGTTTACATGCTTTAAAAACAGCCAATGCTTGCAATACACAGATTTCATGAAACAATTTTTCCAACCGTAAATACGTTAAAATCTGTCCCTTAAAGGCAACATTTTCCCAACACTAATTATATAATGCATGAGGCTTCTAAACCAATGTCTTACTCTCACTGAAAATATGGCACTTCTAGACCAGTGGTTTCCAACCTTCCTGGACCCACGTTGATGAGGGAACCGCGGAATCCAAAATCAACACCGCTGACGCCCTCCAAGCCGGTGGTGATGGCCAAGTGGGCCTCCGGCGTGTCGCCCAAGCCCGACGCGGCCACCATCAACAAGCACGTGCAGCAGCGCGTCGTGGAGTCCGTCTTCAAGAACTACGACCACGACCGTGATGGCTACATCTCGCAGCAGGACTTCGAGCAAGTCGCGGCCAACTTCCCCTTCCTCGACTCGTTCTGCGTGCTCGACAAAGACCAAGAAGACGAATCCAAGATGGCCGCCTGAGGCGCACGTGCGCTCCCGGGGCGTTCCCCGGGCCGCGCTCCGAGCAGCGGCTGGCGGGGGCCGTTTGTGAGGGGGCCGAGGGAGCCGACAGAAGGAGCCGAGGGGGCCGAGGGGGCCGGGGGGGGGCCGACGGGGGCGGGGCGGGCCGACGGAGCCGGGGGGGGGGGGCGACGGAGCCGGAGGGGGGGGGAGGGGCGCCGCGCGAGCAGAGGGAGCCGACACTGACTCACTCATACATCATACACTGACTCACTCATACATCATACACTGACTCACTCATACATCATACACTGACTCACTCACACATCATACACTGACTCACTCACACATCATACACTGACTCACTCACACATCATACACTGACTCACTCACACATCATACACTGACTCACTCACACATCATGCACTGACTCACTCACACATCATGCACTGACTCGCTCATCATGCGCTTACTCACACATCATACACTCGCACAACCACTGACCCATTCACTCATCATACACAGGTTCACTCATCGTGTGCTGGCTCACTCGCACATCATACACTCAATCACACTGCCGCTGACTCACTCACACATCATACACTGACTCGCTCATCATGTGCTGACTAACACATCGTACGCTGACTCACACATCATACACTCAACCTAATACGGACTCAATCATCATACAGTGACTCGCACATCATACACTCACTCACGCTGCTGCTGACTCACTCACACATCATACACTCACTCACTCACACATCATACACTCACTCACGCTACTACTGACTCACTCACACATCATACACTGGGAGTGTCGTGCTGCCAGCTATGGCTGCAGGTTTTTGTCCTAAGTGTTATGTATATCGTTTATTGTTAAATTTAAAATTACAGTTCCTATGATTACTGTTGTTGCATTGTTTTATAGCTTTATTTGGTGATTCAAAAACATATGGTTAATCTAAATTGTCTTATAGTTGTTGTTGTTGGCTTGCACCACATTGTGATTTTTGCACACAGCGTTTTAATACGTTTTTTTGTGTGGAATATTTGCTGGTTTATTCCAGGATGTTTCTGTTGCGCATCGTCGCTTTGGGATGTTCTGTGTTCAAATTTTGTTTGTTGCGGTTGCACCCGACTTAAGAGCCGCATGGCTCACAGGGCTATACCTAAATAAATGAAACTTGAAAACTTGAAAAGTTCACTGCCAACCCTCTAAACAAACTTGACGAAGAACTTGCAGTAAGAAAGATGGCTTTGTGAGTAACATTGTGGGGTCCTTAAATCGTTCTGCAGAGCAATTCCCACGGCCTTGTGGATTGCCATGGGCTATGGCCCATAGCCCACAGGTTCAACCACTCCTCTTGACCAATACTCCACAACGGTAAACATAGACAGTAGTTAACATGCAATCTCAAGGCACCTCTGGAATAGCAGCGCATAGTGCACGTAAAAGACATTCAATAAAGAGTGTGCCAAATAGTCCAGTGTGAGAACCTCTTGAGTTGTCAATCTCGTGCATTGTGTGGGCAATTCACACAGATTCTGGTCCCTTAACACCACACACACACACGACTCTTATTACACCACAACCACACTCCAACACCACACCCCCCTCTGGCTCACACTCATACACAAGCAAACGCACACAACTCACACACCCACTCAGGTTCACACACAGACACACAATGCTGACACATTCAGTAGAGCAGGAAGGGGCTGTAGGGAATGTGCATGGAGCTCACGGGAAGACAGCGGTGGTGCAGCCCAGGCGAGGAGAGACACAGACAGAGGGAAAGTCTGTAACGTCTGGAGCCTGGACGTGAGCAGGGGGAATCTGCGGTGAGACTGATCGGGCGCTATGGAGTTGAGGGTTCACGAATCACAGATTTGTGAGACTCCCCAGAACCCACTGGGCTACGCGGTGGGCGTTAATAAGCGACCAGACATTGAGAGAACACGTGGTGGGGAGCACAGAGGTGAGAGGGGAGAGGAAGCGTAGAGTCTATGGAGGATCGTGGAGGCGGAGAGTGCGATCTTGCAGAGTCGATTGGGGACGGGATTGGGAGCCAGTGGGGGGAATCTGAAGATTGGGATGATGAAGGTTGCATTTATAGAAGTCGTGAGATGAGGCAGCAGCGGTATTCTGGATCGTGTGGAATTCCGCGTTCAGGGATTTGGAGCTGCCAGAGAGGAGTTTGGAGAGTTAACGTTGCGCAGGAAAAGATGACAAAGCCATGAAGATCTGGGACAACAACCCATGGACCACAGGCACTCCGTACTGCACTCCTGCATGGCACTGTGGCTATGAGCGGTCACGGGTGCCGGCCAGGGTGGTCATGGGGGAGCCGGTGATCACTTCAAGCGGCGATTGTCCCCACATCTCCATTTGCCTCTGTGGGTCCATTCGTTATCGCCACCATCAGTGGATGCCCATTCTCCTCCACATCACCGTGCACGTCTGCTTGCCCATCGCCACTGAGGAACAAGAACACGAGTTTACAAACCGCACGGTGCCTGCACACAGCAACATCTGGACACAGTTCACGAGGAATTGGCCCCAGTGGTGCCGACTCAGCACCGCTGAGAACCCAGCCCAGCTTCCTGCGTTCTCGTTCATTATTGAGGAGCTGGGCTGGGGGATCCTGGTGCCTGGGCTAGAGGTTAAAAACTAATTTCTTTAGAACTGCTTTGGGTGATCATTTTATTGTCCTTCCCCCCACCCCTTCGGTTAGCTACGGTTGGCTACGTAGGGTGTGAAAGTAGTTCAACACACACACACACGTACTGTACATACCTGTGTGAGCCGGGGGAGCTCCCAGACGACCGACGGCGTTTCTGGATGAAGATGACAACAGCCACCACCACCACCACCACTGCCACCACCACTGCCACCACAATCCCCGTCCAGCCCCTGAAGTGGGGACCTGCTGTGGGCGAGGTCTCCGCTGCCGCAGCGACAGTCGTGCCACTTGCACCGCTGTGCGTCTGTGGAGCTGCTGAGACACGGACGGCGGTGTCAAGAACCTAGACAGAGTGGGGGGCTCAACGTGACCCCCACTCGGACCCAGCACCACCGCCCCCACCCAGCGACTCAACGCAGCTTCACGTGCATTGGATAAATTCACGATGCAGGTCACACAGAAGAGATGCATGAAGGGGAACAGGACGAGCTCACTTTTCAAATCACGTGACCAAACACAACCAAAGCCAAGACCTCTCTAATATTTGCACAAACACGGCCTGGGCAATTGTAAAGTGCGTTTAGAAAATGCGGTGACGTGGGCACCACACTCCCCCGCTTCCACTCTCACTCACCTTCAACCACACTCAGCGTCGCGTTCAGTCGACTCGCGTTGTAGAATTGAAAACTAAAATCGATCACAGAGCCCCTGGAGTCGTTGGGCAGCAAGAGGGAGCAGTCGCCCTTGGCCAGGTCTCCCACGAATGTGGCCACGTCAGGTCGAGAATCCTCACCGTACGAGTTGTAGATCTGCAAGGAGAGGAACCACCGGCGGTCACCCCAACGTTCCTTCGTCAACCACCCAAGATTCACGATCCCTAGCAAAAAAAATTTGCGCGTATGAAATTTGGCACGGGGCTTTTGATGAGGATCGCGCTAGCGATCCGCTAATGTGCGTTGCACACCCTCCTCCATCCGTCGCTGGTAAAGCAATGAAGCAGTCACGTGAAGAGTGGGCCGTGCTGCACACCTGTGTGGAAATGTTGATGACATCACACAGGCTAATTGAAAGTGTGGACATGTTGATGACATCACACAGACTAATTGAAAGTGTGGACATGTTGATGACATCACACAGACTAATTGAAAGTGTGGACATGTTGATGACATCACACAGACTAATTGAAAGTGTGGACATGTTGATGACATCACACAGACTAATTGAAAGTGTGGACATGTTGATGACATCACACAGACTAATTGAAAGTGTGGACATGTTGATGACATCACACAGACTAATTGAAAGTGTGGACATGTTGATGACATCACACAGACTAATTGAAAGTGTGGACATGTTGATGACATCACACAGACTAATTGAAAGTGTGGACATGTTGATGACATCACACAGACTAATTGAAAGTGTGGACATGTTGATGACATCACACAGACTAATTGAAAGTGTGGACATGTTTATGACATCACACAGACTAGTTGAAAGTGTGGACATGTTGATGACATCACACAGACTAATTGAAAGTGTGGACATGTTGATGACATCACACAGACTAATTGAAAGTGTGGACATGTTTATGACATCACACAGACTAGTTGAAAGTGTGGACATGTTGATGACATCACACAGACTAATTGAAAGTGTGGACATGTTGATGACATCACACAGACTAATTGAAAGTGTGAACATGTTGATGACATCACACAGACTAATTGAAAGTGTGGACATGTTGATGACATCACACAGACTAATTGAAAGTGTGAACATGTTGATGACATCACACAGACTAATTGAAAGTGTGGACATGTTGATGACATCACACAGACTAGTTGAAAGTGTGGACATGTTGATGACATCACACAGACTAATTGAAAGTGTGGACATGTTGTTGACATCACACAGACTAATTGAAAGTGTGGACATGTTGATGACATCACACAGACTAATTGAAAGTGTGGACATGTTGACATCACACAGACTAATTGAAAGTGGACGTGTTGATGACATCACACAGACTAATTGAAAGTGTGGACATGTTGATGACATCACACAGACTAATTGAAAGTGTGGACATGTTGATTACATCACACAGACTAATTGAAACTGAATTACCGGGTAAGGCCCACAGAGCAATGTAGCTCTCTTCTTTCAGAAGCCACCTGGCTATCACAAACGATAGCTCAACAAAGTGGCTTATCATCACGTGCAAATGTACAGCAGCAGCCAGATAATCTAAATAACGAGAGACTTCAGAAGACCACAGTCGTGGAGGCAGCGGCTCAAGAGTGCAAACTGAGAAGGGATGACATCGCAGGGAGAAGCGGACTGCGTGGGATTGTTAAAAAACTGGAAATGTCACTGATTAGCAAAAAGTGCACTTTGATAAGTGCCTGCAGAAGTTTCCACAATCGGTTTGTTGCTTGAGGATTTGGTGACTTTAAGGTTGATACCACCCTTGATGTCCAGCAGTGGAGAGAAGGAGCATCTCACAAGCACTGCCCCGACCAGATCCTCCGGCACAGCGATCGAGACATTCGCAGCAGACAACAGATCTACGCAAAGAGAGACAAGTCACATTTGTTACGGACATGCAGAGAGAGAGACTGGTCACATTGATTGCAGAGATCGGGTCAGGGTTATAGTTGAACTCTGGGTTGGTGCCAGGATTGAGGTCCGAATTAGTGCCAGCGATAGTGCTTATGCTAAGGGGAGCGGTGGTGTAGCGGTTAGCGCGCTGCGCTACGAACCCGGCCACCCAAGTTCGATTCCCCCTCACGGCCAACACCAGTATCGATTATCTGAACCGAACCGGTCCTGGGCCTCACGTAGGTCGGCTCAGCCCCAAATAAATATCTGCTGCTGTGTGTAAACATTTCCATTGGAGGGACAAAGGCGGCCGGGCGTGGTGCTGGCCACCCATCCCATCGTGTGCCATTCCGGCCTTCATTACGCGCTGCTACTGGCTAACAGCACTTGCCCTAACCGTCTGGTAAAGGCTACACGTTTGATCTTTATCTTTGTTTAGGTTCGAATTTGCACGAGCGGTCAAGGTTAAGTGTGAAAAGTGAATGGAGGTTTGCTTAAGCACTTGACTTGATGCTTCGGTGACACCAACTGGTCCTGGCAGCCCACTCACGGTGACTAGGAGATGTTTAATACCTCGCCTGGTATGCAGGAGGTCGTGAGCTCGATCCTAACCTTGACACCTGCTGTATATTTGGAGTATGTGTGTGCTCTCTCCTCGTGGTCGCGTGTTTTTTTCTCCAGGACCTCCGGTTTTTCCCTCCACATTCACAATGAAAACGTGTTTAAAGTATCTGGCTGCTTCACATTCCCAACGTGATGATAAACCACTTCGTTGAGCTATCATTTGTGATAGCCAGGTAGCTTCTGAGAGCGACATAAATAAGTGGAGCCTTACCTGGTAAAATAAAAGATTGTTTGGTATGAAACATTTAAATAGTTTCGCTAACTTACAACCACATCTGTCTCTGAATATAACCCCCCTGCGTCTGTGAGTGATTCTGAGTTACAGATCATTTTCCAGTCTTTCCCGCTTCGAGGATCGTGAAGTCCCAGCTCCAGAAAATCTTCGACGATCTTATCGAGCCATAGATCCCCCCCGGACAAACCTCCGGTCATTTTTCCACCCATGTCACCGTACGAGATGGATTTTGGCAAAACTTTGACCGTCCATCCCCAGTTCTACGCACGAAGATCACGGTCACATTGAGGGAGACAAAGTCAGGGCGAGGGTTCCCGGGTTCGGTTTGACTTCATCGTAAAGGAGACAATAAATGTCCTCAAGGCTGTCAATTAAAGGCCGCTGTCACAGTCCCTGGTACAAAATGCACCCCAAACCACTGCCCACCCACCAGACCTTCAGGCCATGCTTCCACCATCCTATGAAAGACACCGTGCCACCCGATTATGCACAACTCCCGCCAAGCTACGCCCTTGCCCCCCAAGTTGCCAGACCATTGCTCCCTGGACAGAAGCTCCCTGGACAGTAGCTCCCTGGACAGAAGCTCCCTGGACAGAAACTCCCTGGACAGAAGCTCCCTGGACAGAAGCTCCCTGGACAGAAGCTCCCTAGACAGAAGCTCCCTGGACAGAAGCTCCCTGGACAGAAGCTCCCTGGACAGAAGCTCCCTGGACAGAAGCTCCCTGGACAGAAGCTCCCTGGACAGAAGCTCCCTGGACAGAAGCTCCCCTGGACAGTAGCTCCCTGGACAGTAGCTTCCTGGACAGTAGCTCCCCTGGACAGAAGCTCCCTGGACAGAAGCTCCCTGGACAGAAGCTCCCTAGACAGAAGCTTCCTGGACAGAAGCTCCCTGGACAGAAGCTCCCTGGACAGAAGCTCCCTGGACAGAAGCTTCCTGGACAGAAGCTCCCTGGACAGAAGCTCCCTGGACAGAAGCTCCCTGGACAGAAGCTCCCTGGACAGTAGCTCCCTGGACAGTAGCTCCCTGGACAGTAGCTTCCTGGACAGTAGCTCCCTGGACAGAAGCTCCCTGGACAGAAGCTCCCTGGACAGAAGCTCCCTGGACAGTAGCTTCCTGGACAGTAGCTCCCTGGACAGAAGCTCCCTGGACAGAAGCTTCCTGGACAGAAGCTCCCTGGACAGAAGCTCCCTGGACAGAAGCTCCCTGGACAGAAGCTCCCTGGACAGAAGCTCCCTGGACAGAAGCTCCCTGGACAGAAGCTCCCTAGACAGAAGCTCCCTGGACAGAAGCTTCCTGGACAGAAACTCCCTGGACAGAAGCTCCCTGGACAGAAGCTCCCTGGACAGAAGCTCCCTGGACAGAAGCTCCCTGGACAGAAGCTCCCTAGACAGAAGCTCCCTGGACAGAAGCTTCCTGGACAGAAACTCCTTTCATCTTCTTCACTGCTGCCCCGATATGGAACTGCCTCCCTGATGAAGGCATTGTTGGCGAAATCACCGGCTTGTGTCTCGGGGCCTTCAAATGGTGAGCACGTGGTACATCTCCTAACTTCACCACACGCCTTGTACGGACCGAGTCTTTGAGCTGCATGAGTGAACCAATTCCGGTTTGATGATGTACTGTCTGATATGGATGTCGTTCACAATTGCACCGCATACAAAAAGAGGACCGTAGGGTGTGAACGAATCGTGCGTAAACTTACATGTGACGGCAATCAGCAGCACGGCGACTATCCTGGCGAACTTGCGCTCCATGTCCTCCTGGTGGTAACAAAGAGAACGATTCACAAAGGGCTCACGCGGCCGTTCCATTCACCTCCGTTCGGCGGAGGAGACGACCCCCTTTTTGAAGCGCCGATGAGTCAGGGATCACGTGGTCTCACAGGGCGGGGATCACGTGGTCTCACACGGCGGGATCACGTGGTCTCACAGGGCGGGATCACGTGGTCTCACAGGGCGGGATCACGTGGTCTCACAGGGCGTCGTCGTCTCTCGTAGACGGGACCAGAGACGTTCCGGTAAAGAGGCCACGCGCAGTCACATGACCCTCGTCTATCCCCGTCCACTCACTGCCAAGATAAAGTCCACTTACGTTTCTGCCCCCAAAATGCTCCACTCTCGAACGACTTTTTTTCACGTGAGAAATACAAATTACTTTATAGGTTTAAAATTAAGCAATAAAACATCAAATGTAAACACTTGGGGCTCATGAAGAACCACAGCACAAGATCTCCCGTGATAGCATACGATATAACCTCCTTACAGCCATATATTTGAAATCACTCTCACACTCTCTACTCAGTCACACAGCCCCCTCTCTCTCTCTCCACGTCTCTCACCCCCTAGCCGAGACAAAGATCCCCCGGGTAGCCTTAACAGACTGTAGGGGCAAGTGCTGTTAGCGAGTTGCACCGATGAAGGCCGGCACGGCACACGAGGGGGTGGGTGGCCAACACCACGCCCAGCCACCTTTGTCTCCCCAGTGGCGATGTGTGTGAGTGTTGTGTGTGTGTTGTGTTGTGTGAGTGTTGTGTGAGTGTTGTGTGTGTGAGTGTTGTGTGTGTTGTGTGAGTGTTGTGTGTGAGTGCTGTGCGTGTGTGGAGTAATGTGTAAATGTTGTGTGTGTGGTGAAGGTGTGTGCACACACACACACAACAACCACCGCCATTCGCCACTAAGTGGCGGTGACGTCACCACGACGCTTGTACCAGGCTATGTGCACTTTGAGGCCACGTGAAGTGTCGAACGCCCGCTGGCAGGATGTCACGGGGCAAACCCATATTCCACAGGTCGACTGAGACGACTGGCTGATGCACCACTTGTGCCCCCTACTGTGCCAACTTTCTGTGCTTTAGCCACCTGGCGCTCCGCTAGTTGTTGTGAGCGTCGCTTCTCCGCCCTCCGTTGTTGTTGGAGGGCGACTGCCTGCACCTGCCCAGTAGCGTCCTTCACGAGCCTCCTCCACAGAGGCCGATCTTGACACCGCTGGTACCAGTCATCGGCAAGTCCACTCAGCTCCATGTCCTCCTGTACCACATCACTCCATCTCTTCTCTAGCCCGTGCCGCGCCCGTTTCGGCCCCTTGATCCGGCCGAACAAAAGCTGTTTAGGCATGTGGTGGCTGGGCATGCGGGCTACATGACCCAGCCAACGCAGCCTTGCCTGCTGGAGCTCACCGGTGGAACTTTGTCCAGATCTTTAAAGGATTTGTGAGCTCACACAATCCAGCCTGGTTAAACCCAGGATGGATCGTAGGCAGGCCAGCCTAAATGTTTATAACCGGCGAAGATGCTCCATTAGGGGGGTCCACATTTCGCAAGCGTAGAGAGGGGAGGGAATGCCCGTGGTCGAGAAGACCTGAAGCTTCGTGCAAAGCGACAGACCAGGTAGCTTCCACACAGCGTTACGCAACCGATGAAAAGATAATGCCGCTCGACTGATTCGGAGTGAGACCTCTGCTGTTAAACCGGAGCCGGTCATGAGCACACTGCCCAGGTATGGGAAACTCTCCACAACTGCCCTATCACCAATTGGGAGTTGTGGGGGTGGAGTATCTGATGGTACAAAATTCCCAGGCAGGTGCTTAGTTTTGGTGGGGCTGATGGTAAGGCCCGACTTCTTAGTGGCAAGCTCCAAGTTCAGCAGCAGTGCCTCCAACTCCTCCTCCGAGTTAGCAGCAATTACCAGATCATCGGCATACATAACATGGTTAAGCAATAGGGAGCCATCCCTTGACCACACCCGGGCATGACTCAGCCTCCCATTGTATCTGTACCAGATGGAAATTCCTCCGGTACAGCTATTGAAGGCTTCAGGAACTACGTGGTCGAAATTGATGTTAAATAATGTGGGAGCCAGAGGACATCCCTGTCGCACCCAAGGTGTACAGCGAATGGCTCCGACTCCCGGCCACGTAGTTTTACCCGGGCCCGCTCACCATCATGAAGGTCCTTAATGATCATGATCAGAAGGTCAGGGACTCTGAAAGCACGAAGAACAACCCAGAGCCCAAGCCTACTGATGGTATTGTAGTGTTTATAATGACGAATAAACTTCTTATGAGGCACACTCTGTTTATTGTAATACTCCTCTTACACAGTCCTTAACACACAGAGGGGTATACGGTCCCCTCACCCGATACCCTAAGAAGGTACAGCCTCCGGACTTAGCGTGACCTACACACAGGTCTCTTCCTAACCTAAGGAGGTACAGCCTCCCGTCTTGGCGGGACTTACACATCCACCGCTATCCTAGAGTCCTCCGGCTGAGACCTAGGGGAGGCTATCTGACCCACCGCTGGCCCGGCGGGTCCTGACCACTGGGTACGCCGAGCCTTAGCCCTCAGAAGGGCTGGAAGGCTGGGTCCAGGGTCCTGACTATCTTCAGCGAGGGCTTCGGTCTTCGTGTAGGGAGAGAACTCCCCGCGCTTTGCGCGGTCACCCTTCTTATACCTGTTCGTGGCCAGGTGTAACAAATCCCACATTCCCACGTGAACTGTCTGATTGGTTCTTACCAAACTGTGGCTACGATCCACTTCACCTCGTCTGACCCCAACCGTTATGTACACAGAGGTAACGCTGCATTGCCCTTTGATCCCTAGTGGCAATGCAGGTTACTGAACAGTGAGTAGTTAACACCTCTCCAGCATCATAGGCCTTGACCAGGTCAACAAAGCAGAGATGTAGGTCTTGTTGGAATTCCCTACACCTCTGCTGTAGCAAACGGACAGAAAATATGGCATCTGTGCAAGACCGCCCTTTCCTGAAACCGCACACACACACACTCGCACACACACGGACCAGTCACACTCACACACACACACGGACCAGTCACACACACACACTCGCACACACACGGACCAGTCACACTCACACACACACACGGACCAGTCACACACACACACTCGCGTGCACACACACACACTCGCACACACACGGACCAGTCACACACACGGACCAGTCTCTCACACACACACGGACCAGTCACACACACACACTCGCACACACAAAGACAAAGATCCCCTATATAGCCTGTAACAGACTGTAGGGGGCAAGTGCTGTTAGCGAGCACACAAAAGATAAAAGATCCCCCGTATAGCCTTAACAGACTGTAGGGGCAAGTGCTGTTAGCGAGCACCTATGAAGGCCGTAACGGTACACGAGGGGGTGGGTGGCCAGCACCACGCCCGACCGCCTTTGTCTCCCCAGTGGCAATGTTTACACACCGCAACGGGTACTCATTTGAGGCTGAGTCGACCTAGGGGAGGCCCGGGACCGGTTCAGATAATCGTCACTGGTGTTGGCCGTGAGCGGGAATCGAACCCGGGTCGCCAGGTTCATAGCGCAGCGTAGCGCTAACCGCTACACTACCACTCGCGCACACACACACACTCGCGCACACACACACACTCGCACACACACGGACCAGACACACACACACGGACCAGTCACACACACACACAGACGGACCAGTCACACACACACACACGGACCAGTCACACACACACACACGGACCAGTCACACACACGGACCAGTCACACACACACTCGCACACACAAAGACAAAGATCCCCCATATAGCCTGTAACAGACTGTAGGGGGCAAGTGCTGTTAGCGAGCACACACACACTCGCGCACACACACACTCGCGCACACACAAACACACTCGCACACACACGGACCAGACACACACACTCGCACACACACGTACCAGTCACACACACACACGGACCAGTCACACACACGGACCAGGCACACACTCGCACACACACGGACCAGGCACACACACACACTCGCACACACACGGACCAGGCACACACACACACTCGCACACACACGGACCAGTCACACACACACACTCGCACACACACGGACCAGTCACACACACACACTCGCACACACACGGACCAGTCACACACACACACACACGGACCAGTCACACACACACACACGGACCATTCACACACACACACACACGGACCAGTCACACACACACACACACGGACCAGTCACACACACTCGCACACACACCAGTCACACACACTCGCACACACACGGACCAGGAACACACACTCGCACACACACGGACCAGACACACACTCGCACACACACGGACCAGACACACACACTCGCACACACACGGACCAGTCACACACACACACTCGCACACACACGGACCAGTCACACACACACACTCGCACACACACGGACCAGTCACACACACACACGGACCAGTCACACACACACACGGACCAGTCACACACACACACGGACCAGTCACACACACACACGGACCAGTCACACACACACACGGACCAGTCACATACACACACGGACCAGTCACACACACACGGACCAGTCACACACACACGGACCAGTCACACACACACACGGACCAGTCACACACACACGGACCAGTCACACACACGGACCAGGCACACACACACACACGGACCAGACACACACACTCGCACACACACGGACCAGTCACACACACACACGGACCAGTCACACACACACACACGGACCAGTCACACACACGGACCAGTCACACACACACACACGGACCAGTCACACACACACACCAGTCACACACGGACCAGTCACACACACACGGACCAGTCACACACACACACACCAGTCACACACGGACCAGTCACACACACACGGACCAGTCACACACACACACACCAGACACACACACACACACGGACCAGTCACACACACACACACACGGACCAGTCACACACACACACACGGACCAGTCACACACACACACACCAGACACACACACACACCAGTCACACACTCACATACACACACCAGTCACACACTCACACACACACACCAGACACACACACACCAGTCACACACTCACACACACACCAGACACACACACACACACACGGACCAGTCACACACACACACACCAGACACACACACACCAGTCACACACACACACCAGTCACACACACACACACACCAGTCACACACACACGGACCAGTCACACACACACACACGGACCAGTCACACACACACACACGGACCAGTCACACACACACACGGACCAGTCACACACACTCACGGAACCGCGCTCACCTCGCGTGTTTTTGCCCTCCTCCTCCTCCTCTCGCGAGGGCTGCTGCTGCTGCTGCTCTGTGTGCACGGGCGGCAGCAGCAGCAGCAGCAGCGGCGATGACGATGATGACGATGAAGATGCCCTCGAGTGTGCGGTGTGTGCGAGAGGGGGGAGAGACAGCGAGAAGGGGTGGATGCGGTGGCTGTGGAGGCGTGTGCCGAGGCGACGCCCTTTTGTTTAAAGCGCCGACGAGTCACGGATCGCGTGGTCTTTGGCTGCGTGTGGCTGGGTGGGCGGGCAGGGCGAGGCGTGGCTTTGGTGGTTGGTGGCGATGCTGGGTGGGGAGTGGGGGGGTGGATGATGTCCGGGGGTTTGTGGGGCACCACGCTGGTGTTGCGCCCGAAACGTCGTGAGTTATTTGAGACCTACGTGACTTTACCGAAAGAAGCAAAGAGTTTGTCGCTACCCGTTTAATTATTTCATGGTAGGACTATCCACTGTGCAACACTCACCTTTGACTAAAGCACTGCTGAATAAACCACTCACACTAAAATTGCACGTGTTATCACGTTTCAAATGCTTCGAGTTGTTTGTAGAATGAAAAGACAATGTTTAAAGTGGGCGCACTTTGTTTACCGGCGATGGGAGAGCTGGGAAGAGAGAGAGGTGGGGGAGAGACAATGACGTAGTGCCGCTATTGTCTGCACAGTGCGCAATCTACCAGTGCTAAAACTGTACTTACTCATCTACCAGTGGTGTGTTCTTGATTCCTTCGGTAAAGTCACCACGTAGAAGGGAAACAATAAAACAATAAAAATATAAAACAAAATACTCACGACGTTTCGACTGCAGGTGTGAAAACCACAGCAAGGAAATTCGGTAAGACTTTACAAAATTTGGTAAGACTTTACTAAATGTTCTTGCTGTGGTTTTCACACCTGATGATGATTGCTTGTGTTGCAGTCGAAACGTCGTGAGAATTGTATTGTTTTATATTTTTATTATTTTATTGTTTCCCTTCTACGTGGTGACTTTACCGAAAGAACCAAGAATATAAATCCCTGCAGTCACGACAGCTTTAAATAAAAATTTTTACCAGGTATGTGTTACTTATTTATTGGATATTTAATTTTGTTACATATTTACTGTTTTATGTTCTCTCGTTTCCGGTTAGTTTGTTGTCTTTGTGCACGTTATGATTTTAATGTTAACAATTGATAGTGGAATGTATTACAAATGTAAACTTTGTATTAATATGTTGGAATTAAGCTGCGGTAACGTCGTTAAAGATATTAATGCATGCGGGGTATATGGAGGTGCGGGCTATCTGAAATTTGTTTTACACAAAACGCTAATTTTGCGGGGTGTATGCGTCTACTACTTGCTCACAGCACTTGCCCCAACAGTCTGTTTAAGGATGTCTGGGATATATTTTGCCTTTGATAAGTACTACTTGCTCACAGCACTTGCCCCAACAGTCTGTTTAAGGATGTCTGGGATATATTTTGTCTTTGTAAAGCACTACACACTCACAGCACTTGCTCCAACAGTCTGTTTAAGGATGTCTGGGATATATTTTGTCTTTGATAAGTACTACTTGCTCACAGCACTTGCCCCAACAGTCTGTTTAAGGATGTGTGGGATATATTTTGTCTTTGATAAGTACTACTCGCTCACAGCACTTGCCCCAACAGTCTGTTTAAGGATGTCTGGGATATACTTTGTCTTTGAAAAGTACTACATGCTCACAGCACTTGCCCCAACAGTCTGTTTAAGGATGTCTGGGATATATTTTGTATTTGATAAGTACTACTTGCTCACAGCACTTGCCCCAACAGTCTGTTTAAGGATGTCTGGGATATATTTTGTCTTTGTAAAGCACTACACACTCACAGCACTTGCTCCAACAGTCTGTTTAAGGATGTCTGGGATATATTTTGTCTTTGATAAGTACTACTTGCTCACAGCCCTTGCCCCAACAGTCTGTTTAAGGATGTCTGGGATATATTTTGTCTTTGATAAGTACTACTCGCTCACAGCACTTGCCCCAACAGTCTGTTTAAGGATGTCTGAGATATATTTTGTCTTTGATAAGTACTACTTGCTCACAGCACTTGCTCCAACAGTCTGTTTAAGGATGTCTGGGATATATTTTGTCTTTGATAAGTACTACTTGCTCACAGCCCTTGCCCCAACAGTCTGTTTAAGGATGTCTGGGATATATTTTGTCTTTGATAAGTACTACTCGCTCACAGCACTTGCCCCAACAGTCTGTTTAAGGATGTCTGGGATATATTTTGTCTTTGATAAGTACTACTTGCTCACAGCACTTGCGCCAACAGTCTGTTTAAGGATGTCTGGGATATATTTTGCCTTTGATAAGTACTACTCGCTCACAGCACTTGCCCCAACAGTCTGTTTAAGGATGTCCGGGGGATCTTTCCCCACGTCTTGCTGTGTGTATTTTATCCTCATCGTCATTGTTGTTCATAAAATTATTATCCCGGGTGCGGACGACAACGAACATGTTGCCTGGATGAGAACACGGAGGGGGAGGGGTTGTTGTTGCACACACCTCGCGGCACGTGGAGGAGAGAGAGGTTACAGGAGGCGGGAGAGGTTACAGGAGGAGCGAGCGAGAGGTTACAGGAGGAGGAGGGAGAGAGAGAGAGGTTACAGGGGGAGCGAGAGAGAGGCTACAGGAGGAGGAGGGAGAGAGAGGCTACAGGAGGGGGAGGAGAGGGAGAGGTTACAGGGGGAGGAGGGAGAGAGAGAGAGGTTACAGGGGGAGCGAGAGAGAGGCTACAGGAGGAGGAGGGAGAGAGAGGCTACAGGAGGGGGAGGAGAGGGAGAGGCTACAGGAGGAGGAGGGAGCGAGAGAGAGGTTACAGGAGGCGAGAGAGGCTACAGGAGGAGGGAGCGAGAGAGAGGCTACAGGAGGCGAGAGAGGCTACAGGAGGGGGAGGAGAGGGAGGAGGGAGCGAGCTTTGAGCACACAAAGGGATGGTGGCGGTGACGCCTCCTCGCCGCTCTCCGCACACGGAGGGCAGCGCGTCGGCAAATTTCGCATCAGACAAAGGTGACCCGCGTAGCCTTCCACGGACTGTTGCGGCAAGTGCTGCTGTTGGCGGAGTAGCGGCGGCACCTGTGAAGGCGGGCACGGCACGCGAGGCGCGGGTGGTTTGGGGGGTGGTGGTGGTCGGCACCACGCCCGGCCGCCTTTGTCTCCCCAGTGCCGGTTTGTACGACGCACCGCGTGCTCATTTAACGGCACGTAAGTCGACCTGTCACGCTCGTCGACCTGGTTCGCCACGCCGGTGCGCTAACCGTTGCGCCACCGCTCCCCGCTCAAGGCAGCAAATACACGCACGTGCGCGTACACAGAGTCGCGCGCGTGCATGTGTATATGTACATATGTATACACATGTACATATATACATGTATATATGTACATGTGTAGATGTACGTACAGCGTTTGCACCTGCAGCCGTTACGAATGTGTGTGTAGGTCACGTCCGGATAAAAAACAGCTTTTGTTCGGCCGGATCAAGAGGGCTAAACGGGCGCGGCACGGGCTAGAGAAGAGATGGAGTTCAACTTCAAGTTCCATTTATTTGGTTATAGCCCTGTGAGCTATTCAGCTCTTGAATCGGGTGCAACCGCAACAAACAAAAAAACTAAAACAAGAAAACATCTTAAAGTGACTTTGTGTGACTCTGCAAACAGAAAATCCAGGAAAAAAACATCAAAACATTTCAGAAAAAGCACCGTACACCAACGCTGTGTGCAAAAATCCCAGTGGGATGCAAGTCAAATAACAACAACAACCACAACACAACTTAGAGAAAGGCCATCAGTCTAACTCCGTACTACAATAAACAACAACATGGCCAAACCAAAAAACGTTTTCGAAATCACCAAATTAAATCCATAAGTGCAATGTAACAGTGATCATAGGGATTGTGACCGATGTGGTACAGGAGGACGTGGAGCTGAGTGGACTTGCCGATGACTGGTACCAGCGGTGTCAAGATCGGCCTCTGTGGAGGAGGCTCGTGAAGGACGCTACTGGGAAGTTGGAGGCAGTCGCCCTCCAACAACAACGGAGGGCGGAGGAGCGACGCTCACAACGAGCGGAGCGCCGGGTGGCTAAAGCACAGCAGGCTGGCACAGTAGGGGCACAGGTGGTGCATCAGCCACTCATCTCATTCAGTGGACCCGTGGCACCTGGGTCTGGCCCGTGACCTCCTGCCAGCGGGCGTTCGACACTTCACGTGGCCTTAAGGTGCACATGGCCTGGCACAAGCGTCGTGGTGACGTCACCGCCACTTAGTGACGAATGGTGGTTGTTGTGTTGTGTGTTGTGTGTGTGGCGAGGGGTGTGTTGTGAGTGTTGTGTGTGAGTATTGTGTGAGTGTTGTGTGTGTGGCGAGGGGTGTGTTGTGTGTGAGTGTTGTGTGTGTGAGTGTTGTGTGAGTGTTGTGTGTGTTGTTGGTGAGTGTTGTGTGTGAGTGTTGTGTGTGAGTGTTGTGTGTGTGAGTGTTGTGTGTGTGAGTGTTGTGTGTGTGAGTGTTGTGTGTGAGTGTTGTGTGAGTGTTGTGTGTGTGTTGTGTGTGTGAGTGTTGTGAGTGTTGTGTGTGTGTGTTGCTACGTGTATCGTGATACACATAGGCGCGTGGTATCGCCGTGCCCAGTAATCGAAACAGTAATCGATTCTCACACACAACACACCCCTCGCCACACACACAACACTCACACACAACATTCACATAGCACTCACACAACACTCGCACACACAACACTCACACACACATAACACACAGACACATAACACTCACACACAACACACAGCACTCACACACAGAACTTGCACACAGCACTCATACACACAGCACTCACACAAAACACACACCCTTCACCACACTTACAACACACACACAACATGCACTCACAACACACACAGCACACACCCTTCACCACTCAGACAAAACACACACACAACTCACGTAACACTCACGCACACAGCAATCACACACAGTACACACACACAGTACACATACAGTACACACTACTCACACAGTACACACACTACACATTTCACACAGTACACACTACTCACACACAGTACACACACACAGTACACACATTTCACACACAGCACTCACACACAGTACACACACTATACACATTTCACACAGTACACACACTACACACATTTCACACACAGCACACACACACACAGCACTCACACACACATACAATTGGTGGGGGGGGGGGGTGTTTGACCATACTTCACCACGCCGGTCAACGCGGGTTGCCATCGGGACCAAGAGAACCGCCTCCTCCCACGGCGTTGTGAGAGGCGCCTTGTCTCAACAGCGATGTCTTTAGAACCCAAGTTTAATGTCCAACTCACCATTGAAAATCAAAAACCTGTACTGCGAATACCGCTCACGACAAGACACCCCTTTCATCATGTACTACAGTCATGTTTATTAACACAAAGCTAAACATTCCTCAGTCTCATGAAACAAATATACAACTTCTGAATTCAAAACATTTACAGAGGGTAACTGAAGCACATAAACGAGTTGCAAAGTCGATACACAATGTAAATACTTCTCTAACAATGTATACTTAAATTTCGATTTAAAGCTTTCGTGACTGCAATGATTCATCTTCTTTGGTTCTTTCGGTAAAGTCACGTAGAATGAGAATAAAATAATAAATTGATAAAATAAAATAACACAATAATATTCTCACGACGTTTCGGCCACAACACAAGCGGCCTTCATCAGGTGAAGGGAGCGAGACTGTCTGGTAGGACAGCGCTGGAGTGAGAGAGCCACGTTCCATTCCAGGTGAAGTATGTGTTGGTTAAGCAATGTCTCACCAGGGGGGGTACATCAGTATGCAGTCCTTGATGAACCAGGTGTGGTGTCCTTGTTCACCAAAGTCCCGGTACCTGACACCATCGCTATCATTGAAGATACTGATGTACCCCCCCTGGTGAGACATTGCTTAACCAACACATACTTCACCTGGAATGGAACTTTCTACAAACAAACTGAGGGCACCCCAATGGGCTCCCCCCTATCTCCGGTTGTAGCCAACGTATTCATGGAAAAATTTGAAACTGACGCCATCCAGACTGCCACTCTACGCCCGACCTTATGGAAGAGGTACGTTGATGACACCTTTGTCATCTGGCCACATGGCCAGCCTGCTCTAGACCAATTCCGCGACCACATCAATTCCATACACCCAGCCATCAGATTTACCATGGAGGTCGAAAAAGATGGCAAACTACCCTTTCTGGATGTCTTAATTAAAAGGAGACATGATGGTTCAATGAGCCACTCTGTCTACAGGAAAGCTACCCATACAGATGCTTACTTGAAACCGGATTCCCACCACCATCCATCCCAGAAGAACTGCCTCATCAAGACTCTATACCATAGAGCCCAATGCATTTCCGACCAGGAACACATTACCAGTGAACTCAAACACGTACACCAGGCTCTCAGGGCTAATGGCTACTCCGACTACACAATCCGCAAAGCCATCACTCCAGTCATGAAGAAGGATCCTCTTGTGGAGCCACTCAAAACCATCACCTTACCCTACATTGCAGGGGTCACTAAAAAGATCTCCAAAATCCTGAATAAACACAAGATCCAGGTCCGATTCAACACAGTACACAAAATCCGTGATTTAGTTCCATCTGTAAAAGATGCTCTTCCAGACATACAGTACCCGGGCGTTTACAAACTAAAGTGCCTCTGTGGTAGTAGCTACATTGGAGAAACCAAAAGACATATCTCGGATCGCATCCGCGAACATAAAGCAGACTTGAAACACGGTAAGACGAACTCCTCTGCCGTGGCAGATCACTGTTACAATTCAGTGGGCTCACATGACATTGACTTCTCCAAGACGGAGGTTCTTTGCAAACCAACTGGCTACCATGAGAGATTCGTTCATGAGGCCATTCACATATACAAGCACAGAGACAATTTCAACCGAGAAGATGGATTCAGGCTCAGTAACCACTGGAAAGATGTGTTAAATCATTTCTGTTCTTAATTAATTGTAATTTTACGATGACCTTCAGACCGCAGCTCTTTCGCCAGCATTGCCTCTTAATACCTCTCACACCACGGTTAATGGTATGGTTTACAACATGGAGTATACTGGGGCTTCGCAGCTGTCTCTCTCCCCCTCCTCTGTTCCGACCATGGACGAACTCGTCCGTCTGAACGGGGCCCGTAGCTATCCGTGGTACGGAAATTTGAGGGTAAGAATCCACCCATTTTTTCGCCATATAGCATTGTGTTATATAACGACTTATGGTTGGTAGCTTAGCTGATTGGAGAATATAGAGTTTATTGATAACATGAAGGTAATTTATATTTTAGTTTTTATTGGTTCACTATATAGTACTGTGAATAGCTCAGATTTGTAGTCATTTCGGTGACCAGTCACTAGCAAATCACCCAGTTATTTCAATGCTAAATTCGCCTAGTTATTTCAATGCTAAATTCTCCTGTTTTGATTTGTACTAAGTGCCTCGGTGAATGTGTATGCTCTGACTTCAACGTAACTATTTCTGTAGCAGTTACAAGCGAATGCCTTAATTTAGCTATTTCAATGCTAAATTCTATGCTAATTCCTTTTAACAATGGGTGCCTCTGCGGATGTGTATGCTTTAACTTTTAACATAGCTATTTCTGTGACCAGTCACAAGCTAATCATTCAGCCTTTTCAATGCTAAATTTTATGCTAATTCCTTCGTCAAGGCTCTTTGTTCCTCTCACACAGCTTAAAAGCCGTGATCTGAACGTGGCTCTCTCACTCCAGCGCTGTCCTACCAGACAGTCTCGCTCCCTTCACCTGATGAAGGCCGCTTGTGTTGTGGCTGAAACGTCGTGATAATATTATTGTGTTATTTTATTTTATCAATTTATTATTTTATTCTCATTCTACGTGACTTTACCGAAAGAACCAAAGAAAATGTATACTTATACAGTACTAATTAAACAGCGATGTGCACATTTGTAGATTGTATTTGGTTTTCAGTTAAATGTGCACATCACGCCTCTGGCAGGATGTCTAAAGGACGTTTCATGCAAGCACCCATTCAGATGTAAGTGTGATTGTCTTCTGGTAATTAAGGCGAATCTACGTATGGATGTATCTAGTTTACAATGATACAACTTCACTCCACTAGACGTCCTTGCTTAGCCGATCTGCCACAAAGGGCGGAGCATTTATTGTCAGGAATGAAAACATTTGAACTAAGTATTTTATTTATTTTAAACACGGGTTTTGTCAAACAAAATCTCACTGCCTCGAAGTAGAACAGGCGGAAGGGAGACGTCATAACCGCAGACACACGGAAGTCACGGCGCCAGCGATGTCTTATTGGTGGAGGTGTGGACCTATGGGGGGTGGAGGAGGAGGGGTTCTGGGGGTGAGATAGCCACGCCCCCTCTCCAAACACTTTATAAACACCGACGACGCTGCTGCTGCCGCCATCATCGCCGGGTATTGGAGGCGACCTCACGGCCCTGCTCCTCCTCCTCCTCCCCAGCAGCAGCAGCAGCATCACAGCTGAGAGGAGGTGAGGTTGTCTCTCTATCACACACTGTGTGTCTATGTTATGACTGTGTGTCTATCACACACTGTGTGTCTATGTATGACTGTGTGTCTATCACACACTGTGTCTATGTGTGTCTATCACACTGTGTGTCTATGTATGACTGTGTGTCTGTGTCTATCACACTGTGTCTATGTATGACTGTGTGTCTATCACACTGTGTCTATGTATCACTGTGTCTATCACACTCTGTGTCCATGTATGACTGTGTGACTGTGTCTATCACACACTGTGTCTATGTATGACTGTGTGTCTATCACACTCTGTGTCTATGTATGACTGTGTGACTGTGACGCCTCGCGTCTCTCTGTGTGAGTCTCTGCCTGTGACTGTTACACTCGTGGTCTACGTGTCTCTGTGTGTATATCACTCTGTGTGTCTCTGTGTGTGTATCACACTGTGTCTATCACTCTGTGTGTTCTAGATTTGAAGCTTCCGTGACTGCAAGGATCCATACTCTTTGGTTCTATTCGGTAAAGTCACGTAGGTAAAAAATAAAACAACAAAACTCTGTGTGTCTATCACTGTGTGTCTCTGTATCACTCTGTGTCTCTGTGTCTATCATTCTGTGTGTGTCTGTGTGTATCACTGTGTGTCTGTGTGTATCACTGTGTCTATGTGTATCACTGTGTGTCTATTACTCTGTGTGTATATCACTCTGTGTGTCTATCACTCTGTGTGTCTCTGTGTGTTGTGTCTGTGGGCCAGTGTATGTGTGTCTATCACACTCTGTCTATGTATGATTGTGTCTATCACACTCTGTGTCTATGTATGACTGTGTGGCTATCACACTCTGTGTCTATGTATGACTGTGTGTCTATCACACTTTGTCTATGTATGACTGTGTCTATCTATCTATGTATGACTGTGTCTATCACACTGTGTCTATGTATGACTGTGTGTCTATGTGCCTATCACACTGTCTATGTATGACTGTGTGTCTATCACACTTTGTCTATGTATGACTGTGTCTATCACACTGTGTCTATGTATGACTGTGTGTCTTATCACACTGTATCTATGTATGACTGTGTGTATCACACTGTATGTATGACTGTGTCTGTCACACTTTGTCTATGTATGACTGTGTGTCTATCACACTGTGTCTGTATGACTGTTTGTCTATCACACTGTGTGTCTATATATGACTGTGTGTCTATCACACTGTGTGTCTATGTATGACTGTGTGTCTATCACACTGTGTGTCTATGTATGACTGTGTGTCTATCACACTGAGTGTCTATGTGTGTCTATGTGTCTATCACACAGTGTCTATGTGTGTCTATGTGTCTATCACACAGTGTCTATGTGTGTCTATGTGTCTATCACACAGTGTCTATGTGTGTCTATCACACAGTGTCTATGTGTCTATCACACAGTGTCTATGTGTGTCTGTGTGTCTATCACACAGTGTCTATGTGTGTCTATCACACAGTGTCTATGTGTCTATCACACAGTGTCTATGTGTGTCTGTGTGTCTATCACACAGTGTCTATGTGTGTCTATGTGTCTATCACACTGAGTGTCTATGTGTGTCTATGTGTCTATCACACTGAGTGTCTATGTGTGTCTATGTGTCTATCACACAGTGTCTATGTGTGTCTATGTGTCTATCACACAGTGTCTATGTGTGTCTATGTGTCTATCACGCACTGTCTATGACTGTGAGAGTGGGATGCGTCTTGCCACAAGAACTCTGCCGCTTGCGAGCGACGTGAACGGCCACGAGAACAAACAGCGGCAGTAAGGGGACTCTAAACATTCTGCGATTCTCGCAACAGCAAAGTGGAGGGTCGCCTCCTGCTCTCGGGAGCGGTGGGTTGAGCCCGTGACGGAAATTCCACATTGCCCTGTCGGGGGCCAGACTCTCTCCTCTGTAGGGCCACCCCCAGTCGATTCGAACAAAGTGGTACTCAATATTGACTTGAAGCTTTTGTGACTGCAGGAATCAATACTCTTTGGTTATTTCGGTAAAGTCACGTAGCAGGTATACAATAAAATAAATCACGACTGCCTCAGCAGCAGACCATCATGCTTTCCCATCCTGATAATGGACGCTTGTGTTGCACCCGAAACGTCGTGATTTATTTTATTTTATACCTCCGTGACTTTACCGAAATAACCAAAGAGGTAAAGTGGTTCTCAGTTTATCTGCGACGACTGGGATCTGTGCCACTTGGGGCTGTGTGTGTGGATCTGCCCGACAGCTTTAACACGGCGACTGAGCAGTGACGTCACGAGGTGCCACATTCTCATTCGGCTTCTTCCCATGCCACTGTAAGAATTCACTCGATGGCATTGTGAGAAATCACCCCGCCACACATTCAGCATCGCGTTAGGGGTCATCCATTGAGTAGCGACGACAAATCTGTCTACTTGACCCCTCCCCTCTCTCTGTGCGCACATGGACTTTGACTTTTTACCCCCCGAATCCTATAGAACGGTCGATATTTAATCCACGCAGAGACGATCAAGGATTAATAATATTAATGTGTTTAAGCAAACAGTCTACCGCCGGACTATACAACTCGTTTGAAGGCCAGTGTAGACAAATTATCATCGAAAATAATCGAATATCAATATTATTATCGAGGCTACACCCCCCCCTCCCGTTTCCTATGCATACATTGTCAGTAGCCCCCCATCCACAAGCGGTACACATTTGTGTTAACCCCTCCACGCGTACGGACTCAATGGATGTCGCCTTAGCGGAGTTGAGGCGATAGTGATGCTCACACACACACAGCACCACCATACACACCACCACACACACACAGCACCACCATACACACCACCACACACACACAGCACCACCACCATACACACAGCAACCACACACACACACACACAGCAACCACACACACACACAGCAACCACACACACCACCACACACACAGCAACCACAACAACCGCCATTCCCCACTAAGTGGCGGTGACATCACCACGACGCTTGTGCCAGGCTATGTGCATCCTGAGGCCACGTGAAGTGTCGAACGCCCGCTGGCAGGAGGTCACGGGGCAGACCCAGGTGCCACGGGTCGACTGACTGAGATGACTGGCTGATGCACCACCTGTGCCCCCTACTGTGCCAACCTGCTGTGCTTTAGCCACCCGGCGCTCCGCTCGTTGTTCTGAGCGTCGCTCCTCCGCCCTCCGTTGTTGTTGGAGGGCGACTGCCTCCAACTGCCCAGTAGCATCCTTCACGAGCCTCCTCCACAGAGGCCGATCTTGACCCCGCTGGTACCAGTCATCGGCAAGTCCACTCAGCTCCACGTCCTCCTGTACCACATCACTCCATCTCTTCTCTAGCCCGTGCCGCGCCCGCTTAGCCCCCTCAATCCGGCCAAACAAAAGCTGTTTCGGCATGCGGTGGCTGGGCATGCGGGCTACATGACCCAGCCATCGCAGCCTTGCCTGCCGGAGGAGCTCACCGATGGGACCCTGCCCAGATCTTTCAAGGATTTGTGAGCTCCTCACACAATCCAGTCTGGTTAAACCCAGGATGGATCGTAGGCAGGCCAGCCTAAATGTTTCTAACCGGCGAAGATGTTCCATTAGGGGGGTCCACGTTTCGCAAGCGTAGAGAAGGCAGGGAATGACCGTGGCCGAGAAGACCTGAAGCTTAGTGCGGAGCAACAGACCAGGTAGCTTCCACACAGCGTTACGCAACCGATGAAAAGATATTGCCGCTCGACTGATTCGGAGTGAGACCTCTGCTGTTAAACTGGAGCCAGTCATAAGCACACTGCCCAGGTATGGGAAACTCTCCACTCTCTCCACAACTGCCCCATCACTGATTGGGAGTTGTGGGGGTGGAGTGTCCGATGGTACAAAATACCCAGGCAGGTGCTTAGTTTTGGTGGGGCTGATGGTAAGGCCCCACCTCTTAGTGGCACGCTCCAGTCTCAGCAGCAGCGTCTCCAACTCCTCCTCTGACTGAGCAGCTATTACCAAATCATCAGCATACATAACGTGGTTGAGCAATAGGGAGCCATCCCTTGACCGCACCCGGGCATCGATTAGCCTCCCATTATATCTGTACCATATGGAGATTCCCCGGTACAGCTATTGAAGGCTTCACGAACTACGTGGTCAAAATAGATGTTAAATAATGTGGGAGCCAGAGGACATCCCTGTCGCACCCCAAGGTGTACAGGGAATGACTCTGACTCCCGGCCACGTAGTTTTACCCGGGCCCGCTCACCATCATGAAGGTCCTTAATGATCGTGAGCAGAGGGTCAGGTACTCCAAAAGCACGAAGAACGACCCAGAGCCCAGGCCTACTGATGGTATCATAGGCCTTGACCAGGTCAATAAAGCAGAGATGTAGGTCTTGTTGGAATTCCCTACACCTCTGCTGTAGCAGACGGACAGAAAATATGGCATCTGTGCAGGACCGCCCTTTCCTGAAACCGCAATGGGGCTCCGCAAGCCTCTCCTCAGCGTGCCTGGCAAGGCGATGCTGAATAATCCTTGCCAGGACCTTTCCCGGCACACTGAGGAGTAAGATGCCCCTGTAGTTGTTACAGTCTGTGCGGTCCACCTTCTTAAAAAGGGGGACCACCAGGGCATCCTTCCAATCCTGCGGAACCCGTCCAGTGGTCCAGACTGTTGTTATGATGTCATATAGGGCAGTCTGTGCACAAACGCCACCCTCCCTCAGCATTTCGCTTGGGAGATCATCTCTGCCCGCTGCCTTTCCTGGTCTCAGACTCCGGATCGCCTTCAATACTTCCTCAGCAGATGGCACCTCAGCCAGCCACTCACAGGGGGTGACTTCTTCCAATATTTGAGGCACCGCAGCCTCAGCAGGGTCATCCTCACTTTGTGCCATGATGTTTTCCTGGCTGAGGGATTTTCCCTCCCCCAGGACCTCACAGAAATGCTCAGCAAATCTGCGAACCTGTTCCTGGGGGTCGGAGATAGGATCACGGTTTTTTCCCCTAATGATGGTAATAGGTGTGGCGCTGCAGGTTACTTTTTTGATGGAGTTAAATATAGATTTGTGATCACGGGCCACTGAGGCAGACTCCATCTCCTCAGCAACCCGCGACCACCACCTATCCTTGCAGTGCCTCACGGCTCTCCGAACCTCCGAGCGAAGGCTGCGGTAAGCCTCCTCATTCTCTGACGTGGGATTCTGTAGCCGATGACAGTGGGCCTGTCGCTTTTTCTCAACCATCCTGAACACCTCCTCTGTCAGCCAGGGTCTCTGCGGAGGTCTGGACCGCTTACCCAAATCAGCCATTGCAGCTGCATCAGGAGTCGTCGGGGACGATGCCAATCCCAGCCGCAAGCGATGATGAAATTCTCACTTGCAACTTTCATCAGATAACTGAGACCAGGCCACTTTATGTTGGAATGGGGTCCTGGGTGTACACCCACCACCGGAGTGGAAGAATGGCAGGCGCATCTTACAGATGACTAGTCGATGGTCAGAGGGCAGATCAGCTCCACGGTAGGTCCTGGTGTCAAGGACATGGGCTCGCATTCGCTGGTCCGTCACTATGTAGTCCAGCAGATGTTCTTGCTTGGACCCGGCATGCATCCATGATGTTGTGTGGATGCGCCGATGCCGGAACAGCGTGTTGGTAATTACAAGCCCATGGGCTGCACAAAAATCTAGCAGCCTCCTACCGTTGTTATTGAGCTGATCTGGCCCATGCCCTCCAATCACTCCAGACCAGGTGCCAGTATCATGACCAACTCGGGCATTGAAGTCACCCAACATGATGACTCTATCCCGAGGGGCCACTTTAGCCAGCACCTGTGACAGGCGGTCATAGAAGGCATCTGACTCATCGGCTTTGCCTGCATCCCTCCACGGATGTTCATCTTCGGTGGGGGCATAAGTAACCACGACCACCATTCCTCGCCTCCGGTTGATGGGAAGGCGAGCCCAAAGTAGCCTGGGGCTTACACCACCACACACACGCCACCACACACACACCACCACCACACACACCACACACACCACCACACACACCATCACACACACCAACACACACACACCACCACACACACACCACACACACACACCATCACACACACCAACACACACACAAACACACACACCACCACACACACACACCATCACACACACCACACACACCAACCACACACCACACACACCATCACACACCACCCCGTCAACCCATGGTACCTGCTGAGTGTGTCCCGTGACCTGTCGGCAGCGAGCCTTCGACACTTCACGTGTCGCCTCAAAGTGCACCTAGCCTGGCACAGGCGCCTTGGTGACGTCACCGCCACTTGCGAATGGCGGCTGCTGTTGCTGGGAGGTAGTTGAGGGTGGTGGTGATGGTGGCGAGTGTAGTGAGGGTGGTGAGGGTGGTGGTGATGTTGAGGGTGGTGAGTGTAGTGAGTGTGGTGGTGAGTGTAGTGAGTTTAGTGGCGAGTGTGGTGAGGGTGGTGGTGATGTTGAGGGTGGTGGTGAGTGTAGTGAGGGTGGTGGTGAGTGTAGTGAGGGTGGTAGTGGTGAGTGTAGTGGTGAGCGTAGTGAGTGTGGTGGTGAGTGTAGTGAGGGTGGTGTGGTGAGTGTAGTGAGTGTGGTGGTGAGTGTAGTGAGGGTAGTGGTGAGTGTAGTGAGGGTGGTAGTGGTGAGTGTAGTGAGGGTGGTGGTGAGTGTAGTGAGAGTGGTGGTGGTGAGTGTAGTGAGAGTGGTAGTGGTGAGTGTAGTGAGAGTGGTAGTGGTGAATGTAGTGAGGGTGGTAGTGGTGAGTGTAGTGAGGGTGGTGGTGGTGAGTGTAGTGAGGGTGGTGGTGGTGAGTGTAGTGAGGGTGGTGGTGGTGAGTGTAGTGAGGGTGGTGGTGGTGAGTGTAGTGAGGGTGGTGGTGGTGAGTGTAGTGAGGGTGGTGGTGGTGAGTGTAGTGAGGGTGGTGGTGGTGAGTGTAGTGAGGGTGGTGGTGGTGAGTGTAGTGAGGGTGGTGGTGGTGAGTGTAGTGAGGGTGGTGGTGGTGAGTGTAGTGAGGGTGGTGGTGGTGAGTGTAGTGAGGGTGGTGGTGGTGAGTGTAGTGAGGGTGGTGGTGAGTGTAGTGAGTGTGGTGGTGAGTGTAGTGAGGGTAGTGGTGAGTGTAGTGAGGGTAGTGGTGAGTGTAGTGAGGGTAGTGGTGAGTGTAGTGAGTGTGGTGGTGAGTGTAGTGAGGGTGGTGGTGAGTGTGGTGGTGAGTGTAGTGAGGGTGGTAGTGGTGAGTGTAGTGAGTGTGGTGGTGAGTGTAGTGAGGGTAGTGGTGAGTGTAGTGAGTGTGGTGGTGAGTGTGGTGGTGAGTGTAGTGAGGGTAGTGGTGAGTGTAGTGAGGGTAGTGGTAAGGGTAGTGGTGAGTCTAGTGAGGGTAGTGGTGAGTGCAGTGAGGGTAGTGGTGAGGGTAGTGGTGAGTGTAGTGAGGGTAGTGGTGAGTGTGGTGAGGGTAGTGAGGGTAGTGGTGAGGGTAGTGGTGAGTGTAGTGAGGGTAGTGGTGAGTGTAGTGAGGGTAGTGGTGAGTGTAGTGAGGGTGGTGGTGAGTGTAGTGAGGGTGGTGGTGAGTGTAGTGAGGGTGGTGGTGAGTGTAGTGAGGGTAGTGGTGAGTGTAGTGAGGGTAGTGGTGAGTGTAGTGAGGGTAGTGAGGGTGGTGGTGAGTGTAGTGAGGGTGGTGGTGAGTGTAGTGAGGGTAGTGGTGGTGAGTGTAGTGAGGGTGGTGGTGAGTGTAGTGAGGGTGGTGGTGAGTGTAGTGAGTGTAGTGGTGAGTGTGGTGAGTGTGGTGGTGAGTGTGGTGAGTGTGGTGGTGAGTGTAGTGAGGGTAGTGGTGAGTGTAGTGAGTGTGGTGGTGAGTGTAGTGAGGGTAGTGGTGAGTGTAGTGAGTGTAGTGAGGGTAGTGGTTAGTGTAGTGAGGGTGGTGGTGAGTGTAGTGAGTGTAGTGGTGAGTGTAGTGAGGGTAGTGGTGAGTGTAGTGAGTGTGGTGGTGAGTGTAGTGAGTGTGGTGGTGAGTGTAGTGAGTGTAGTGGTGAGTGTAGTGAGGGTAGTGGTGAGGGTAGTGGTGAGTGTAGTGAGTGTGGTGGTGAGTGTAGTGAGTGTGGTGGTGAGTGTAGTGAGTGTGGTGGTGAGTGTAGTGGTGAGTGTAGTGAGTGTAGTGGTGAGTGTAGTGGTGAGTGTGGTGAGTGTAGTGGTGAGTGTAGTGAGGGTGGTGGTGAGTGTAGTGGTGAGTGTGGTGGTGAGGAACCCGAGGCGAGCTCACAGAAGCGACCACCTCACTCAGGTCAACGCCGTAAAGATGGCGCCCGTGAAGCTGGGCGCGTCCATTCTCATTGTGGGGGGGGGGGTAATTCGTAGTTCATAGTTTTAATTTATTTGGTACAGCCCTGTGAGCCATTCGGCTCTTGAATCGGGTGCAACCGCAACAAACAAACAACATGAACAAGAAAAACATCTTGAAGTGACTTTGTGTGTGACTGTGCAAACAGAAAATACAGGAAAAAAATATCGCCTGATTGCCCCAACTCCCACACTGCAGAGTATTCACACCGCTAAAGCACTCACAACACAAACACGTTTAAGTCCACTGTCAACGCCATCGCAAGTCGTATTTTGACGCTGGGCAGTTCACAGCGCAGCCCAAACGAGAATGTCCCCCACCACCACCCCCGGCGCGCGCCGAGCGTCACGCGGCGACAGCAGCAGCAGCAGGCGACTCTGATTGGCCCCTCCCCTCCCCCGCGCCCCTCCCCTCCCCCGCGCCCCTCCCCTCCCCCGCGCCCCTCCCCTCCCCCGCGCCCCTCCCCTCCCTCGCGCCCCTCCCCTCCCCCGCGCCCCTCCTGCCTGCCTCCGCTAGCCTAGCGACGTCACTGTCACGTCCCTTTTAAAGTTTTCGGTCAGATACTCTTTGGTTCTATTCGGTAAAGTCACGGGGGTAAAAATAAAGTAACAAAAAATCACGACGTTTCGGCCACAACACAAGTGGCCTTCATCGGGTGAAGGGACTGGACTGTCTAGAGGACGGCGTTGGAGTGACTTTACCGAATAGAACCAAAGAGTAGGGATCCTTGCAGTCACGAAAGCTTCAAATCTAGAATTTTCGGTCAGAGTCGTCGCCTCCTGCTGCCCCCAGCAGCAGCATCACAGCTGAGAGGAGGTGAGGTCGTCTCTCTCGCCCTGCTCACGGAGACTGCGTGCCTGGGTCCCTGTGTCCCTGGGTCCCTGGGACCCTGGGTTCCTGGGTCCCCATCGCAATTCTCGTGGTTCCATTTGGTTCATCGACTCCTCGTGTCTTTACCATTGTGAGTGTGTGACGTTGTCTCTGTGTGTCTGGTGTGAGGCAGTGGCTGTTTGTTCCACCGTGTCTACCTGTGTGTCTATCGCTCCGCCATTGGGTCGCGGTGCCAGGCTAGGTGGGCGTGCGTGGCGGTGCCGACTGACGTCATTACGATCATTGCCCCGCGTACGTCGGCAGGAGGTCTAAATGCAGAGCGCGCCGCGTTATTACAAAAGGGCGTAGCGCTGAAGCGCCTCGACCGAGGATTGTCTCCGGCTCCCCGGTCTCCCAGTCGGTTGCTTTGTCCCGGGGTTTGGTGCATTTGCAGCGTCGGAAATCGCACACCGCCCTGTGTACTTGCCTGTAGTTGCGGCCACGGGTCGATAGGGGGTGCCACCCTGAGCTAGAGAGAGAGCCGGACCGTTGAGAGGCCGAGTTCCCCTCCCGACCCCAGGTGAGGGGTTGGGGGGTTATTCCAGAGTCCCCTAGAAGGTTCCAGAAAGGGGGCGGTACCGGGGGCGGAGAGTCCCCGGGACGAGTATAAAAGACGGACCTCAGGTGGGCTCGAGGCAGTGCTCTGAAGACGAAGACAGAAGGGCAGCTAGGCTAGGACCCTGGGACCACGGGACCCGACGTCCTTGTGAGGGCCAGGGCCGAGCGCGGACCAGTGGTCAGGACCCGCACCTTCGCTGGGTCGGGTCAGCAAAGCCTCCTCTAGGCCACCCTTAGCCAGAGGACTCAGAGCCCGTAGCCCCAGTGATAGGCCACGTCAGCCCGGAGGCCATACCTCCCCAGGTAGTGGGAGTAAAGGGGGCTTTCTGTTAAGATTCAAATAAGCCGTGTTGCCTCTAAAGACTACGTGGAACCCACTACACATTCATTAATCCCCCCCCACCTCCCCCACTGCGTGTAAGAAGTGCTCACAAGTGACACCATCACGTCCACCGCTCTAAGTAACAAAACAGGATTTCTGCACAGCTCTGTCGCCTGATGTAGTTGGTTGTAATTACTGGAGAAACTTCGTACTCCGATTTAAATGTTGTGGCTTTGCTCTCCAACACACCGGTGTGCTGCTCTAGTAATGAATTGGCCACGTTCTGTTTACGTGACAAACCTTACTAATTGGCTGTGTCAAGTGATGGGGGGTTTAAAGACATATTTACGTGAAAGCCTAGAACGTGTTTAACTTGCTATACCGCTGCTCATAATCACAACACTGCCTGCTCCATCACCACAGACTTCTCGGTTTCACATTCTGCTACTTTGTCCGTGAGTTTGGTGGAGTTCCTCGCCTTCAAGGGTCGTAGCCCCCCTCCCTACACGGCGACAACCACGACTGAACCAGATGCATAGCCGCTTCTGCGAGATTCCACTGCTTGTTCCGTTCAGACTGAACAAGCAGCAGGGCTAGGGATGTGATTGCCGTACAGGATGACTGTGCCTTGGCATTCCCAGAACATCGTTTTATTTCACTTAGGAGCCAGTGTCCATGCAGCGTGTTCAAATGAAGCGTGTGTTTATGTCATTAAAGTTGGAATAACTAAATCCAAAAGATGAATCTCATCGCTGACGTCACAAATGGAAAGATGTAGAAGCGGAGTGAGGTGAAAGTGAGGGAGCGTGAGCCATTGGAGTGAGGCCGTGAGATGGACTAATGACTCATTCTCATTTGTGATCATCAGCAAACAGAGCCGACCATGAAGCTGGTCATCATCCCACTGTTCATCTCCCTTCTGGGTGAGTTCACACCCAGAGCCACTCACCCAGCACACATTGGACGGTGCCCTTTCGTTAGCCAGGTGAGAGTTCACCGTTACCTCCCTCGCCTGGAACGCAGGAGGTTGTGGGTTCGATTCCGACCCTGACGCCTGCTGTATATTTGGAGTTTGCGTGTCTCTCTGCCTGTGGTCACGTGGATTTGTCTCCGGGTCCTCTGGTTTTATCCTCCACATTTCGAGTCAACGTGCATTCCGATTATTTTGCTGCTGTAAATTTCAGCACGACACAAGCCACTTCGTTGAGCGGTCATTGGTGGCCAGGTCACTTTTGTAAAAAAGAGCTACATAGCTCAGTGGGCCTTACCTGCTAATTAGAATAGTTTTTTAGTTTTTAATAAACCACCGTCACGATGAGGTCACGGGTCATGTGACCCCTGTGACACCGCCCTGGCCGTGCCAGTGGCTCCCGGGCCACGCGCTCCGCTGAGACTCGGCTCGCGAGCGGCCGCTCTGAGTCTGGGCACTGACGGTGGGGGGGAGGCAGCCCTAGGATTTGGTCGAGGGGGAGACGTTTCACTGCGCTCACTCACCAGGTGAGCGGAGTTCCTCTCCGACAGCTGATGCTACGCGGAGCTCACCGTGTCGTAGCTTCCATTGAGGTCGTAGTTTTATTGATGTATTCTCCACAATTACAAATGTAGATGGTGTAGCACCCCTGTGTTTAACGGCGTTTTCAAGATCCCTGTTACCACTGGACGAACCTTTGCAGAGTGGCGTAACGAGTGTAAGCGCTGTCTCTGTAGATTAAACGACATTTCAGTAATCGGAATGGCTTTTCCCTTGACTGCAATTTAATACTAAAAATGATGGATGTGTTTCGGACATTAATTCCAAATATACTCCGAAACTAAAAAATATGCATCACCTATATCACTTAAATAATACGAAAAAACATACAGATTAAACACGATTGAAGAATAATTAAAGCATAAATAATCAGCCCTTTGTAAAGGTGATGTGTAGACGTTGCTGTTGTGCACTGTGGAGGTAGCGTGACGCTGTCGCCGATGGGTGATGCAGCTTCCCAGGTCCTTTTTGTTTGATGACGTCACTGTGCGGGCCCCGGTGAAATTTCCTTCACGTGGAAATTTGATTTTCCAAATGGAAAAGAGTTCATAATTTATCACTTTCGTTTAAGGAGAAATTTCGTAAACCGAACCATGAAAATAACCCACCTGGCAATGGATACCCATAGTCATTTATAAACATTCATTAATTCACCCCCCCACACTTCACGCAAGAAGTTGCCCACAAGTGATGTCATCACAGCTACCCCTCTATTTAAGGAAAGAAACAGGAGGATATCTCCACAAATCTGGCTGTCGCCTGATGAAGCTAGTTGTAATTACTGGCGAAACGTCGTACTCAGATTGTAAATGTTGTGGCTTGGCTCTCCATCACACCGGTGTGCTGTACTAGTGACGAATTGGCACGTTCTGTTGACGTGACAACCCTTACTAGTTGGCTGTGTCGGGTGGTGGCAGGTTTAATGACACATTTATATATATACGCGCTCTAACTCAAACAACCTGTATTATAAACTGAGGGATATTCCCTGTATCTGTAACGAGTGTGACCGGTCTCCCTGTAGATGCGGCATCGGCTGCGATGCTCCAGATCACTCTTCCGCAGAGTTTGTCTGTGAGGGAGGGAGAGAACGTGACTATTCCCTGCTCCTTCTCCCCACCGACGTCCAGCCTGAGCCACATCGTCCTCCAGTATTTCACGATGCCCAGACACTATGCAGAGAACGTGACGAACAGAGAGATGAAGAAGGTGACGGCCGCATTTCATGTAAACCGTGAATAATTATCTCTGTACTTGATGTCTACGTCAACACGTAACAGATAATAACAGAGTTATGTGGTGCCCTTTAATTATCCAGAAATGTCCCAATAAGTCTCACAACTCCATTTCAACTCCATTTCAAGAAGGCACTGCTCTGAGATCTATGTTCAATGACGGTACATTTGTAGGGGTGATTGTCACTCACCATTCAACAGCCTGTCATTCCACTTACCGTCAATAGAGTGCAGAGGCGTTACCTCGCCAGGGCAAATGCCATGGGCCAGAGAGGCCAATGGTGGATCCCAGTTAACGGATCCTGGGACACATTCCCTGGGCCCCTGGGTGGGGGGGAACTGGGGGAATGATGTCACCTGAGAGTGTTCCAGAAGGAAGGCGTGGCCAGGGCGGAGCCGGCCACGAACTTGTATATAAGCCATTGCTCGGGGATCTCTGGCTCAGTTATCTACACGCCGAAGACTGAAGCCCGGGCTGGAGAATAGGACCCTGGACCCCAAGCTCTGCAGTCTAAGGGCTGGAGCTCAGTGAGGCCAGTGGTCAGGACCCACGGACCAGGAGGTCAGGGTCAGTTAGCCTCCCCTAGGTCCCAGTCGGAGGACAATAGGGAACGGGTCACCAGAGTAGGTCCCGTATAGTTCGGAGGCCATAGCTCCCTAGGAAGCGGGTGAAGGGACCGATATACTCTTCCTGCTAGGGACCCTGCAGTAAAATACAATAAACAACGTGTGCCTCATAAAGAAGTTTATTTGTCATGTTTACAACACAACACATTAATGAGAGTTTGGCTTCACGTGGAGGGAAACCAGAGCACGTGATGCAACTCGTGTTTAACACGAGGGGGATTACACGCAATACTCTACACAGATTCAAGTCCACAGGTAGACCCACTCTTACCACTCTACGCAAACTCAACGTTGATATTTTGCCATCCCCTTGTCGCCTTGCAACCGAAGCCTACAGCGCTTGGTGTCCCCAGGAGGTCTCCCATCTAGGTGGTAACCGAGCTCATCAAGCCTGCTTAGCCAGCGACATTCAACGAGCCCAGGGGCATTCAGGACGATGTGACCGTGGGCATCGTGTGCCGTTGTGGTTGACCTTCCACATTGTGGTTTGTGTCATTGCAGATCTATCAATCGGGGTATGAAAAAGAGGACTTGAGTATCGTGAAGTCTGTGGGAGACGTGCTGATGGGAGACTGCTCCATCGGCATCCCCAACTTCCCCAAGAACCTCGGCCCCGTGGCTCTGTGCCGCATCGAGTGTCGTCGATGTAACGCGGAGAACACCGTGGTGCAAGGGGAGGTGCTGCTGAACGTGACGCCTGCAGGTGAACAAGAGCCGAGCGTGACGTTCGCGTTGCGATGAAGCGATTATGGGGGAACTTGCACGTGCACGGTGCTGGTTGAGGCCGGGAGGTCAAGGGTCACGTGAAGCCGTGTTGAGTGAGTGGTCTCTCCCTGCTGCACGTGAAGCCGTGTTGAGTGGTCTCTCACTGCTGCACGTGAAGCCGTGTTGCGTCGCTGGGTGGGGCTGTGGTGCTGGGTGCGAGTGGGGGTCACGCTGAACGCCCCCCTCTCTGTCTCCGTGTCTCTGCAGCCCCACGGTCACACGGTGGGGGTGTGAGTGACGTCACCCTCGCCCCTCTAGAGGAGACCTCGCACAAGGGAGGGGTGGTGGCTGCCTGGGTCCTGGTGCCTCTAGCTGTCATTGTCATCATCATCATCGTCTCCGTCTTCGTCTGGAAGAAGAAGAATCACCGTCGGTGTTCATGGCCCTGCCCCCACTCACGCAGGTGCCCCCCCCCCCCCGCCCCCCCTCCATCCCAGGCACCCGGACCGCCCAGCCCAGCCCCTGATGAATGAGCGTGGACGTGGGCAGCCGGGCTGAGCTCTCTCGGTGGCCTCCCACTCGGTGTCACTGACGAGGTTTCACGTTCACGCACCGCTGGGTCTCTTCCTGAGCGGTTCACAGCGGCCGTGCCGGGGACGCTGAGCCAGCACCGAGCTCCTGGGTTCAGCCCCTTGGTCTTGCCGACTCGAACCGATATTAAAGCGTGAGCGCCATTGAGGCCCTCTGCTCGTTCCCGGCGAGACGCGTCCACGCGTTGCTGTGTGCAGGCACCGCGTGGTTGGTAAACCTGCTGTTTGTTTTTATTTCCACAGTGACGGTGGAAATGCTGACGTGCATGGGGACGTGAACGGGCAGCCGCTGATGAACGGACACGAAGAGAAACGACAACAAGTATTGGAGACCGTGCCCGTTAAGTAACGGTCAGGCAGCTCAATGCCCCTTCTGATTGGTTGGCACGTGGAGCGGGTCGCACACACAAATTGCCCGTGTGCTCCGGGTTCCACATTTTACTTGAAACCTTAGACCGTGCCTTTGCCACCTCTTGCCTTGACAACCGTAACTCTTGACCGGATATCTCTCGTGTGTCTCCAACTCCATCACCTCTCTATCCTGGATTTCTCAGAGTGTCCGTGAACGAAACCACGTGACCCCAATCCTGAAATTGCTTCACCAGGTCCCGATAGTGGGTGCCACCATGGCAAGATGTTAACTACCTCTCCTGGTATACAGGAGGTCGTGAGTTCTCTCCCGACCCTGACACCTGCCTGTGTATTTGGAGTTTGCACGTTCTCTCTCTCCCCACTGTGGCGTGGATTTTCCTCCGGATCCACCGGTTTTTTCCCTCCACTTTTAGAATCGAGGTGCGTTTAGAGTATTTGGCTGCATTACATTTCCACGTGGTGATAAGCAACTTCGTTGAGCTATAATTTGTGATATCCAGGTCGCTTCTTCAAAAGAGCTACATAGCTCAGCGAGGCCTTAGCTGGTAAAGTAAATCCAGCATTGGAACTTGCCGAACTAATCCACTGCTGGATTATTTTTTCCGCCTGAGGACAACCGCTTGTTACGATCGAAACGTTGTGATATATTATTAGTATTGTTTTATTTTTCTACCTACGTGACTTTACCGAAAGAACCAAAGAGTATGGATTCCTGTAGTCACGAAAGCTTCAAGTCAAGATCTCTCTCTCTCACCTCGCTAAACAAAGCGATTCTTAATTTATTAAAATTGTAATTACCAATCGTGATGATGGAAGAATCGCGAGGGGGACGGGTGGGGTCTGATTGGCTGACACCGGTGTGTCGCTCTCATTGGCTGAGCGACTTTGTGGGCGGCAACGTTTCCTCGGCCAATGCTGCTGCTGCCTTCTCATTCCGTTAAGCGCTTTGTAGATTTTTAGATTTTTATCCCCAGTAAACATTTCCTCTCCAGGCATCCTACCGGTGGGTCGCGCTCAGCGAGGTCTGCCTGTGGTGTGGATTTGTTGAGAGCAGGGCCGGATTCAAGTTCTTGTTAGGCCCTCGGCACTGCAGTTTCGTAGGCACTTTGAGTGATAACTCTCTACAGATGCTGCTACTGCTACCCCATGTCACGTAGGCACTTTGAGTGATAACTCTCTACAGATCATGCTGCTGCTGCTACTGCTGTCCCATGTCACGTAGGCACTTTGAGTGATAACTCTCTACAGATCATGCTGCTGCTGCCCCATGTCACGACCACCGCTGTCACTCCACTCGCTTCACGCGTCGCTACTTCGCCCAGCCGCTGGACAGATGTCGTTACTGATGGCAGGTTCACGATTTAGTCTGTGCCCTCATTCGATGGGAGGGTGTGCGGAAGTGTGCCGCAGATAAATGGATTTCATTTTAAATTATTGAAACAATTCAAACAAGGTATTCCTAAAAATATTATAAGCAAACGTGTTTTATAAAAAATTTTACTGCGATTACATCGGATGACGCAGATTCAAAAGTATGCCGTTCATTTTAAACGATAACAAAAAACAACACGGGTCCATTTTATTTTGTAGAACCTCGGCACAGTGCCTACTATGGCCTATGGGATAGCACGGCCCTGGTGGGTGAGTGAGTGGCTGGGTGGGTGAGTGGCTGGGTGGGTGAGTGGCTGGGTGGGTGGGTGAGTGAGTGGCTGGGTGGGTGAGTGAGTGGCTGGGTGGGTGAGTGGCTGGGTGGGTGAGTGAGTGGCTGGGTGGGTGAGTGGTTGGGTGGGTGAGTGAGTGGCTGGGTGGGTGAGTGAGTGGTTGGGTGGGTGAGTGGCTGGGTGGGTGAGTGAGTGGCTGAGTGGGTGGGTGGCTGGGTGGGTGAGTGAGTGTCTGGGTGGGTGAGTGGTTGGATGGGTGGACCCTATGCAAAGTGCCTACTGTGACCTATGGGATAGCACGGCCCTGGTGGGTGGGTGAGTGGCTGGGTGGGTGAGTGAGTGGGTGGGTGGGTGAGTGGCTGGGTGGGTGAGTGGCTGGGTGGGTGAGTGAGTGGCTGGGTGGGTGGGTGAGTGGCTGGGTGGGTGGGTGAGTGGCTGGGTGGGTGGGTGAGTGGCTGGGTGGGTGGACCCTATGCAAAGTGCCTACTGTGACCTATGGGATATCACGGCCCTGCTCGAGAGGGCCGGTGAGTGGTGCGGTGCTGGTGCAGCGTGAGTGAGCGTTGTGGGGGTCTGCGTGTGACTCACTAAGGGGGGAGGGGGGGGGCCATGCCTGGCTCCCCCACGCGCAGTGCCGGGTGGACCTCTCAGCTGCGGCCTCTCTCGCGCCTTCAGGGGGACCTCGCAGACGTCCCGGAACGTCTGACATGAAGTACTTCGCTCGGTGATATGAAATATTGTTGAATATTTATACACTGTTCTTATACAACTCGGGGCCATGTTTTAAACATCGAATGTCGCGTCTTTGTGTATCGATTCTGCGCCCCTTGTGTTCGTGTTGTTCGTTGTGAGTTGATGTCGCGCCCCCGACTGGCCGTGCTGATCGTAGCTCGTCGGGTTCCTCCGGTCTCAAGTCTTCTGGTTGTGACATTCACTGTGGTCAAGACGTGGTTAGAGTCGTGCTTTGTGATGCAAGACTCGCATTGTACCTGAGACTTATTACGTAAATAAAGACACAAACTTGTTGCGTTCTCTGTCCAAGGGCTCAAGCTCCCCTCATCCCACCTCGTCACTCACCACTCGCCCTCCTCACCTCGTCACCCACCACTTCCAGTCGTCACCTCCTCCTGCTCCTCCTCCCTTTTCTGTCTCTGTCTCTCTCTGTCTGTCTCTCTGTCTGTCTGTCTCTCTCTGTCTGTCTTTCTCTCAGACTTGTGCATTTCCTGCGGTGCCAGGGAGGATCTGCCCCACCGGTACTTACACTGCCAGCGGCTCAAACCAAAGTCCCGCATTTTGGGGGACATCTTCAGGAAACTGGGGGTGCCCTTCTACAACAGCGGCTTCGTATATGGGGTGGTGCCTTACCTGGATAACAAGCGCCATGACAACTTCGCCTGTGCTCAGGCGAAGTTGGCGGTGTACAGAACGAGGAGGAAGATGCTGCAAGGCGACACTGACGGCTGCTCTGTGGCGCTTCCGGTGTTCAGGGGCCTGCTCAAGGTGCAGCTCTGGCTGGAGCACGCCACGTGACACACACACGTGTCGGTGATGTGCAGCGCGTCTTGTTCCAACGTTGAGGAGCCGGACAAGCCCCTCTCTGTACCAGCGTGGACGGCACCCCCCACGTGTTCACCTTCTGAAGCCCTCGCTCGTCACGTGGCGTGCGCGATGACCACCACCACCACCACGTGACTTTGATTTCGTGTTGTGCGGGGTGCATTTAGCGCCACAGCGCGTGGATTTATAGCGTTTATTATTTGTGTTGCTGGTGACTTTGTGTATTTGTGTTGCTGGTGACTTTGTGTGTTTGTGTTGCTAGTGACTTTGTGTGTTTGTGTTGCTGGTGACTTTGTGTGTTTGTGTTGCTGGTGACTTTGTGTATTTGTGTTGCTGGTGACTTTGTGTGTTTGTGTTGCTGGTGACTTTGTATTTGTGTTGCTGGTGACTTTGTGTGTGTTTGTGTTGCTGGTGACTTTGTGTGTTTGTGTTGCTGGTGACGTTGTGTGTTTGTGTTGCTGGTGACTTTGTGTGTTTGTGTTGCTGGTGACTTTGTGTGTTTGTGTTGCTGGTGACTTTGTGTATTTGTGTTGCTGGTGACTTTGTGTATTTGTGTTGCTGGTGACTTTGTGTGTTTGTGTTGCTAGTGACTTTGTGTGTTTGTGTTGCTGGTGACTTTGTGTGTTTGTGTTGCTGGTGACTTTGTGTATTTGTGTTGCTGGTGACTTTGTGTGTTTGTGTTGCTGGTGACTTTGTATTTGTGTTGCTGGTGACTTTGTGTGTGTTTGTGTTGCTGGTGACTTTGTGTGTTTGTGTTGCTGGTGACGTTGTGTGTTTGTGTTGCTGGTGACTTTGTGTGTTTGTGTTGCTGGTGACTTTGTGTGTTTGTGTTGCTGGTGACTTTGTGTATTTGTGTTGCTGGTGACTTTGTGTATTTGTGTTGCTGGTGACTTTGTGTATTTGTGTTGCTGGTGATTTTGTGTGTTTGTGTTGCTGGTGACTTTGTGTGTGTTTGTGTTGCTGGTGACTTTGTGTGTGTTTGTGTTGCTGGTGACTTTGTGTGTGTTTGTGTTGCTGGTGACTTTGTGTGTGTTTGTGTTGCTGGTGACTTTGTGTGTGTTTGTGTTGCTGGTGACTTTGTGTGTGTTTGTGTTGCTGGTGACTTTGTGTGTGTTTGTGTTGCTGGTGACTTTGTGTGTGTTTGTGTTGCTGGTGACTTTGTGTGTGTTTGTGTTGCTGGTGACTTTGTGTGTGTTTGTGTTGCTGGTGACTTTGTGTGTGTTTGTGTTGCTGGTGACTTTGTGTGTGTTTGTGTTGCTGGTGACTTTGTGTGTGTTTGTGTTGCTGGTGACTTTGTGTGTGTTTGTGTTGCTGGTGACTTTGTGTGTGTTTGTGTTGCTGGTGACTTTGTGTGTGTTTGTGTTGCTGGTGACTTTGTGTGTGTTTGTGTTGCTGGTGACTTTGTGTGTTTGTGTTGCTGGTGACTTTGTGTGTGTTTGTGTTGCTGGTGACTTTGTGTGTTTGTGTTGCTGGTGACTTTGTGTGTGTTTGTGTTGCTGGTGACTTTGTGTGTGTTTGTGTTGCTGGTGACTTTGTGTGTTTGTGTTGCTGGTGACTTTGTGTGTTTGTGTTGCTGGTGACTTTGTGTGTTTGTGTTGCTGGTGACTTTGTGTGTTTGTGTTGCTGGTGACTTTGCGTGTTTGTGTTGCTGGTGACTTTGTGTGTTTGTGTTGCTGGTGACTTTGTGTGTTTGTGTTGCTGGTGACTTTGTGTGTTGTTTGTGTTGCTGGTGACTTTGTGTTGCTGGTAACTTTGTGTTTGTGTTGCTGGTGACTTTGTGTATTTCATATCGGAATCACCTCCAGTGCTGTTGCTGTTGGCAGCAATAATTGTTTAAAAGTCAAAGTATCTCTGTCCGTCTCGCTCTGTCTGTCTCTCTCTGTCTGTCTCTCGCTGTCTGTCTCTCTCTGTCTCTCTCTGTCTCTGTCCGTCTCTCTCGACCTCTGGGCAGAACTCGTTCCTCAGAGCTGCCCTCAGCCAGAGGTGGAAATTCCACATTCCATGTCCTTTTAAAGGACAGACAACTCCCGACTGCACACACCGTTGATAACTATATATTTATATGCGCTTGTAGGTCTTGTGTGTAATCCGGTGAGCGCATTGTGCTATGAACCTGACCCCTCGGTCGCCACTGGGGAGACAAAGGCGGCCGGGCGTGCTGCTGGCTACGGGACTGCGAGGCTCTGGATCTCGATGCAAGTTCACGGTGCTCGGTGAGAGTCCTCGAGGTCGCCGCTTTGTCGCCGGCAAGACGACAGCGCCCCCCGGTGGGAGACGGCGTGGCCACAGCCCCGCAGAGCCACGCCGAGAGACGCGCACAGCGCGACTTTGTGCGAGTCTATGGGTCTATGTGCGAGTCTCTGTGTCTATGTGCGAGTCTCTGGGTCTATGTGCGAGTCTCTGGGTCTATGTGCGAGTCTCTGGGTCTCTGTGCGAGTCTCTGTGCGAGTCTCTGGGTCTATGTGCGAGTCTCTGGGTCTATGTGCGAGTCTCTGTGTCTATGTGCGAGTCTCTGGGTCTATGTGCGAGTCTCTGTGTCTATGTGCGAGTCTCTGGGTCTATGTGCGAGTCTCTGGGTCTATGTGCGAGTCTCTGGGTCTCTGTGCGAGTCTCTGGGTCTATGCGCGAGTCTCTGGGTCTATGCGCGAGTCTCTGGGTCTCTGTGCGAGTCTCTGGGTCTCTGTGTGAGTCTCTGGGTCTCTGCGCGAGTCTCTGGGACTCTGTGCGAGTCTCTGGGTCTCTGTGCGAGTCTCTGGGTCTATGTGCGGGTCTCTGGGTCTATGTGCGAGTCTCTGGGTCTATGCGCGAGTCTCTGAGTCTATGTGCGAGTCTCTGTGCGACTCTCTGTGTCTATGTGCGAGTCTTTGGGTCTCTGTGCGAGTCTCTGGGTCTATGCGGGTCTTTAGTGCGATTCTCTGGGTCTATGTGCGAGTCTCTGGGTCTATGTGCGAGTCTCTGGGTCTATGTGCGAGTCTCTGGGTCTATGTGCGAGTCTCTGGGTCTATGTGCGAGTCTCTGGGTCTATGTGCGAGTCTCTGGGTCTATGCGCGAGTCTCTGGGTCTATGTGCGAGTCTCTGTGCGAGTCTCTGGGTCTATGTGCGAGTCTCTGGGTCTATGTGCGAGTCTCTGGGTCTCTGTGTGAGTCTCTGGGTCTCTGCGCGAGTCTCTGGGTCTATGTGCGAGCCTCTGGGTCTATGTGCGAGCCTCTGGGTCTATGTGCGATCATCTGGGTCTATGTGCGAGTCTCTGGGTCTATGTGCGAGTCTCTGGGTCTATGTGCGAGTCTCTGTGCGAGTCTCTGGGTCTCTGTGCGAGTCTCTGGGTCTATGTGCGAGTCTCTGGGTCTATGTGCGAGTCTCTGTGCGAGTCTCTGGGTCTCTGTGCGAGTCTCTGGATCTATGTGCGAGTCTCTGGGTCTATGTGCGAGTCTCTGGGTCTATGTTCGGGTCTCTGGGTCTATGTGCGAGTCTCTGTGCGAGTCTCTGGGTCTATGTGCGAGTCTCTGGGTCTCTGTGTGAGTCTCTGGGTCTATGTGCGAGTCTCTTGGTCTATGTGCGAGTCTCTGGGTCTATGCGCGAGTCTCTGGGTCTATGTGCGAGTCTCTGGGTCTATGTGCGAGTCTCTGGGTCTATGTGCGAGTCTCTGTGCGAGCCTCTGGGTCTCTGCGCGAGTCTCTGGGTCTATGTGCGAGTCTCTGGGTCTATGTGCGAGTCTCTGGGTCTCTGTGCTAGTCTCTGGGTCTCTGTGCGTGTCTCTGGGTCTATGTGCGAGTCTCTGGGTCTATGTGCGAGTCTCTGCGTCTATGTGCGAGTCTCTTGGTCTATGTGCGAGTCTCTGGGTCTATGTGCGAGTCTCTGGGTCTATGTGCGAGTCTCTGGGTCTATGTGCGAGTCTCTGTGCGAGTCTCTGGGTCTCTGTGCGAGCCTCTGGGTCTATGTGCGAGTCTCTGGGTCTATGTGCGAGTCTCTGGGTCTCTGTGCGAGCCTCTGGGTCTATGTGCGAGTCTCTGGGTCTATGTGCGAGTCTCTGGGTCTATGTGCGAGTCTCTGGGTCTATGTGCGAGTCTCTGGGTCTATGTGCGAGTCTCTGTGCGAGTCTCTGGGTCTATGTGCGAGTCTCTGGGTCTCTGTGTGAGTCTCTGGGTCTATGTGCGAGTCTCTGGGTCTATGCGCGAGTCTCTGGGTCTATGTGCGAGTCTCTGGGTCTATGTGCGAGTCTCTGGGTCTCTGTGCGAGCCTCTGGGTCTATGTGCGAGCCTCTGGGTCTATGTGCGAGTCTCTGGGTCTATGTGCGAGTCTCTGGGTCTATGTGCGAGTCTCTGGGTCTATGCGCGAGTCTCTGGGTCTCTGTGTGAGTCTCTGGGTCTATGTGCGAGTCTATGGGTCTATGTGCGAATCTCTGGGTCTATGTGCGGGTCTCTGGGTCTATGCGCGAGTCTCTGGGTCTCTGTGTGAGTCTCTGTGTCTATGTGCGAGTCTCTGGGTCTCTGTGCGCGTCTCTGGGTCTCTGTGTGAGTCTCTGGGTCTCTGCGCGAGTCTCTGGGTCTATGCGCGAGTCTCCGAGTCTCTAGGTCTATGTGCGAGTCTCTGGGTCTATGTGCGAGTCTCTGGGTCTATGCGCGAGTCTCTGGGTCTCTGCGCGAGTCTCTGGGTCTATGCGCGAGTCTCCGAGTCTCTAGGTCTATGTGCGAGTCTCTGGGTCTATGTGCGAGTCTCTGGGTCTATGCGCGAGTCTCTGGGTCTATGCGCGAGTCTCTGGGTCTCTGTGCGAGTCTCTGGGTCTATGCGCGAGTCTCTGGGTCTCTGTGCGAGTCTCTGGGTCTATGCGCGAGTCTCTGGGTCTATGCGCGAGCCTCTGGGTCTATGTGCGAGTCTCTGGGTCTCTGTGCGAGTCTCTGGGTCTATGTGCGAGTCTCTAGGTCTATGCGGGTCTTTAGTGCGAGTCTGGCTCTCAATGTGAATCTGTGGCTCTACCCAAGTCCGTGGCTCTCCGAGGGTCTATGGGTCTCTGTGCGAGTCCACGGAAGTCTATGGACCTCCCAGTTCATGGATCTATGATGGTCTACGTGGGAGTCTAAGGATCCGCGCGAATCTATGGATCCCCCACGTGACTCTATGGGTCTCTGCGCGAGTCGATGGTTTCTAGAGATCTCCGTGTGACTCTATGGGTCTCTGTGCGAGTCCCATGCCTCTCCACGTGCGAGTCCACGCGTGGTGAGGTGGAGACCCCACGCAGAGCGTGCAGCAGAGAGCCGCACCTCGACTCCCAAGACAGCCCCAACACCGCCACTCCACACAGACCCCCACCACTCCACACAGACCTCCACCACTCCACACGGATCCCCACCACCACTCCACACAGACCACCACCACCACCAATCCACAGACCCCCACCACCACCACCACTCCACCACCACTCCACACAGACCCCCACTCTCTGGGGAGGATTCTTTTCTCACATTTTACTTCATCCAAGTCGCTACACAATTGGGATATAGCCCCTAAAAACCATGTGGTTTCTGCGTGCTGTATAATTATTGCAGAGATGCCACTCGCAGCGAATACAAAACTTTTAATGTTTGATTATATCACGTGCATCGTCATGTACGAATATAATCTATGGATGTGAATGGGAATCTGTGGGGTCGTCACTTCTCGCCAAGACCGTGAGGCTGCCTTTGGTGGGAGGGGAGGGGGAGGAATTGATACAGCAGTGGACCGATCATGGCCCACTGTTAATAACGGCGAGGATGACGTCAAGGCTGCGATTATGACGATGACGTCACGGCAGCGATTATGCCGATGACGTCACGGCCGCGATTTATGACGATGACATCACGGCAGCGATTATGACGATGTCACGGCTGCAATTATGACGATGACGTCACGGCTGCAATTATGACGCTCCCACTGCCACGTTCGCCTTGCAGCAGCAGCACAGGGACAGCTGCCACCAGGGGGGAGGGGGAGGGGAGCCACATCTGGGGGCCAATGAGATGGGAGGCGACGATGACGTAGCACAGCGAGGGAGCCCCGCAGTCAAGTCCCCGTCTCCTGACGTTTGTTGAACGTTGACCGGCGTCGTGCCTCCCCCCCCTCCCCACGCTGCATCTACCACGTGGTGAGATTGGCGATGAGGTGTTGTCCATCAGACACAATGTAGTCCCTCAGCCCTGCGCACAGCACCGCCACACACGGACGGGGGAGGGAGGAGGGTTAGTTGCGTGATCCGGGTCGAGCCAAGATAAATATTTGGGGGGGCCGCGGTGGCCAGGAGATGTTAACTACCTCGCCTGGTAGGCAGGAGGTCGTGAGTTCGATCCCGACCCTGGACTTGCAGGATGGGAGGGGTCTCATTTCGCACGAGCGAGCGAGCTGGGTTGTGTGTGGATGAGCGAGATGGCGAGCAACTGGTTGAATGAGTGAATGAGTGGGTGTGGGTGAGCGGGCGAGTGCAGGCGAATGATTAGGTGGGTAGGAGAATGAGGGCACGAGTGAGATTGGTGCTCAGTGAGAACTCGAGAGCGAGAGAGACACCAGGACAGGAGACGGAGGAAGAATCTCATTCTCCGATTGACTCTGGGTTGGTTCTCACCAAAAACACGAACAAAAGCAGCAACAAACCCCCCACAGTAAACAAAGTTCAGCAATCAGCACAACAGCGAAATCCTTGAGGGTAGTAGCTTGGGATGGAAGAGCCTCCCCGTTCACACAGTTGGTAGTGCAGGCAGTCTTGGTGTCTTAGTTTAAACAATTTAACGATTTTACTTTACCAGGTAGAGAGCCCCCCACGGAGACATTTCCTGTTTTTCAGAAGCGACCTGCCTATCAAAATTATAGCTCAACCACGTGGCTGATCCTTGTGGAAATGTGTAGCAACAGACAAATCATCTAAACAACGCACGTCGATTCGAAATTATGGAGGAAAAAAAGTCCAGTCTGAGCCACGGGGAGGGAGACGCAGAATCTCAAAATCCAGGAGATCGAACCCACGACCTCCTGCGCACCAGGCGAGGGAGATGACATCTCACGGCATCACGGCTCAAACCGCTCGGCTGGAATCGGCTGCCACTGGGGGGTGCCCTCTGGGCTAGAGGCCACACGGCAGCAATGGCGGTGCCACCCCGAACCGGTCACCGCTCCCCTCCCCTCCCCCCCCCATGCCCCGAGGCGGCCAACGGCTCCTCACCTTTGTCCAGCGGGGTGCTGGGAGCATCCAGCAGCTGCCAGTACTGGTGCAGGGCCGAGTCCGCCACGAGTCCGTTCACCTGCACCAGGTAGGGCCCGAAGCTCGACGGCTTGGTCTTGAAGCTGCGTGTCAGACCACACACACACACCATAGAGACAGAGACACCATAGAGACACCACACACAGACACCACACACAGACACCATAGAGACACCACACACAGACACCATAGAGACACCACACACAGACACCATAGAGACGCCACACACAGACACCACAGAGACACCACACACAGACACCATAGAAACACCACACACAGACACCATAGAGACACCACACACAGACACCACAGAGACGCCACACACAGACACCACAGAGACACCACACACAGACACCACAGAGACACCACACACAGACACCATAGAGACACCACACACAGACACCACAGAGACACCACAGAGACACCACACACAGACACCACAGAGACACCACACACCACACACACCCACCACACACACCACTACACACACCACGCCCCTTACTCCCTCTCACCACCTCCATCGCCTCACCTCCCCCACCCACGCTCACCAACCCCCCCACACCTCACCCCCCCGCCCACCCCACTACCTCTCACCACCTCCATCCCCCGTTCCTCTGCCATCCCCTCACCCCCCCCCTCCCTCACCACCTCCCCCTCACCCCTCCCCCCCACCTGAACTGGAGGGCGTTCTGTGCCTGGGCGGCCTCCAGCACGCGCAGGAGGTTGGAGCCGCTGGGCACGGTCACGTGGACACTGTTGTCGAAGGTGTGGCCCAGGCCGTCGGTGGCCTGGTAGGTCACTCCGATGGGCCACGACGAGTTGCCGGCGGGCGGGCTCAGCGTCAGCTCGCTGTGCAGGTCGTGGACGCTGTCTGCAGAGCAAACGGCAGGAGAACAAAATCGATTTCATGCCACCACAGGTTGACCACCACCACCACCACTCACATGGTGCAGCAGGTTGACCATCATCACCAGTCACAAGGTGGTGATTATCACTACCACCATTCACATGGTGGTGATGATGATCACCACCACCATTCACATGGTGGTGATGATGATTACCACCACCATTCACATGGTGGTGATGATGATCACCACCACCATTCACATGGTGGTGATGATGATCACCACCACCATTCACATGGTGGTGATGATGATCACCACCACCATTCACATGGTGGTGATGATGATCATCACCACCATTCACATGGTGGTGATGATGATCATCACCACCATTCACATGGTGGTGATGATCACCACCAGCACCATTCACATGGTGGTGATGATCACCAGCACCATTCACATGGTGTAACAGGTTAACCACCACCACCACCAATTACAACCCCAAGTGGCAATTGTCCCTGTGCATTGCCTACCATTGACCACAGCCACACACCTCACCACCAACCCCCCCATTGTGTCACGGAGGCCCCACCCAGGTCCGCTCACCGTCGTCACCCACGCAGGTGATGCGCGGCACGGCCAGGTAGGTGGTGCCCAGCAGCGTGGGCAGCAGCTGGGCCAGGGCCCCAGGGGACGCGGTGAACTCCCCGGCCACGGCGGCGGCGAAGAGGAAGGTGCGGGAGGCGTTGCCCCCGTCCCAGCCGCTCACGTTCACCCCGCTCCCTTGGGCAGCCTGCAGGGCCTGGTGGGGGTAAGGGGGGGGGGTGTTTGATTGCTGTGCCAGGCGAGGTGCACGAGGAGGAGGTCACGTGACAGACCCTGCAGGTGCCATGGGTTGACCGAGACGATTTGCAGATGCACCACCTGTGCCCCTACTATGTTTTAGACACCCCAGCACTCCACTCGTTGTTGTGAGCATCGCTCCTCCGTTGTTGCTGGAGGGCGACTGCCCCCAACTGCCCAGTCGCGTCCTCACGAGCCTCCTCCAAAGAGGCCGATCTTAACACCGCTGGTATCGATTGTCGGCAAGTCCACTCAGCTCCACATTCTTCTGTCAGCCTATGCCGTGCCCGGTTAGCCCCCTCTATCCGGCCAAACAGACGCTGCTGGGGGCATGCAGTGGATGGGCATGCAGGCTACATGCCCCAGCCAATGGAGCTTTGCCTGCCGGAGGAGCTCAAATGGGACCGTCCAAACCTTTCAAGGATATGCGAGCAGTTCAGATAACCCAGCCTGGTTAAACCCAGGATGGATCGTAGGCAGGCCAGCCTAAATGTTTCTAACCAACATAGGATTTTCACTTGGGGGTGGTCCTCGTTTTTCAAGCACAGAGAAAGAAGGGCGTAACACTTTTATATGGAAGCTACAGGCCAGGTAGCTTCCACACAGCGTTACGCAGCAATTGAAAAGAGATTTCCACCCACCTGATTCTGAGCGAGACCTCTGCTGTCGAACCAGAGCTGGTCATGAGCACACTGCCCAAAATGGCAAAACGACACTCGCTGGACAATGGCCCCATAACCTATGGCGAGTTGAGCAGGTGGAGTGTTTGATGGCACAAAATACCCAGGCAGGTGCTTATGTATGAATGTTGGACTTCTTTCGCACCGTATGTAGCCAACTGTGCGAATCAGAGGCGCGAGCTTTGGTGCAGCTGAGGAACACTTCAGGTTTACCAGTAGAGCGTCCAACTGCTCCGAGTGAGCAGCAAATCACCAGATCATCAGCAAACATAACATGGTTGACCAATAGGGAGCTATTTTCTCAACCTCACCCGGGCATCGATAAGCCTCCTATTGTATTTGTACCAGATGGAAATTGCTCCAGTACAGCCACAGAACGCTTCTCGAACTACGTGGTTCCAAAAAAACGTGAAATAATGTCGGAGCATGTAGACATCCCTGTCGCACTCAAGGTGAACAAGGAACGGCTTCAACTCCTGGCCATATCGTTATACCCGGGCCTGCCCACCATCATGAAGGTCTTTAATTGTTGTGAGCAGAGTCAGAGTCTCATAAAGCACTTGCAATGAATACTCCAGGGCTCAGGATTGTTCTATTATTGGCCTTGGCCAGGTCAAGACAGCACAGCCAGAGAAGGAATCCAACGAATCGGCTTTGCCTGCATTCCTCCACTGATATCCATCTGTGGTGGGGGCAAAAGCCACGACCACCATTCCTTGCTTCCCATCGATGGGGAGTAGAGCCCACAGTCTGGGCCTGGCAACTTCCCACTCCTCACCGCCACGCTCCCACACCCCCCCCCCCTTCATTCCGTTGTTCACAAGCACCACCTCGTGGAGGAATGGCAATCCACTAAGACCACAGCCCCCCCCCACCAGCCAGCCAGCCCCCCCCCACCAGCCAGCCAGCCCCCCACCAGCCAGCCAGCCCCCCACCAGCCAGCCAGCCCCCCACCAGCCAGCCAGCCCCCCACCAGCCAGCCAGCCCCCCACCTGTACGGCGAGGGCGGTGCTGTAGATGTTGCCGATGGCTCCGTTTCCCGAGCGCTGCCCCAGCAGCAGCGAGGCGAGGCTCTGGGCTGCCGCGGCCACGGCAGTGGCGAGCGTGGGGGGCCGCAGGAGCGGAGTCCCCTTGAGGCACGACAGCGCCACCAGCGCCTGGGATGCCTCGTCTGAGGGGGGGGGGGGGAGTGATGTTCGCTCAGCCCCCCACTCCTCGCTCGTCCAGCCCCTCCATTTTACTCTCAGAAGAGGCAAAGATCACCACCCCCCCGTATAGCCTACACACGGTCGTGGGCCAAGTGCCGTTAGCAAGTAGCAGCACCCATCAAGTCCTCCCACTCCGCAGTGGTGATGTTTGTTGGACACCACTGGGAAGTTGGAGTCGCTCGCCGCTCGCTCACCGAGGGAGTGGGGCCCGTCGCCAGACCCCTGGAGCAGGGCCCAGCTCGCGAGCTTCTCCACGGCGTCGGGGTCCACGCTGGCGTTGAGGATGCACAGCGCCTGCGTGGCGAGCGCATACTGGTAGTAGGTGGTGAGCGGCCTCCCAGCCAGCGCTGAGGGGAGAGAGCGCAGATACGGGGGGGGGGGGGGGTTCACCACCACCACCACCACCACGACTACCACGACTACTACCACCACGACTACTACCACAACCACAACTACCACGACTACCACCACCACGGCCACCACTACCACCACCACTACCACCACAACTACCACGACTACTACCACCACCACCACCACGGCCACCACTACCTCCACCACCACCACTACCTCCACCACCACCACTACCTCCACCACCACCACTACCTTCACCACCACCACGACTACCTCCACCACCACCACTACCACGACTACCTCCACCACCACGACAGCTACCTCCACCACCACCACTACCTTCACCACCACGACTACCACCGCCACGACTACCACCACCACCACAGCTAACTCCACCACCACGGCTACCTCCAACACCACCGCCACTACTACCAGCACCACCACGGCCACCACCACCACCACCACTACCTTCACCACCACCACCGACGACGTCACCGCTACATCACCCCCCCCCCCCCCGCGCGTGTCCCCACGTCGCACCAACGCTGCGCCGCTCCTCGTCGAGCCGCTGGTCCAGGATGCCGAGGAGGTCGACGTGGACCCAGCCCAGGCGCATGGCCTCCACGGGCAGGCACGAGGCCCTCAGCGCCAGCACCATCAGCGCCAGCAGCCCCGACGGGACGGCCTCGCCGCGACGGGGCCTCTCGTCCGGGTCGGTCACCTGCCCCGGGCAGCTGTGGGACAAAATCCCATCCCCGCGTTGTTAGAGCGGCGTCTGCATGGACGACTTCTTCCGCACCGTACGTAGCCAGTCGTGTTACTCGGGAGGTGTGGGGGAAGAAGAACGACGACAACAAGAAGAGAAGACGATCTCAAGACGAGAAACAAGAGGAGGTTTTACCCATTCTGGCGATCAAACGGGGGTTACGTTAAGAAGTTCAAACACCGAATGGAACCTGGGAGCGGCGGTGGCGGTCGCTGCTACACTGCCCTGCGGACCCGGCTACGTCCCGAGGTTCCGATTCTCGCTCACGGCCACCAACACCGGGCGACGATTCTCCGAACCGATCCTGGCCCTCCCCTAGGTCGACTCGGCCTCAAACGAGTACCCGGGTGGGTCGGCGCGTGTAAAGTCATCGCCACTGGGGAGACAAAGGCGGCCGGGCGCCGTTGCCGGCCACCCACCCCCTCGCGTACCGCCGCCGGCATTCGTCGGGCGCCGCGATTCACCAACAGCACTTGCCCCAACAGTCCGCCGAGGCTACACGGGGGACCTTTGTCTCTTGGGGGAGGTGGAGGGGTCGGCGAACCTGCGGTCGAGGTGCAGGTCGGCGAGGCGCGCCAGCAGCTGCTTGAGGAAGGAGCGCTCCATGCGCAGGTTGTGCACCGGTGCCAGGCGCAGTGCACACAGCACCGTGGGGTCGACCAGGAAGCTCTCGTCCGAGGGTCGCGTCGAGTTCAGCAGCACCTTGACCACGGCCAGGACCACGGCCGACTCGTTCGCCGGTGCCGCTAGGGGGAGGGGTGGGGGGAGGAGCCAGGAGGAGGTGGGGGGGGGGGTCTCAGTGCTCCACGGGGGGGGGTCTCAGTGCTCCACCCCCAAGGGGGGGGGTCTCAGTGCCCCACCCCTCCCCGTGGAGCAGCATGAACCATCACCACACAGACTGCGGTCATCCTCGCTGCAGCGGCTCGCCGTGGACCAACAAAGGCGGTGGGGGCACCGGCTTCTGTGGCCGTCTGGAACGCTCTTCCTTCTGACAATAGGAAGCCATTGGGAGCCGTGCTACTTTGCAATCATCGCCGAGGTCGACAAACTCGTTTCTTTAGAACCGCTTTGTGCCTTTAGTTTGTTGTGGTCACCCCCCCCCCCACGAACCGTAGGGTTGGCTACGTACGGTGCGAAATAAGTGAAACACACAGTAGCATACACACTGTGTGTGTGTGTCTGTGTGTGTGTCTGTGTGTGTGTCTATATGCGTGTGTGTGTCTATGTGCGTGTCTCTATGCGTATGTGTGTATATGTGCGTGTGTGTGTCTATGTGTATGTGTGTCTATGTGTGTGGGTGTCTATTTGTATGTGTGTCTGTGTGTATGTGTGTCTGTGTGTATGTGTGTCTGTGTGTATGTGTGTCTGTGTGTATGTGTGTCTGTGTGTATGTGTGTATGTGTGTCTGTGTGTATGTGTGTGTATGTGTGTGTGTCTATGTGTCTGTGTCTATGTGTCTGTGTCTATGTGTCTGTGTCTATGTGTCTGTGTCTATGTATGTGAGTGTGTATGTGTGTCTATGTGTATGTGTGTCTATGTGTGTGTATGTGAGTGTGTGTCTGTGTGTCTATGTGTATGTGTGTCTGTGTGTCTATGTGTGTCTATGTGTGTGTGTCTGTGTGTCTATGTCTGTGTGTCTGTGTCTATGTGTGTGTGTGTGTCTATGTGTCTATGTGTGTCTCTTTATGTGTGTCTCTCTATGTGTGTGTGTCTGTGTGTCTCTGTGTCTCTATGGGTCTCCTGACAAGGGGGCTGTCAAGCGGCCACGACCAATCCTGCAGGAGCGGCGCGCGACGACTTTCCGGTGCGGCCGAGCGAGAGTAAAACTTTGTTTTATTTAAAACTCCTCTTAAAAATAATTACAGCAGTGCGTGCCGAATGTGGTGGTACCTGCTATCACTACAGTAGTACATGTCGACTCTATAGCAGTGTTTAGCGACTGTATAGCACAAAGTATTCATCTGACAGAGTGGCGTGGCGGGGCCTAGTCCCGTGCAGAGCCTCCGGCCTCGCCTAGATTGTCCAGCCGGCCGAGGTGGCACCTTGGCAGGCTGGGGAGCGACCCCTGACCCCCCCCCCCCAGCCACAATCTCCCCGGCCGCCTTGCAGTAATATCTAGTGCTAGCATGTAGCGACTGTATATATTAGTAACTGCACGCATCGGGGTGAGGGGGACATCACACAGTGAAGAATTCGCTTCAGCGTTTAGTGTATTTTTAACACTAAAGAAAATGTCCCCCTCACTCCCACCGTGCGACTTGGCATGGTCATGCATGCGTCATCAATAAATACATACAATGCAAGCGCACAAAAATCGCACTAAATCGCTAATTAAACTAATTTAAAGTTGACGGATGTGAAAAAGGAATAGCGCTTGCTGACCGTGGGGCTTACGGCGTGGTGCCTGGCTATTTTATTTTTTCACATAAACCCCACGGTTGGAGAGCCAAGCGCGCGACCACACACAAACCCACGCACAATTTTGGACTTTTATATATGTCGTGGAGTAGGAAGGTGCTTAGTGCAAACAGGGTGATTGCAGGGAACCAAAGACAGTACGGGTTATGTCGGGTCAGCCAGGAGGTGCGGTGGCTGGGACGGAGAGGTTACGTTAGGCCAATTAAGCCAGGAGGCCGGAGACGGCTGTGATTGGCTGGTGTTGTGGCTGGGGTCGAAGTGGCGCCGAGATGTCTGGCCGGGGAGCAGGTGTGGTAGACGCGGAGCGTCGTTGGGACGCGGCTTCATTAATGAGAGCGAGGACGCAGTGATAGGGGGGGGGGAGTTGGCGTTAGCAGTGGAGCAGGGAGTCGGAGTTTGGAGAGCTTGGAGATGGAGGTTGTTGAAGTTGGGGAGCTTGGAGTGAACAGCAGGGAATTGAGAGTTGGAGTCGGGGGCTGGACGAGGCAGGACGTGGAACCAGAGTTCGGAGACAGAGTTTGGAGCGGAGCTGAACAAGAGAAGCAGCCAGCAGTGGAGAGAGCGTAGCGATAGCGGAGCTGAACAGAGACGAAGCAGTTAGCAGTGGAGAGAGCGTAGTGACGGTGATAGCGGAGAGCGGAGACAGAGAAGTTAGCGGCGGAGTAAGCAAAGTGATCGTGGGGGAGTGGAGAGACAAAGGTGGCGAGCGAGCCGTGGTGACCAGGATGCTGTAAAATATTGAGGACATGCTGAGAGTTGTAAATAAAGCGGTGTTCGGAGAAAGACAGAAGTTGTCCGAGTGAAATCGAACACTACATATATATAGAAGATAAACTCCTCCAGGTGCGGGAAAAGCATGGAAGAGTATGGAAAACCGGTTACACCGGCTGGATGAGATGAACACCACCACGCCGTGTTCATCTCCACCACCACCACCACGCCGTGTTCATCTCCACCACCACCACCGTGTTCATCTCCACCACCACCACCGTGTTCATCTCCACCACCACCACCGTGTTCATCTCCACCACCACCACCCCGTGTTCATCTCCACCACCACCACCACCACCCCGTGTTCATCTCCACCACCACCACCACGCCGTATCACCCCCCCCCCCTACCGGCGACGGAGCTGTGCAGGAGGACGGCGACTGCCACCAGCAGCAGCGCCAGGGCGTGGCCAGGGCGAGCCATGACGAGCGAGCAGCCTCCTGTCACTGCAGACACCACACAGAGACACGGCACAGACAGAGACACCACACAGACACCACACAGACACCGAGAGAGAGTCACTCACTGCAGACACCACACAGAGACACGGCACAGACAGAGACACCGAAAGAGAGACACTCGCACAGACACCACACAGAGACACGGCACAGACAGAGACACCGAGAGACACTCGCACAGACACCACACAGAGACACGGCACAGACAGAGACACCGAGAGAGACACCACACAGACACCACACAGAGACACGGCACAGACAGAGACACCGAGAGAGAGAGAGTCACTCGCACAGACACCACACAGAGACACGGCACAGACAGAGACACCGAGAGAGAGACACTCGCACAGACACGGCACAGACAGAGACACCGAGAGAGATTCACTCACGACCATTACACGACCACACGAGGTATTCTTGCAGTTTGAGTTTAGATTTCGACCCAGGAGAGGACCCTGTTCGGATATTCGCCACTGAACGCGCGAGGCGTTCACCTCCGATAAATTAATAATTCACGTGCCCCTCTCTCAGGGTAATCATCACATCTAGGGCCCATCCACTGCTGGATGGAGATCACTGTGCTGGTGATGATGATGTCTCTAGCCTGCGCGTGCCCTCCAATCCACGTGTTCCCAATTTAATTCGTCTCCTATTTAAACGAAACGTCGAAATTTAAACTCTACTCGGATATTCTTAGCTCTTTCGGTAAAGTCACGTTGTTTCCCTTGCACGTGAATTTACCGAAAGAGCTAAGAATATGAATTACTGCAGTCACGAAAGCTTTAAATCAAAATCTACTCTGATATTTTATTATTCACGTGGTGGGGATTATTTATAGCAGCAGACAACAACCTGAACCCTGCATCACAGACTCAACTAGAGCGACTTTATTATCCACCTGGTGGGTATTATTGAGAGCGGCAGACAACAACCTGAACCCTGCATCACAGACTCAACTAGAGCGACTTTATTATCCACCTGGTGGGGATTATTTATAGCAGCAGACAACAACCTGAACCCTGCATCACAGACTCAACTAGAGCGACTTCATTATCCACCTGGTGGGGATTATTGAGAGCGCCAGACAACCTGAACCCTGCATCACAGACTCAACTAGAGCGACTTCATTATCCACCTGGTGGGGATTATTGAGAGCGGCAGACAACAACCTGAACCCTGCATCACAGACTCAACTAGAGCGACTTTATTATCCACCTGGTGGGGATTATTTATAGCAGCAGACAACAACCTGAACCCTGCATCACAGACTCAACTAGAGCGACTTTATTATCCACCTGGTGGGTATTATTTATAGCAGCAGACAACAACCTGAACCCTACATCAAAGACTCAACTAGAGCGACTTTATTATCCACCTGGTGGGGATTATTGAGAGCGCCAGACAACAACCTGAACCCACGATTCTCAACGTGGAGGAGAGAAACGAGAGGAGCAGGAACCCCGCAGACAAACCCAGGCGGACCGTGGGTAGCGAGAGCGACACAGACTGCGGGTTCAAGTCGCCTTGGTTCGCAGGTCACCCCGGAACCAGAACAACTCGAACCTGCGATCCGTCCCAGTATCGCCTTACCGCCGTTGCTGCGCGCATCATCACATCACTAACGTAGCAGTAGCAGCAGCAGCAGCGTCATTAAACTCACCCAGAGTCAGCGGCGGCGACAGCGGCGCCGGTAAATAGCCAGAGGCAGTAGCAGTAGAGTGAACCTGTCTGTAGAGAGAGAGACTAACAGTAGAGTGAACCTGTCTGTAGAGAGAGACTAACAGTAGAGTGAACCTGTCTGTAGAGAGAGACTAACAGTAGAGTGAACCTGTCTGTAGAGAGAGACTAACAGTAGAGTGAACCTGTCTGTAGAGAGAGACTAACAGTAGAGTGAACCTGTCTGTAGAGAGAGACTAACAGTAGAGTGAACCTGTCTGTAGAGAGAGACTAACAGTAGAGTGAACCTGTCTGTAGAGAGAGACTAACAGTAGAGTGAACCTGTCTGTAGAGAGAGACTAACAGTAGAGTGAACCTGTCTGTAGAGAGAGACTAACAGTAGAGTGAACCTGTCTGTAGAGAGAGACTAACAGTAGAGTGAACCTGTCTGTAGAGAGAGACTAACAGTAGAGTGAACCTGTCTGTAGAGAGAGACTAACAGTAGAGTGAACCTGTCTGTAGAGAGAGACTAACAGTAGAGTGAACCTGTCTGTAGAGAGAGACTAACAGTAGAGTGAACCTGTCTGTAGAGAGAGACTAACAGTAGAGTGAACCTGTCTGTAGAGAGAGACTAACAGTAGAGTGAACCTGTCTGTAGAGAGAGACTAACAGTAGAGTGAACCTGTCTGTAGAGAGAGACTAACAGTAGAGTGAACCTGTCTGTAGAGAGAGACTAACAGTAGAGTGAACCTGTCTGTAGAGAGAGACTAACAGTAGAGTGAACCTGTCTGTAGAGAGAGACTAACAGTAGAGTGAACCTGTCTGTAGAGAGAGACTAACAGTAGAGTGAACCTGTCTGTAGAGAGAGACTAACAGTAGAGTGAACCTGTCTGTAGAGAGAGACTAACAGTAGAGTGAACCTGTCTGTAGAGAGAGACTAACAGTAGAGTGAACCTGTCTGTAGAGAGAGACTAACAGTAGAGTGAACCTGTCTGTAGAGAGAGACTAACAGTAGAGTGAACCTGTCTGTAGAGAGAGACTAACAGTAGAGTGAACCTGTCTGTAGAGAGAGACTAACAGTAGAGTGAACCTGTCTGTAGAGAGAGACTAACAGTAGAGTGAACCTGTCTGTAGAGAGAGACTAACAGTAGAGTGAACCTGTCTGTAGAGAGAGACTAACAGTAGAGTGAACCTGTCTGTAGAGAGAGACTAACAGTAGAGTGAACCTGTCTGTAGAGAGAGACTAACAGTAGAGTGAACCTGTCTGCTGTGTAACGAGGCTGTCTGCTCCCCGCTATTTGAGCGCTCCCAGGGGGGGCGGCTCCGGCACGCCCACAATGAGCGCTGCCGTGGGCCCAGCAACACCTGTGGGGGTGGGGTGGGGGTGGGAGAGTGGGGGGTGGGGGTGGGGGGGATAGAGGTGGGGGGGGGATAGAGGTGGGGGGAGGGTTGGAGAGTGGGAGTGGGGGGAGTGGGAGGGGGAGTAGAGGTGGGGGGTAGAGGTGGGGGTTGGGGGGTAGAGGTGGGGGGGATAGAGGTGGGGGGGATAGAGGTGGGGGGTGGGGGGGGGATAGAGGTGGGGGGGGGATAGAGGTGGGGGGGATAGAGGTGGGGGGGATAGAGGTGGGGGGGATAGAGGTGGGGGGTGGGGGGGGGATAGAGGTGGGGGGGGGATAGAGGTGGGGGGGATAGAGGTGGGGGGGATAGAGGTGGGGGGGATAGAGGTGGGGGATAGAGGTGGGGGGATAGAGGTGGGGGGGATAGAGGTGGGCGGATAGAGGTGGGGGGGATAGAGGTGGGGGGGATAGAGGTGGGGGGTGTGCAGTGATTCTCGCGCTGCGCTACGAACCCGAGTTTTGATTCCCGCTCACGGCCACCAACCCACCACAGTGATGGAGATTATCTGAGACCAACTCAGCCTCCCCTCGGTCGTAGGCGTGTTCTGTGTGTACACGTGTTGTGTGTGTACACGTGTTGTGTGTACACGTGTTGTGTGTGTACACGTGTTGTGTGTGTACACGTGTTGTGTGTGTACACGTGTTGTCTGTGTGTGTACACGTGTTGTCTGTGTGTGTGTACACGTGTTGTGTGTACACGTGTTGTTTGTGTGTGTGTACACGTGTTCTCTGTGTGTGTACACGTGTTGTCTGTGTGTGTACACGTGTTCTCTGTGTGTGTACACGTGTTCTGTGTGTGTACACGTGTTGTGTGTACACGTGTTGTCTGTGTGTGTACACGTGTTCTCTGTGTGTGTGTACACGTGTTCTGTGTGTGTACACGTGTTGTGTGTGTGTATGTACACGTGTTCTCTCTGTGTGTGTACACGTGTTCTCTGTGTGTGTGTGTACACGTGTTGTGTGTATGTATGTACACGTGTTCTCTCTGTGTGTGTACACGTGTCCCGCTCACGGCCAACACCAGTGACGATTATCTGAACCGGGTCCTCGGCTTGCCCTAGGTCGACTCAGCCTCAACTGAGTAGTAACGTTGTGCCGTGCGCAGTAAACATCGCTAGCACTGGGGAGACAAAGGCGGGCAGGAGGGCGTGGTGCTGGCCACCCACCCCCTCGTGTTGCCGTGACGGCCTTCAGAGATGCTGCGACTCGCGAACAGCACTTGCCCCAAAAGTCTGTCAAGGCTACACGATGGGGGCGGAATCTTTGTCTTTGTTCGTAACAAGGCCACATATATAACAGGCGACGTTTCGGGCAATGAACCCTCGTCCTCCTCCTTCATGACACGACGATAGAGGAGGAGGGGCGAGTGGGGAGAGCGAGTTAACGACGATACCCCTGGGGCCCCGGTGGTGGTGATGAGTCTCGCATTGTCAAGGCGATTCCACAGCACCAGCTTTGTATTGTCAGCAGCAGCAGCACGCGTCAGGCATTGGGAGCTGTTGTGATGAAGCTCAATGACGGACACAGGAAGACACACAATCACGTATCTGTGTGGCCCCTTCCTAGCCGGTGTGACGACGACGATGATGATGATGGCAACTAGGCTTGATGTGAATGTCTGTGTGTAAATGTCTGTGTGTGAATGTCTGTGTGTGTGGATGTTTGTGTGTGAATGTCTGTGTGTGTGGATGTCTGTGTGTGTGAATGTCTGTGTGTGAATGTCTGTGTGTGTGTGAATGTCTGTGTGTGTGTGTGAATGTCTGTGTGTGTGAATGTCTGTGTGTGTGAATGTGTGTGTATGAATGTGTGTGTGAATGTGTGTGTGAATGTCTGTGTGTGTGTGAATATCTGTGGTGTGTGGATGTCTGTGTGTGTGAATGTGTGTGTGAATGTGTGTGAATGTGTGTGTGAATGTGTGTGTGAATGTCTGTGTGTGTGTGAATGTGTGTGTGAATGTCTGTGTGTGAATGTCTGTGTGTGTGTGAATGTCTGTGTGTGTGAATGTCTGTGTGTGAATGTCTGTGTGTGTGAATGTCTGTGTGTGTGTGTGAATATCTGTGTGTGAATATATGTGTGTGTGAATGTCTGTGTGTGTGCATGTGTGTGTGAATGTGTGTGTGAATGTCTGTGTGTGTGTGAATGTGTGTGTGAATGTGTGTGTGTGTGTGTGAATGTGTGTGTGTGAATGTGTGTGTGTGAATGTGTGTGTGAATGTGTGTGTGTGTGTGTGAATGTGTGTGTGTGTGAATGTGTGTGTGTGTGAATGTGTGTGTGAATGGTCCGGAAAAACAACCCCCTACCTACTCGTGGGGCCGGACGGGCAATGCTGCCGTGGACATTGCTGTTGGAGGGAGGGCCAATTCCGATTGGCCTTTCATGGTATCTGTGACCACCACAGTGGTTAAATGGGGGCTCTGGACGTGTGCCAGGGGATGGTAACCCCTCCACCTTCAATTAACTACCACTAAACTACGACCGAAAAATGTAATTAACAAGCTTGTGCCGGAGGCCCCGGGGGGACAGGCGTCTATGACGTGGACAGTCCTATACTCGGGGACAGGAGACTGCCAAACAACAGGGAGTGGCTCTTCTTCTGAATAAAATAATGAAGAGGGCATTGGAGCGTGGTGGTGAGGGGTGAGAAGCTGTAAGCCCCAGGCTACTTTGGGTTCGCTTCCCATCAACCGGAGGCAAGGAGTGGTGGTCGTGGTTACGTATGACTCCACCGAAGACGAACATCTGTGGAGGGATGCAATCAAGGCTGATGAGTCAGATGCCTTCTATGAACTCCTGTCACAGGCGCTAGCTAAAGTGGCCCTTCGGGATAGAGTCATTTGTTGGGTGACTTTAATGCCCGAGTTGGCCATGATGCTGGCACCTGGTTTGGAGTGATTGGAAGGCATGCGCCAGATCAGCTCAATAACAATGGTAGGAGGCTGCTACATTTTTGTGCAGCCCATGGGCTTGTACTTACCAACACGGTGTTCCGGCATCGGCGCATCCATACAACATCATGGATGCATGCCGGGTTCAAGCAAGAACATCTGCTGGACTACGTAGGGACAGAACAGTGGATGCGGGCCCATGTCCTTGACACCAAGACCTACCATGGAGCTGATCTACCCTATGCCCATCGACTAGTCATCTGGAAGATACACCTGTCATTCTTCCACTCCGGTGGTGGGTGTACACCCAGGACCCCATTCAAACCTAAGATGGCCTGGTCTCAGCTAGCTGATGAAAGTTGCAGGCAAGAATTTCATCATCGCTTGAAGCTGGGGTTGGCATCGTCCCCAACTCCTCCAGATGTCGAGGGTAAATGGGTGAGGTTTAGGACCGTGACTCAGGCAGCTGCAATGGCTGCTTTGGGTACGCGGTCCAGACCTCCCCAGAGACCCTGGCTGACAGACAAGGTGTTCAGGATGGCTGAGAAAAAGCGACAGGCCCACTGTCATCGGCTACAGAATCCCACGTCAGATAATGAGGAGGCTTACCACAGCCTTCGCTCGGAGGTTCAGAGAGCCGTGAGGCGCTGCAAGGATGAGTGGTGGTCGCGGGTTGCTGAGGAAATGGAGTCTGCCTCAATGGCCCGCGATCATAAATCCCTTTTTAATTCCATCAAAAGAGTAACCTGCAGCACCACACCTATTACCATCATTAGGGGAAAAAACGGTGATCCAATCTCCGACCCCCAGGAACATGTTTGCAGATTTGCTGAACATATCTGTGAAGTCCTGGGGGAGGGGAAATCCCTCCACATGGAGAACATCGTAGGACAAAGTGGGGATGACCCTATATATTGGAAGAGGAAGTCACCCCCTGTGAGTGGCTGTCTGAAGTGCCATCTGTTGAGGAAGTACTGAAGGCGATCCAGAATCTGAGACCAGGAAAGGCACCGGGCAGAGATGATCTCCCAAGCGAAATGCTGGGGGAGGGTGGCGTTTGTGCACAGACTGCCCTATATGACATCATAACAACAGTCTGGACCACTGGAGGGGTTCCGCAGGACTGGAATGATGCCCTGGTGATCGTCATTTTTAAGAAGAGGGACCGCACAGACTGTAGCAACTACAGGGGCATCTCACTCCTCAGTGTATTTTGTACCATCGGGCACTCCACCCCCACAACTCCCAATCGGTGATGGGGCAGTTGTGGAGAGAGTGGAGAGTTTCCCATACCTGGGCAGTGTGCTTATGACTGGCTCCAGTTTAACAGCAGAGGTCTCACTCCGAATCAGTCGAGCGGCAATATCTTTTCACCGGTTGCGTAACGCTGTGTGGAAGCTACCTGGTCTGTCGCTCCGCACTAAGCTTCAGGTCTTCTCGGCCACGGCCATTCCCTCCCTTCTCTACGCTTGCGAAACGTGGACCCCCCTAATGGAACATCTTCGCCGGTTAGAAACATTTAGGCTGGCCTGCCTACGATCCATCCTGGGTTTAGCCAGACTGGATTGTGTGAGGAGCTCACAAATCCTTGAAAGATCTGGGCAGGGTCCCATCGGTGAGCTCCTCCGGCAGGCAAGGCTGCGATGGCTGGGTCATGTAGCCCGCATGCCCAGCCACCGCATGCCGAAACAGCTTTTGTTTGGCCGGATTGAGGGGGCTAAGCGGGCGCGGCACGGGCTAGAGAAGAGATGGAGTGATGTGGTACAGGAGGACATGGAGCTGAGTGGACTTGCCGATGACTGGTACCAGCGGTGTCAAGATCGGCCTCTGTGGAGGAGGCTCTTGAAGGATGCTACTGGGCAGTTGGAGGCAGTCGCCCTCCAACAACAACGGAGGGCGGAGGAGCGACGCTCACAACAGCGAGCGGAGCGCCGGGTGGCTAAAGCACAGCAGGTTGGCACAGTAGGGGGCACAGGTGGTGCATCAGCCAGTCATCTCAGTCAGTCGACCCGTGGCACCTGGGTCTGCCCCGTGACCTCCTGCCAGCGGGCGTTCGACACTTCACGTGGCCTCAGGGTGCACATAGCCTGGCACAAGCGTCGTGGTGACGTCACCGCCACTTAGTGGCGAATGGCGGTTGTTGTTGTTGTGTGAATATCTGTGTGTTTGTGAATATCTGTGTGTGTGAATGTGTGTGTGAATGTCTGTGTGTGTGAATGTCTGTGTGTGTGAATGTCTGTGTGTGTGTGAATGTGTGTGTGTGAATGTCTGTGTGTGAATGTCTGTGTGTGAATGTCTGTGTGTTTGAATGTCTGTGTGTGTGAATGTCTGTGTGCGTTAATGGCTGTGTGTGTGAATGTGTGTGTGTGTTAATGTCTGTTTGTGAATGTCTGTGTGTGTGAATGTCTGTGTGTGTGAATGTCTGTGTGTGTGAATGTATGTGTGTGTGAATGTCTGTGTGTGTGAATGTCTGTGTGTGTGAATATCTGTGTGTGAATGTCTGTGTGTGTGAATGTCTGTGTGTGTGAATGTCTGTGAATGTGTGTGTGAATGTCTGTGTGTGAATGTGTGTGAATGTGTGTGTGTGTGAATGTGTGTGTGTGTGAATGTGTGTGTGTGAATGTGTGTGTGTGAATGTGTGTGAATGTGTGTGTGAATGTGTGTGTGAATGTGTGAATGTGTGTGTGTGAATGTGTGTGTGAATGTCTGTGTGTGTGTGAATGTGTGTGTGTGAATGTGTGTGTGAATGTGTGTGAATGTGTGTGTGAATGTGTGTGTGTGAATGTGTGTGAATGTGTGTGTGAATGTGTGTGTGTGAATGTGTGTGTGTGAATGTGTGTGTGTGAATGTGTGTGTGAATGTCTGTGTGTGTGTGAATGTGTGTGTGAATGTGTGTGTGTGAATGTGTGTGAATGTGTGTGTGAATGTGTGTGTGTGAATGGTCCGGAAAAACAACCCCCTACCTCCTCGTGGGGCCGGATGGGCAATGCTGCCGTGGACATTGCTGTTGGAGGGAGGGCCAATTGGGATTGGCCTTTCATGGTATCTGTGACCACCACAGTGGTTAAATGGGGGCTCTGGACGTGTGCCAGGGGATGGTAACCCCTCCACCTTCAATTAACTACCACTAAACTACGACCGACAAATGTAATTAACAAGCTTGTGCCGGAGGCAGGCGTCTATGACGTGGACAGTCCTATACTCGGGGGCAGGAGACTGGCAAACAACAGGGAGTGGCTCTTCTTCTGAATAAAATAATGAAGGGGGCATGGGAGCGTGGTGGTGAGGGGTGAGTAGCTGTAAGCCCCAGGCTACTTTGGGTTCGCCTTCCCATCAACCGGAGGCGAGGAGTGGTGGTCGTGGTTACGAATGCCTCCACTGAAGACGAACATCTGTGGAGGGATGCAATCAAGGCTGATGAGGCAGATGCCTTCTATGAACTCCTGTCACAGGTGCTAGCTAAAGTGGCCCTTCGGGATAGAGTCATTTGTTGGGTGACTTTAATGCCCGAGTTGGCCATGATGCTGGCACCTGGTTTGGAGTGATTGGAAGGCATGGGCCAGATCAGCTCAATAACAATGGTAGGAGGCTGCTACATTTTTGTGCAGCCCATGGGCTTGTAATTACCAACACGGTGTTCCGGCATCGGCGCATCCATACAACATCATGGATGCATACCGGGTTCAAGCAAGAACATCTGCTGGACTACGTAGGGACAGAACAGTGGATGCGGGCCCATGTCCTTGATACCAAGACCTACCATGGAGCTGATCTACCCTATGCCCATCGACTAGTCATCTGGAAGATACGCCTGTCATTCTTCCACTCCGGTGGTGGGTGTACACCCAGGACCCCATTCAAACCTAAGATGGCCTGGTCTCAGCTAGCTGATGAAAGTTGCAGGCAAGAATTTCATCATCGCTTGAGGCTGGGGTTGGCATCGTCCCCCACTCCTCCAGATGTCGAGGGTAAATCGGCGAGGTTTAGGACCGTGACTCAGGCAGCTGCAATGGCTGCTTTGGGTACGCGGTCCAGACCTCCCCAGAGACCCTGGCTGACAGACAAGGTGTTCAGGATGGCTGAGAAAAAGCGACAGGCCCACTGTCATCGGCTACAGAATCCCACGTCAGATAATGAGGAGGCTTACCGCAGCCTTCGCTCGGAGGTTCAGAGAGCCGTGAGGCGCTGCAAGGATCGGTGGTGGTCGCGGGTTGCTGAGGAAATGGAGTCTGCCTCAATGGCCCGCGATCATAAATCCCTTTTTAATTCCATCAAAAAAGTAACCTGCAGCGCCACACCTATTACCATCATTAGGGAAAAAACGGTGATCCAATCTCCAACCCCCAGGAACAGGTTTGCAGATTTGCTGAACATATCTGTGAAGTCCTGGGGGAGGGGAAATCTTTCCACATGGAGAACATCGTAGGACAAAGTGGGGATGACCCTATATATTGGAAGAGGAAGTCACCCCCTGTGAGTGGCTGTCTGAAGTGCCATCTGTTGAGGAAGTACTGAAGGCGATCCAGAATCTGAGACCAGGAAAGGCACCGGGCAGAGATGATCTCCCAAGCGAAATGCTGGGGGAGGGTGGCGTTTGTGCACAGACTGCCCTATATGACATCATAACAACAGTCTGGACCACTGGAGGGGTTCCGCAGGACTGGAATGATGCCCTGGTGATCGTCATTTTTAAGAAGGGGGACCGCACAGACTGTAACAACTACAGGGGCATCTCACTCCTCAGTGTGCCGGGAAAGGTCCTGGCAAGGATTATTCAACATCGCCTTGCCAGGCACGCTGAGGAGAGGCGCGTGGAGCCCCAATGTGGTTTCAGGAAAGGGCGGTCCTGCACAGATGTCATATCTTCTGTCCGTTTGCTACAGCAGAGGTGTAGGCAATTCCAACAAGACCTACATCTCAACTTTATTGACCTGGTCAAGGCCTATGATACCATCAGTAGGCCTGGGTTCTGGGTTGTTCTTCGTGCTTTCGGAGTCCCTGACCCACTGCTCACGATCATTAAGGACCTTCATGATGGTGGGCGGGCCCGGGTAAAACTACGTGGCCGGGAGTCAGAGCCATTCCCTGTTCACCTTGGGGTGCGACAGGGATGTCCTCTGGCTCCAACATTATTTAACATCTATTTCGACCACGTAGTTCGTGAAGCCTTCAATAGCTGTACCGGAGGAATTTCCATCTGGTATAGATGCAATGGGAGGCTGATTGATGCCCGGGTGCGGTCAAGGGATCGCTCCCTATTGGTCAACCACGTTTTGTATGCCGACGAGCTGGTAATTGCAGCTCACTCACTCAGAGGAGGCGTTGGAGGCGCTGCTGCTGAACCTGGAGTGAAGAGGTGTGGCCTTTCCATCAGCCTCACCAAAACTAAGCACCTGCCTGGGTATCTTTGTACCATTGGGCACTCTGCCCCCACAACTCCCAACCGGTGATGGGGCAGTTGTGGAGAGAGTGGAGAGTTTCTCACACCTGGGCAGTGTGCTCATGACCGGCTCCGGTTTAACAGCAGAGGTCTCACTCCAAATCAGTTGAGTATCAATATCTTTTCATCGGTTGCGTAACGCTGCTGTGTGGAAGCTACCTGGTCTGTAGCTCCGCACGAAGCTTCGGGTCTTCTCGGCCACGGTCATTCCCTCCCTTCTCTACGCTTGCGTTTTGTTTACGTGACAACTCCCAAGCTGATTGGCCGTGTCGAGTGGTGGAGGGTTTAGACACAACATTTATACATAATAAAGGTTTTTGGGTTAGATCGCGTTATTTATAAATGTGTCGTAACCCTCCACCACCCGACACGGCCAATCAGCAGAAGGGTGTCACGTTGACAAAAGACAATTAGTTCACTACTTTAGCCCACCGGTGTGTTGAAGAGTGAATCCACAACATTTACAGTTTGAGTAGTACGACGTTTCGCTGGTAATTACATCCAGCATCATCGGGCAATTCGCCAGAATGGTGAAGCCCTCGCTTGCTCCAGGGTGACGTTTTTGCTGATTGGCCGTGTCGGGTGGTGGAGGGTTACGACACATTTATAAATAACGCGATCTAACCCAAAAAAACCTTTATTATGAATAATATTGGTCGCGAAAGCCTTCTAAGTGTTACACCGACAACATTTATACTTACGCGATCTGACCCAACAACCTCTGTTGTGAACAAGTCAAAAGGTGACGCAACAACATCAGCCGTGGCGCAATAACAACAACAACAACAACATCAGCCGTGGCGCAATAACAACAACAACATCAGCCGTAGTGCAATAACAACAACATCAACATCAGCCGTAGTGCAATAACAACAACATCAACATCAGCCGTGGCGCAATAACAATAACAACAACAACATCAGCCGTGGTGCAATAACAACATCAACAACATCAGCCGTGGCGCAATAACAACAACAATAACAACAATAACAACAACAACAACATCAGCGGCAGTGCAATAACAACAACAACATCAGCCGTAGTGCAATAACAACAACAACATCAGCGGCAGTGCAACCCTCGCCTGCCCAGCAGCCAGGGTGGAGCGGGCAGCAGCCAGACGGCGCCTGGGGCCACGCCGCTCCAGTCTGCGGTGTCGCGAGTGGGCGAGTTGGAATGTGCACGCGGTTCACGCCCTGCGCCCCCAACCTGGTGACCCGAGTTCAATTCCCTGCCACGACCACCACCAGCAGCAGCAGCAGCAGCGGCGGTGACGATTATCTGACACGGATCCCGGGCCTCCCCTGGGTCGACTCAGCCTCAAATGAGCGGTGTTGGCCGCCCAAGCTGCATCGTGTGCCACGGCGCCGGTCCCCTTCGTCAGTGCCGCTCGCTACTCGCAGCACTTGCCCACAACGGCGTGTTAAGGCTACACGGGGGATCTTTGTCTTTGGTGTTGGTGTTGTTGTTGCTGTGTCGAGGATTTGAGTGAGAGGCACCCACACCCCTCCTCGTCGCATTCCTGGCGAGGCTGGCACGGTCGGTCTCTCTTCAAAACCGGATTTTCCAGTGCCGGACGAATGCAGCGAATGGATGAGTCACTCAGTGAGCGGTTTCATTCATTCTCAGCGCTGCGTCAACACTTCGCCTGCTGCTGCTGCTGCTTCTGGGTAAACCCCAGCGCACGTGTTTGGCAACGAGCTTGCAGGATTACGAAATGTGGCCATGATGTTTTGCATATTAATGTGCAGGGGCAGGGTTCATCAGGGAGCAGTGTTCATCAGGGAGAAGTGTTCATCAGGGAGCAATGTTCAGTGTTCATCAGGGAGCAATGTTCATCAGGGAGCAATGTTAATCAGGGAGAAGTGTTCATTAGGGAGAAGTGTTCATCAGGGAGCAGTGTTCATCAGGGAGAAGTGTTCATGAGGGAGCAGTGTTCAGTGTTCATCAGGGAGCAGTGTTCATGAGGGAGCAGTGTTAATCAGGGAGCAATGTTCATCAGGGAGAAGTGTTCAGTGTTCATCAGGGAGCAATGTTCATTAGGGAGCAGTGTTCATGAGGGAGCAGTGTTAATCAGGGAGCAGTGTTCAGTGTTAATCAGGGAGCAATGTTCATCAGGGAGCAGTGTTCATGAGGGAGCAATGTTCATCAGGGAGCAGTGTTAATCAGGGAACAATGTTCAGTGTTAATCAGGGAGCAATGTTCATCAGGGAGCAGTGTTAATCAGGGAGCAGTGTTCATCAGGGAGAAGTGTTCATCAGGGAGCAATGTTCATCAGGGAGCAATGTTCATCAGGGAGCAGTGTTAATCAGGGAACAATGTTCATCAGGGAGCAATGTTCATCAGGGAGCAATGTTCATCAGGGAGCAGTGTTAATCAGGGAACAATGTTCATCAGGGAGCAGTGTTAATCAGGGAGCAATGTTCAGTGTTAATCAGGGAGCAATGTTCATCAGGGAGCAGTGTTAATCAGGGAGCAGTGTTCATCAGGGAGAAGTGTTCATCAGGGAGCAATGTTCATCAGGGAGCAATGTTCATTAGGGAGCAGTGTTCATGAGGGAGCAATGTTCATGAGGGAGCAGTGTTAATCAGGGAGCAATGTTCATGAGGGAGCAGTGTTAATCAGGGAGCAATGTTCATTAGGGAGCAGTGTTCATGAAGGAGCAGTGTTAATCAGGGAGCAGTGTTCATGAAGGAGCAGTGTTAATCAGGGAGCAGTGTTCATGAAGGAGCAGTGTTAATCAGGGAGCAATGTTCATCAGGGAGCAATGTTCATCAGGGAGCAATGTTCATCAGGGAGAAGTGTTAATCAGGGAGCAATGTTCATCAGGGAGAAGTGTTCAGTGTTCATCAGGGAGCAATGTTCATCAGGGAGAAGTGTTCATCAGGGAGCAGTGTTCAGTGTTCATCAGGGAGCAGCGTGCGGGGTTAATAATAAATCATAATCAGTATTTAGACTGCAGAAGGAATCCGATGAGCTATGAAGCTCTTTGTGTCACAGATGTCCAGGAGCAGCGGGTCACGACGTTACAGCAACAAACACAAAACACACAAACACGATAGCAGTGCAAAGTGTAGCAACTGTAGCTGGAATAGCTGCGGGCTTCCCACGTGACCAGCTGCGGGCTTCCCACGTGACCAGCTGCGGGCTTCCCACGTGACCAGCTGCGGGCTTCCCACGTGACCAGCTGCGGGCTTCCCACTTGACCAGCTGTAGGCTTCCCACGTGACCAGCTGCGGGCTTCCCACGTGACCAGCTGCGGGCTTCCCACGTGAATAGCTGCGGGCTTCCCACGTGACCAGCTGCGGGCTTCCCACGTGACCAGCTGCGGGCTTCCCACGTGAATAGCTGCAGGCTTCCCACGTGACAAGCTGCGGGCTTCCCACGTGACCAGCTGCAGGCTTCCCACGTGACCAGCTGTAGGCTTCCCACGTGACCAGCTGCGGGCTTCCCACGTCAATAGCTGCGGGCTTCCCACGTGACCAGCTGCGGGCTTCCCACGTGACCAGCTGCGGGCTTCCCATGTGACCAGCTGCGGGCTTCCCACGTGACCAGCTGCGGGCTTCCCACGTCAATAGCTGCGGGCTTCCCACGTGACCAGCTGCGGGCTTCACACGTGACCAGCTGCGGGCTTCCCATGTGACCAGCTGCAGGCTTCCCACGTGACCAGCTGTAGGCTTCCCACGTGACCACCTGCGGGTTTCCCACGTGAATAGCTGCGGGCTTCCCACGTGACCAGCTGCGGGCTTCCCACGTGACCAGCTGCAGGCTTCCCACGTGACCAGCTGTGGGCTTCCCACGTGACCAGCTGCGGGCTTCCCACATGACCAGGTGCGGGCTTCCCACGTGACCAGGTGCGGGCTTTCCCACGTGACCAGCTGCAGGCTTCCCACGTGACCAACTGTAGGCTTCCCACGTGACCAGCTGCGGGCTTCCCACGTGAATAGCTGCGGGTTTCGCACGTGAATAGCTGCGGGCTTCCCACGTGACCAGCTGTAGGCTTCCCACGTGAATAGCTGCAAGCTTCTCACGTGAATAGCTGCGGGCTTCCCACGTGACCAGCTGCGGGCTTCCCACATGACCAGGTGCGGGCTTCCCACGTGACTAGCTGCGGGCTTCCCACGTGACCAGGTGCGGGCTTTCCCACGTGACCAGCTGCGGGCTTCCCACGTGAATAGCTGCGGGCTTCCCACGTGACCAGCTGCGGGCTTCCCACGTGACCAGGTGCGGGCTTCCCACGTGACCAGCTGCGGGCTTCCCACGTGAATAGCTGCGGGCTTCCCACGTGACCAGCTGCGGGCTTCCCACGTGACCAGCTGCAGGCTTCCCACGTGACCAGCTCCGGGCTTCCCACGTGAATAGCTGCGGGCTTCCCACGTGACCAGCTGCGGGCTTCCCACGTGACCAGCTGCGGGCTTCCCACGTGCTGCTGTCTTGTATGAAAGGCACCAATCGACCCAAGACTCAGGCTGTCTGGAAACAACTCAACAATCACCTTGAGTCAACCACCACCAAGCAAGAGGTCTAAACACACCACGTGCACTGTCGCCAAAGTGGAAGCGGCTTCAGGGGCCACGAGAGCTAACAAGGCACTGCGAGACCCATGGCCCTTGTGCCGAGTGAAACTATAAACGAGAAATTTTCATTTATTTTAGCAGGCGAGCGATGTCGCTCTTTCTCAGAAGCAGCCTGGTCACCACAACTGATCGCTGCTCGCCGAAGTGGCTCATCATCATCGTCATCTTCACCACGTGGTGATGTACAGCAGCAGCTGAATTCCCTCTAAATGTGGTGACGTTCATTCTAAATGTGGAGGGCAACAACCGGAGGATCCAGAGAAAAATCCACGCGACCACGGGCAGATCGAGAGAGAGAGAGAGACGCAGACTCCACATACACAGCAGCAGGCGTTCTCAGGGTCGGGATCGAACCTTCTGTATACTAGGCGAGGTAGTTAACATCTCATAGCCACCGTAGTGATGATGATGCGAGAGAGAGAGAGACGCAGACTCCAAATACAGCAGCAGCAGGCATCAGGGTCGGGATCTATCCCACGACCTCCTGTACACCAGGCGAGGTAGTTAAGATCTCATAGCCACCGTGATGATGGTGATGATGATGAGAGACGCAGACTCCAAATACACAGCAGCAGGCATTATCAGGGTCTGGATCTATCCCACGACCTCCTGTACACCAGGCGAGGTAGTCAACATCTCATAGCCACCGTGATGATGATGATGAGAGAAAGAGACGCAGACTCCAAATATACAGCAGCAGCAGGCATCGTCAGGGTCGGGATCTATCCCACGACCTCCTGTACATCAGGCGAGGTAGTTAACATCTCATAGCCACCGTGATGATGATGATGAGAGAAAGAGACGCAGACTCCAAATAAACAGCAGCAGGCATCGTCAGGGTCGGGATCTATCCCACGACCTCCTGTACACCTGGCGAGGTAGTCAACATCTCATAGCCACCGTGATGATGATGAGAGAAAGAGACGCAGACTCCAAATAAACAGCAGCAGGCATCGTCAGGGTCGGGATCTATCCCACGACCTCCTGTACACCAGGCGAGGTAGTCAACATCTCATAGCCACCGTGATGATGATGATGAGAGAAAGAGACGCAGACTCCAAATACAGCAGCAGCAGGCATCAGGGTTGGGATCTATCCCACGACTTCCTGTATACCAGGCGAGGTAGTCAACATCTCATAGCCACCGTGATGGTGATGATGATGATGAGAGAAAGAGACGCAGACTCCAAATAAACAGCAGCAGGCATCGTCAGGGTCGGGATCTATCCCACGACCTCCTGTACACCAGGCGAGGTAGTCAACATCTCATAGCCACCGTGATGATGATGATGAGAGAAAGAGACGCAGACTCCAAATAAACAGCAGCAGGCATCGTCAGGGTCGGGATCCATCCCACGACCTCCTGTACACCAGGCGAGGTAGTCAACATCTCATAGCCACCGTGATGATGATGATGATGATGCGAGAGAGACGCAGACTCCAAATATACAGCAGCAGGCATCGTCAGGGTCGGGATCTATCCCACGACCTCCTGTACACCAGGCGAGGTAGTCAACATCTCATAGCCACCGTGATGATGATGATGAGAGAAAGAGACGCAGACTCCAAATAAACAGCAGCAGGCATCGTCAGGGTCGGGATCTATCCCACGACCTCCTGTACACCAGGCGAGGTAGTCAACATCTCATAGCCACCGCGACACCCCTCTCGTCCCGCACGTCCAGGCTGGTGGGACCGCGTCGTGCCGGACAGACCGCACCCCAGTGCCACCATCGTTAACGCACACGAACTACATTCGGGGGCGCTGTGTTTGTGTGCGCGTGTCGTTTATTCGTGCTCACGAGATCGAATCCGTTTACCGAAGCGACAACGCAGACCTCACAATCATGATACTAATAATCATAATCATCACAATCAAGAAACGAACATTGAGATGATAAAAGCAGCGTGCACCGTCCACGCGGCTCGTTGGGGCAAGCGCCGTGAGCGCGCAGCGCTTGCGAAGGGCGGCGAAGCGCACGAGGGGGGTGAGTGGACAGCACCGCGCCCGTGCCAATGTTTACACATCGCACCACGTGCTCATTTGAGGCCGAGTCGACCTAAGGGACGACCCAGGACCGGTTAACAGGAGGGAATAGAACTGGGATCACCCCGTTTGTAGCGTAAATATAAAACGATTTTGAGGATAGGGTTTCAACAAAACGGGTGTGTTAAGATGTTAAAACACCAAACTGTAACCTTTTACAAGGAATCATATTACTGCATTAACCGCAAGACTTGTGGTCAGAATGCAAACACAATCCATACTCTTTGGTTATTTGCGTAAAGTTACGTGGGTATAAAATTAAATACATCACGACGTTATTTATTTTAGTGAGTGGGTGATTTATTTGATTTTCTACCCCACGTGACTTAACCGAAAGAACCAAAGAGGATGGATTCCTGCAGTTACGAAAGCTTCAAATCAACATTTTAAAAAATCACACTGATAATATGATGATGCATTGTCTTTGAAACTGATTGGTCCACACCAGAGACGGCTTTCTTTTGAGCCTCGTCTCAAAACGGTGCCAGACCCCCAGAGGACCCCTTTAGGCACCCTCCGGTCTTCTGGTCTAACACAGCTCGACAGATTGTGTGAATCAAGCTGCTGGGGCCCACTTTAGACTGAAGGGATGGGATTCTATGGCCATCATACAGAAACCTAAGACCACGCAAAAACCTTACGGACTACACGCAAACCCTGCAGACTACACGAACCTTACTACACAAACCCTACAAACACAAACCTTACTACACAAACCCTACATACTACACAAACCCTACATACTACACAAACCTTACTACACAAACCCTACATACTACACAAACCCTACATACTACACAAACCCTACATACTACACAAACCTTACTACACAAACCTTACTACACAAACCCTACATACTACACAAACCCTACAGACTACACAAACCCTACATACTACACAAACCCTACATACTACACAAACCTTACTACACAAACCTTACTACACAAACCCTACAGACTACACAAACCCTACATACTACACAAACCCTACAGACTACACAAACCTTACTACACAAACCTTACATACTACACAAACCCTACATACTACACAAACCCTACAGACTACACGAACCTTACTACACAAACCCTACAAACACAAACCTTACTACACAAACCCTACAGACTACACAAACCCTACAGACTACACAAACCCTACAGACTACACGAACCCTACATACTACACAAACCCTACAGACCACGCAAACCCTACAGACTACACAAACCCTACAGACCACGCAAACCCTACAGACTACACAAACCCTACAGACTACACAAACCCTACAGACTACACAAACCTTACATACTACACAAACCCTACAGACTACACAAACCCTACAGACTACACAAACCTTACTACACAAACCCTACAGACTACACAAACCCTACAGACTACACAAACCTTACTACACAAACCCTACAGACTACACGAACCTTACATACTACACAAACCCTACAGACTACACAAACCTTGCATAAGATCATATCGGATGATGCAGCTTTAAAATTATGCCGTTCATTTTCATCAAAAAACTAAACCATGGGTATTTTTTTCGTCGACCAGAGGCACAGTGCCTTCTGTGGCCTATTGGATAACACGGCCCTTGTGGGTGGGTGAGTGGGTGGTTGAGTTAGTGGGCGGGTGAGTGGTTGAGTGAGTGGGTGAGTGGGTGGATGGCTGTGTGAGTGGTTGAGTGAGTGAGTGGTTGAGTGAGTGAGTGGTTGAGTGGGTGAGTTGGTGAGTGAGTGGGTGAGTGGGTGAGTGAGTGGGTGAATGGCTGTGTGAGTGAGTGAGTGTGTGAGTGAGTTAGTAGGCCCTATGCACAGTGCCCACTGTGGCCTATTGAACAACAACAGCAACAACAACAACAACAGCAACAACAGCAACAACAACAACAGCAACAACAACAACAGCAACAACAACAACAACAGTAACAATAACAACAACAGCAACAACAACAACAACAGCAACAACAACAACAACAACACGGCCTTGCACGCGGTGGTTTGTTTGGGCAGTGCGGAAGCAGACGACCAACGGACCACGGCGCTGCACTGCGGGTGGCCAACTGCTCAGGGTTCACAACATCGCCACACCGAAGACTGCCACCCACCCTGCTCTGAATGCAGTCTCTGGCACAGCCTCTGGACGCATTCCCAACGTCACTCGATGAATTCCCCTAGGTTCTACGTTGTCTCGTCTCGCCCCGTGTCCACGTCTCTTGCGTGTGTTGCAATATCCTTGTGCTGCACTGTGAAGGAACAGGGCTCATCTCTGGTCCTGTTCCTTGTAGACCTCCCATTTGTCTCCGTCACGACGGCCATCCATCCCGTCCGTCAATCTCAAACCCCTCCCTCCCTGTCTCATGTTAAACATTTGCATATATCCCGCAGCAGAGGATTTGCATGATCAATCGCTGATTGGGCAAGCGATTCAATGGTCGCTAATCGAACAAGCGATTCGTTAATCATCGCTAATTGGACAAGAGGTTCGGTGATCAATAATTGGACGAGTGATTAACGTGATCGCTAAATGAACAAGCGATTAGATAATCATCGATATTTGGACAAGAGATTCGGTGATCAATAATTGGACGAGTGATTAACGTGATCGCTAATTGAACAAGCGATTCGATATTCGTTAATTGGACGAGTGATTAACGATAAAACACGGATTATTTGGGTCAGGGATAGATTGTTGTTGTTGTTGTTGCTGTTCAATATAAGTACCATTTTAGTATGTTTCAGCATTTATTATTTAAAACAAAGTATATAATGATAAGTGTGCTGAAGATGAACAGAGAAAGCACAAACAATTTGTGCTTGCAAAATATTGCGCGTAAAACTTTCTTGAGGCACCCCACAGCAGCTCCCTGTTTTAGAAAGTTCGAGGGGGTCACAGACAGAGGGGGTCACAGACAGAGGGGGTCACAGACAGAGGGGGTCACAGACAGAGAGGGTCACAGACAGAGGGGGTCACAGACAGATGGGGTCACATTATGGATCCAGGAGGGGAGGGATAGGCCAACAGTTGCATGAGGAAGGGAAACGTCACGATACCGATTGTGTAAATGTCGTAGTGGGTTTACTTTCCAACACGCAACAACCGGTTAGTGCTGAACTAGTGACTAATTGGACACGTTTTGTTAACGTGACAAACCTCTCACTAACCTGCTGTGTCGGGTGGTTGGCTGATTTAACGACGCATTTATATTTGTAATGCAATCTAACCCAAGAAGAACAACAACAAACCCCCCTCTATTGCGGTTAACATTGGTCGCGAAAGCCCCCTACCACGACCAACTACCGCGTGTTCAACAGGAGGGTATCCATCGACAACGATGCACACAACGGCCCGCCACGAGGTTTCAGAGCGGCGTGCGCGTTCGGGAACTCGCGAAGGGTTTGCGTCCAATTCCTACTCGTGACCTCCACGCTACAGCCGCTGTCGCAAGCGAGGGCTGCCACCAAACGGTGAAGGGACGAGACCTTCCCCAGTGATGCCTGTCGCACCGCCTGTTCTAATATCTGGGGCCGCACGTGGAGCGAGCGGTTGCGCCCTTGGTTGTCACTGTCGTCGCGAGTGGCATCTGCGGGTCGTCCCGTACGGGGTGGTGATCATTCATAGCCCAACTATATTTTGAGCCTGGCAATCTGTTTAGGAGCTGGATAGCCAATGTCGTTCAGACGCTGCTGTTCCTCCGCCGCTGAAGAAGCGCAGACCGCAGCGGTTTGTATCTTGCGCTCCATTGTTTAAACTAAACTATTTTTGTATTTTATTAGTTGTAAGGCCCCCACTGAGCTTCTATGTGGCTCTTTACCAGAAGCGGCCTGGCTATCACGAATGATGGCTAAACGAAGTGGCTTGTCACCACGTGTAAATTTATAGCGGCAGCCAAATACTCCAAACGCGTGATGATGATTCTAAATGGAGGGTACATCTGGAGGAACCCGGAAAAAAATCCATGCGACCATGGGGAGAGCGACACACAAACTCCAAATATACAGCAGCAGCAGGCGTCAGGGTAAGGATCGAACCCACGACCTCCTGTATACCAGGCGAGGTAGTTAACATCTTGCCACCGTGGTGCCCAATGGGCCACAATCACACTCCTGCGGCTCGACTTGAAAGTGTCTCCGTGCATCTCCATGTGTCTTCATGGGTTTACTGTGTGGCGCATAGTTTGTGGGGGGCTGCATGGCCACAATCCATGGCCCGTTGGTTGAGCTGTTGGTTTCTGGCCTGCCAGGATGCGCTACAAGCCAAGCACTTACCAGTCGGTCACAGCTGCTGGCGATCGGGGGTTCTCCGCCTCTGTTTTCGTCATCATCCTGAGCAGCTGCCGAGCCTGAATGAGAGGGATCTTCTTCGTCCTGCGGGGCATTGACACTCTGCGTTACGGGAGAGAAAGCTCAGTGCATTGGTCACTAACACCACTGCACGTGGCCTTAAAAGATTAAAAAATTATATACGCAATTAGGAGACATTTCGATTTAAAGCTTTCGTGACTGCAGGGATTCATCTTCTGGGTTCTTTCGGTAAAGTCACCACATAGAATGGAGATAAAATAATGAAAATAATAATAACAGAATAAAATTCTCACGATGTTTCGGCCACAGAAGAAGAATTAGAACCCAGAAGAAGAATTAGGAGACATTTTAGGAAGTGGCCCTTGATGCGCAGGGCACATGGCCCGGCTATTTCCTCCCGTTGAGAGGATGATGATTGGCGGTCAATCGCCGTTTTGATGAAATTCCACATAAGAGAGTTGGGCGACGGGAGAGCGTTGTGATTTTACACTCCATGGATAACGATGATGATGATGATGATCCATGATCGTCATGACTCATCATCAGCCACATTCCCAATACAGTTCACAGTACAGACAGGATAAGTGGTACAATCCTGGGGTTCCATACGACATTGACACTTGCATCATTCTGCTCATTCCTGCGATAAGTGAACGGGCTGCAGGAGATTCTCGTTTTCTTCTTCTTCTTCTAAGAGCTGAAGAAGAATGCCACCGTGCGGGTCTATGTTCATTTGGGGGTTTTAATTCAGCGAATGACAACAATGTGTGTCAGTTAGTAGAGTTGGTCTCTCTCTCTCTGCAGCTCCGCCTGTGGTATATGGCAATATATTCACGATATTTACGCCAATGTTGGGATGTCGCGAGTGACGACGAGAGGGCTGCACGACAGAGTTTGTGTAGTTTTGCTCATCCTCCATTTGAATCAGCACAGACTAACGGGAGTTATCAGATGGCCCACGATCCATAGTTGCGCATGAACCGACGGAAGGGGCAGACGACACCAATTCACCGATGCCTGCTTGTAACCATGGACATTGGGTGTGACTTCCTACTCCATGTGGTTGCTACTCACAGCTTGCGTTTGACCCACGCCTTCTGTTTGTGCTGAATTGTCTTTCTTGTTGTGGCAAAAAGAAGTCTCCAAGATGTTCACGATGAAGGTGCAGACGATGAACGAGAGGCACCCCGTCATCCAGATGTCCATGGCTGTCATGTAAGAAACCTGCACGACCCAGGCACACATGCGCACACCCACACACAGAAAGACAAAGATCCCCCATGTGGCCTGTAACATCCGATGAGCACAGTTCGGCTACGTACTGTGCGAAAGAAACGTAGGTAAAATAAAATAACAAAAATCACGACGTTTCGGCCACAACACAAGTAGCCTTCATCAGGTGAAGAAACAGGCCTGTCCGTAAGACAGCACCCGAGCGAACATAGCCAAGCACGGACAGCGTCTCCCAAGCTGTGTGGGAGGAAACAGAGCGCCTTGACAAAGGAGTTAACATCAGCAGAAGTGAGTGTGAAAGCGATGCTGTCTTACGGACAGGCCTGTTTCTTCACCTGATGAAGGCTACTTGTGTTGTGGCCGAAACGTCGTGATTTTTGTTATTTTATTTTACCTACGTGACTTTACCGAATAAAACCAAAGAGTATGAATCCTTGCAGTCACGAAAGCTTCAAATCTAGAATTGTGCGAAAGAAGTTCACCATACGTACACTACACTATCCACTACACTATTATATACTACTGTAATGACTCCGACGACAAGGATATAAGAAGAGCCACTTTAATTAGTTTACACCAGAAGGAACCCTACTATATGTAGCCGGTATGCGCTTAATGTAAATGATGCACAAGTTTATTTGTGAATGAAAGTAATAATGACCATGGATTGGACCCATAGAGTCACGTGAGTGCACAATAGGCCACGCCTACCAGTAGATTAATCAATTCAGAGTACAGGGCACCTTACTCTTTGGTTCTATTCGGTAAAGTCACGTAGGTAAAAAATAAAATAACAAAAATCACGACGTTTCGGCCACAACACAAGCGGCCTTCATCAGGTGAAGAGATCAGGCTGTCTCGAGGACAGCGCTGGAGTGAAACACAGCCACGCTCAGACCGCGGACCTTAATGAGGAAACAAGGTGCCTTGACAAAGGAATTAGCATACAAATTAGCATTTGATTGGCCGACTTAGCATAGAGGTGGTGTACGTACGGGTGGACTTGCTGTTTGGCGTGGGGGGGAGTTTACCTATTGATGGTGTGAAAAGTGAATTTTTAAGAGCTGCGAAAGTTTGGGGTACCACTACTTGAAAAATATACTGTACCATTGAAATTAGTTTGATGTTTAGTTCGATTTAGAACATCTTTACAATGGTTGCTTAATTTGAAACCATCCTCTCGGTTGAAATTGTGTCTGTGTTTGTAGATCTGAATTGCCTCGTGAACAAATCTCTGATAATAACCCGTGGGTTTGCAAAGAACCTTGGTATCGGAGAAAATTATATCGTGATCACCCACAACATTGTAACAGTGATCAGCCACGGCAGAATAATTCGTTTTGCCGTGTTTCAAATCTGATTTGTGCTCGCGAATTCGGTCAGAGACATGTCGCTTTGTCTCCCTGATATAGCAATCACCGCAGGTACAACTCAATTTGTAAACCCCGGGGTACTGTAAGTCAGGAATGACATCCTTCACGGATGGGATCAGATCACGAATTTTGTGTACTGTATTGAACCGGACCTGGATCTTGTGTTTGTTTAGAATTTTGGAAATCTTTTTAGTAACGCCTGCTATATATGGTAGTGTGATGGTTTTGACCGGAGTATGAAGTGGTTGTTTCTGTATGGAGGGAGAAACAGCTTGGCGGATGGTACGGTCAGAGTATCCATTCCTTTTGAGGGCCAGGTGTACATGTTTTAATTCACTGGTCAGGTGGTGTTGGTCCGAAATGCAATGAGCCCTATGGTATAAAGTTTTGATGAGATAATTTTTTTGGGCTGGGTGGTGGTGGGAATCAGGTTTAAAGTAGGAATCTGTGTGGGTGGGTTTCCTGTAGACAGAATGCTCCAATGAGCCATCAGGTCTCCTCTCAAACAGAACATCTAAGAATGGTATCTTGCCATCTTTCTCCACTTCCATGGTGAAATTGATGGCGGGATGTCTGGAATTGATGTGGTGTAGGAAAAGGTTCAGAGCTGGGAGGCCATGTGGCCAAATGACGAAAGTGGCATCCACATATCTCTTCCACAGGGAAGGTCTGAGGGTGGAAGTCTGGATGGCGTCTGATTCAGATTTCTCCATAAAAATATTGGCTATCACTGGTGACAAGGGGGATCCCATGGGGGTACCCTCATTTTGTTTGTAGAAGGAGCCATTCCAAGTAAAGTAGGTATTGTTGAGGCAGTGCCTAACCAGTGCAGGTGTGTCGGGGTCTAGTCCATGTTGGACCAAATTTTCAATTATTTCAATGGTATCAGGTACTGGGACCTTGGTGAACAAAGAGACCACATCGAAGTTGACAAGGATATCGTCAGGGGACAGTACAACGTCTTTGACCATAGAGACCAACTGGGCTGAGTTAAGTACTGCTGAGGCGGTCTTGCCAGTGAAAGGCAGCAAGGTATCTGACAGAAAACGGGCCAGTCTATAGGTAGGGGAGTTGATCGTTGATATGATGGGTCGTAGTGGGGTGCCTTCTTTATGAATCTTGGGAAGACCATAGAATCTAGGGGGTCTTGCAGCAGAAGGTTTTAGGGAGGGACGTTTAGTTGGGTCGATTAGGGAGGTCGAACTTGTGATGATCTTGTTGGTTTTTATCGCTAGGCTATTGGTAGGGTCATTTTTTATTTTTGAGTAACTTCCATCGTTGAGCAGATTCTGGATTTTGTTGTTGTATGAATCTTTATCCATAATTACAGTAGCGTTGCCTTTATCAGCTGAGAGGATGACTATATCACTTCTGTTTTTTAAATTTGCGAGTTCAGAGCGTTCATTTTTGCTGATGTTGCTAATAGGTTTCTTAGCTTCTTTGGTTCTTTCGGTAAAGTCACATAGAATGAGAATAAAATATTAAATTGATAAAATAAAATAACACAATAATATTCTCACGACGTTTCGGCCACAACACAAGCGGCCTTCATCAGGTGAAGGGACGAGACTGTCTGGTAGGACAGCGCTGTCTGGTAGGACAGCGCTGTCTGGTTCGGGGTGACAGCAAAATTTAGCCCTCTAGCCAGTACTGTTTTCAGATTGTCAGAAATCGGGGTGCTACTCTGATTAATGAGGATTTTGTTAACGTCTAGTTTTGTTATATGTGGGACTGGGTTCTTCTTCGATAGGTGGTTGAATTTAGAAATCATGTTAGCTTTGTATTTGACTGAAAGTGAATCGGCAGAAGAAGTAGCTGATCACTGTTACAACGCTGTGGGTGATCACCGACCGTCTGTGTTGCTTTATATAGTTTCCAAATTTTGCTAAACCCTGTTTGATTTAGTGTGCTCCTCCGTCTCTCTCTGTATCCCCTGGTGTATCTGTGTTAATTCCCTCTACTTAGGTGTCTGTATATATATCTGCGGTTATGTGTTTCTCCTCTATCTTAAATTTAGCTCTTCTGTACCTGATGATTGCTTGTGTTGCAATCGAAACGTCGTATACTATTATGTTATTTTATTACGTCTTATTTCTACGTGACTTTACCGAAAAAACCAAAGAGTATCTCCTGCAGTCACGAAAGCACCAAATCTAGTTTGGTAGAAACTCTGTTAACGACCGCCCCTGTTAACGACTAATCGCCTAACAATGGACCTCCATAGAGCCCAATGTGTTCGCTTACTGACCATTCCCCTGTTAATGACGGGCTGTTGTAGGTGCAGTAAATATTAATGTATCGATTAACGATGTTTATTTTAATAGTATGTGTTTATAATGTTGTTAGTATCTTTACGTATCAATATCCATTTTTTATATATATTATGAAGTACGGTTTTTTTGGGTAACTTTCGATGCTACCGGAACGAATCAAGCCTTTACCGTTGATTTCCTATACTCGCTCAGTGACCGAATCACTTAACGACCCGTTGCGTGGAACCAATGGACGTCACTAGGAGGAGCGCTTCTACCGCACAGTCCGACAGTCGATGTGTCTGTGTGCGTGCCAACCTTGTGATGGGCTCGGCAGACAAAAACGACGACTTCAGCGTATTTCGTTTTTTGTGGTCGCAAGTGTCCGCGCTCGAGCGCACGCTGCGGGCACCTTGGGCATGTTGGCGTGAGCGTTGGCGCACTGCGTGATCACCGAGATGGTCGTGGTGATCCCGATGCCGGCCCGCGCTGGCGTCTTGTCCACGGGGATCAGGAAGGCGATGCAGGACAGGCCGGAGAGCAGGCCGCTCGACACGTACATCTGTATGTCGGAGGCGCTCATTCTGCGACACAGCTTGAATGTGATGTTCAGGCACGATAGGTTTCCTTGGAGGAGGGTGGGTAAGAGTTGTTAAGAGTCAACGTTAGTAATAGATCTAACGATGGGCTCGACTTGGGATGTGCAGGATATCAGGGGGCAAACTTTACTTATCTTAATTACATTTATAAGGCGCTTTAACCAAAGCGCTGTACAGTGAATTAATGATGGTACAAAAACATACCGGCATGGGGATGAGGCACGGTTAATGTTATGAATATGAGGACGACGACGACGATGATGATGATGATAATAATAGGTTTTTTACCCTTTCTTATAGCAACAAAATTGAAACCTTTTTATAAGGAATCATGTTTACATTAACCACAATACCTGCAGTCATCTGGTCGAACACCATATGAGACTAGGCTCTAAAGAAAGCTGTCTCTGGTGTGGACCAATCCATTTCAAGGACATTGCCACATACGTTATCAGAGTGTGTTTTGTTTGCATTCTGACTGCAGGTATTGTGGTTAATGTAAACATGATTCCTTGTAAAAAGGTTTCAGTTTTGTTGCCAGAAAAAAGGGGTAAAAAACTTATTATTATATTTTGCTACTGGCAAAGGAGGCCTCATGATGATGATGATGCGTAAGAGGAAACGGAGGTGAAGATGACAATGAGTGAGTCGATGGGAGGATGACTGTGGAGTCGGGAAGTGTATCGGTGATGGGTAGACGAGGAAGGGTAGGCGAGTGAACATAGATGGGTCTTTAAGGAGGAGCGGAAGATAGCGGGAGCGGGTGATCGTTTGATGTGTAGAGGGAGTCCACTCCAGTGCAGAGGGGCTAGGAGCGAGAAGGGACGGAACCACGGTTGAGCACAGGGAGGAGGGGGCGACAGAGAGAGAAACATCTGGGATTTTGAACGCAGAGTGCGACAAGCAACGCAGAGTGAGATGAGAGAAGCAAGGTTAGGAGGGGGCGAGACCGTGCAGAGATTTATAGAGCAGGGTGCGAGGTTTTAAAGTGTAACTCAACGCCAAACAACTCTCCGCGAGGTGTCGGTGTGCGAACCACCGCACGTGTCCTCGGAGTTCCAGCCCCAGGTCCCACCAGGGGCACGCGAGCCGTGGCCAGGGCACATGGCCAGCAGCCGCGACTCAAGGGCACGGCCCATGCAGAACGTAACCCCGAGTGCACCGCAATGGCCTTGAACTCCGTGCCGGGGGCGGATTGATTCTCCGAAAGCGACCCACTTTGTTGTCGGAAAACATTGACCGAGAACCTCTATAAACACGTCAATGTGATGCTACACACATTCATGGCAATAGAGTTTATCGACGGAGTCCACTCGCACCGCCTCGCTAGAATTGATCGCGATTCCATTGGCCTGATTGGTAAGCATCCTGGTTCACTTGTTGAGGGACAGGGTTAGGATTATACTTATGCCTGGGGTAGGTATACCGATGATTTCAGTGTAGGTGCAGTTGTCGGACAGCGTGATGTTTTCTACAACCAACGGAAGGATGCTGATGTCCTTGGCGATCATGCGGCGTTCGTCCTTGTCCCATTGCAGAAACATTTCGTTCGCCGTGTAGCTGGCTGGGCCGCACAGCCGCCACATGCAACAACGACAGAGGGTGATGATGTTAGGAGTCACAGGATGGATGGGTGGCCGCAACATCATTAGGGTTACCACGACGTGATTATTACTCAAATCCGACACTCTCCGTAAATGTCTGTCAAACTGGAGCTGGTCAGAAGGACACTGCTCAGGTATGGAAACATTTCCACTCTCTGATCACGCCCAATGCTTTCCAATCACTCCAGCCCAGGTGCCTGGTGTCATGTCCCACTCGGGCATTAAAGTTACCCGACAGGATTGACTCTATTCTGAGTGACCACTTTGTATCGAGTACCTGGGACAGGAAGTCCTAGAAGGCATCTGATTCATTATTTGGCATGGTCTGCATCCCTCCACTGATCTTCATCTTTAGTTGGGATGTAAGCCACCACCAATCCTCACCTCCCATTGTGGGGAGGTGAGCCCACAGTAGCCTGGGACTTACAGTTTCCCACACTTCTCCGTCATGTTCCCACGCCCCCTCCATTAATTTGTTCAGAAGAGCCACTCCCTCGTGTTTGCCAGTTTCCTACCCCGAGTAGAGGACTATCCACCCCTCAAAGTGACTGGAGCCAGAACAAGTCCAGCTCTTTACAGAGGAAAGGTAGTGAGAATTTGAACATTCCACGTGGCCACTCGCAGTGGCTCTTTTTGCCATTTCTGGAGGAATCCTGAGTGTTTGGGTTCAGTCTCCTGGCTCCACCAAATGGGATTTGACAAGGAGATTTCAAAGTCGCCTGTACCCTCAGGGCCTCCTGAACAAGCTTAGTTTTAGCTTCAAATTGTGGTTTTGCATACATTGTAATTGTACCTGGAGGGGTCATCTGCCCTTCGCAACTGTCCAGAGCCCCCGTTGCCCACTGACGTTTACGAGTGTCATGAGGGGAACAGCTGATTGGAATCAGCCTCCCCTCAGTGGCATTGCTCAAAGACACCACATTGTTTCCGACTGGCCCCATCTTGGAGGTGGGGGTTGTTTTTACCGCACTAGGCAAAGATGTCCTCACAGGCAGTGGGAAGGCATTACGTGCATTATCACGCGACCGCCACATTGGTATGACGAAATGATTTTAGTCTTGGGCAAACCGCGCTATCAAGAGAGCTGAGAGTGACTGTGTTCCTGTGTGTTCCACCAACTGCACAGAGTTGTACATTGTGGCCGTCCCATCAGTCAGCTGTGAGACAAGCGTAGGCTGGGTTGGTCCTCATTGTGGACTTGTGAGAGTCGCCAGTGTTCAGTACAGTACATTCAGAAATAGTTTTGTTTCGATTTAAAGCTTTCGTGACTGCAAGGATTCATCTTCTTTGGTTCTTTCGGTAAAGTCACGTAGAATGAGAATAAAATAATAAAATAAAATAAGACAATAAAATTTTCACGACGTTTCGGCTACAACACAAGTAGCCCTCTTCAGGTGAAAGAACAGAACTGTCGGGACGACAGAGCTTCTACGTGACTTTACCGAAAGAACCAAAGAAAATAGTTTTGTGTTAAAAAGCTGCCAGAAATAACATTTACAAATGGCCTCTATCAAGCCCACGAGGAGATTTGTTTTGTTTACAATGCAGGAGGAATCCCTGGCCTTGAATTGTTACCCGTGGACTTCTAACTTAGATATCTGATTCATGACCCACTGAACTTAATTCTGGCATGAACCCCAGGCTTTTGTTCGTGTGGCTTACCACTGGTGAGGGTCATGGGGCAAAACTGGATATCCCAGGGGTAGTTTTGGATGTACATGGGACAGCTGAGGGTAAGCGTGATTCTGCAACACAAAAACACATTGGGACACGTGGACACGCGCAAAGATCAGCATGGGACACGCGGTGACACACCACGAATATGAAACAACAACTGGTATTCGCCACTAAGTCCGAATTACATATCTGCTTGCTGCTAGTTGTATGTATGTTGAACTTCTTTCACACTGTACGTAGCCAACTGTGCTTATCGGAGGTGCGGATGATGGACAACAAATATTAAACGCAAAAATCAGTTCTAAAGAAATTGATTTTCAATCGAGATTTCAAAGTGTATAGCTCCAGTGGCTTCCCATTATTGGAAGAAAGAGCGTTCCAGACAGCCGCACAAGTGCACCTGAAAGCTCCAGCCTCCTCTGCATCTGTTTTGCAGTGATCGCCTCGGGCCACAGCCGGCTACTCCGCGCTGTTCCCATTCTCTTTGTACGCTCGTTGTTCGGATGGGCACGAGTTCGTCGAGAACAGCAGCGACGTCATGTTCTAATTGAGCTGCGAATGAATTGACCGTCGATGCAGGAAATCAGACACGTCGATGACGACGACCGGATCTTCTGACGGAATGCATCGTGGGCCGGTCGTTTCCTGTCTCTGTATCGTATCCTCGTGACCGGTCGGCGAATAATCGGTAATGCCACTGTGCACGTCACGAGGCTGGGATTTGAAATACCCACGTCTTCGACGACAGCGTCGGTTACCGCTGACGTTGCCGGGTTAAACCGTGTCTGTCGATAATCTCGGCGAGGTCTCCGTTGATTTTACCACAAGAACCGGTCGGTCTGGGACAGTTTCGGGTCACCACAAATGACATACCGAGAGCCAATTGACCCACAGACTAGCAGCAGCAGAAGGCTCGGGAGAGAATTCTAACAGCGGTTAAGAAAGATGGCGGTCGATAGATCACGGCGGCTGGAATGACGGTGATTGTTAATGAGTTTGCTCAGGGACACCACAGATGTCTCCACGGCGGATCGGTGCGATCGCACCACCATGGGGGCTGCCAGTGCCAGGCATCCCGCGACGGTGCTGATGTAAGACGGCGCTTCCGTTAGGTGCAGCTTCACGCGTAACTACATCCGACGAGTCGTCATCTACCCAGGTTTCACTAACGGCCAATAGGTCGAGTCCACAATCGTTGATCAGCGCCGTCTGGCGGAGCGTGCATCGACCAAAACAAAGTTGAGGAAGCTCCTGGTCAGGAGTTTGGCTCAAAACCCGACACCAGCAGCAGCAGCAGGATGGCGGTGAAGGCGCCCTTCCGTGTGGACGTAGATCAGAAGAAGAACCGACCACATCCACAGCACAACCACGGTGCGAGACATTGCAACAAGCGACGAACACGGTCAGGCAGGGGTCGGCATTTCCAGATCAGATCGCAGCACGGTGGGTGTGGGACTCAAGGAGTTTTGCACCGGAGAGTCGACCGGTCAGCACTCCCTTCCACACGTTCGATGCTGGGCCGAGTCCGCTGGCGAATCCCACCGCAGCATCGGCGACGTTCGAATGACACGGAATTGTGTTTGTCGGTCCAGCCCGAGAGAAGTCCCATGTATGCCCCCCCCCCCCCCATTCTACAGGGAAGAGGGGGGCGGAGTGGGGGGGGGCATTGCTTGACCAGAGCGTTCGGCTCGCTTAGCCGGAGTCCCGCGACAAGAGGGCCCGGCCACAACCAGCCGGGCTGCAGTGGCAGCAGAAATAGCAGCCGCAAAATGTTGTTACTGTTGTTGTTGTTACTGTTATTGTTACTGTTGTTGTTGTTACTGTTGTTGTTGGTATTGTTGTTGTTACTGTTGTCGTTACTGTTGTTGTTGTTGTTACTGTTGTTACTGTTGTTGTTACTGTTGTTACTGTTGTTGTTACTGTTGTTGTTACTGTTGTTGTTAATGTTGTAGTTGTTGTTACTGTTGTTGTTACTGTTGTTGTTACTGATGTTGTTGTTGTTACTGTTGTTACTGTTGTTGTTACTGTTGTAGTTGTTGTTACTGTTGTTGTTACTGTTGTTGTTGTTACTGTTGTTGTTACTGTTATTGTTGTTGTTATTGTTGTTGTTACTGTTGTTGTTACTGTTGTTGTTGTTACTGTTGTTGTTACTGTTGTTGTTACTGTTGTTGTTGTTACTGTTGTTGTTACTGTTGTTGTTACTGTTGTTGTTGTTGTTACTGTTGTTGTTACTGTTGTTGTTGTTACTGTTGTTGTTGTTACTGTTGTTGTTACTGTTGTTATTACTGTTGTTGTTATTGTTGTTGTTGTTATTGTTGTTGTTACTGTTGTTGTTACTGATGTTGTTGTTACTGTTGTTGTTGTTACTGTTGTTGTTACTGTTGTTGTTGTTACTGTTGTTGTTACTGTTGTTGTTACTGTTGTTATTGTTGTTGTTACTGTTGTTGTTACTGTTGTTGTTACTGTTGTTGTTGTTACTGTTGCTGGTGCTGTTGTTACTGTTGTTGTTGTAGTTGCTGCTTCTGTTGCTGCTGTTGTTACTTCTGTGTTTTTGCTGCTTATGCAGCTGTTGTTGTTTACGATGTTGCTGTCGGTGCTGCTGTTGCTGTGCCACGAGGAAGCTCAGGCTGAGTGGGTTTTCTCTGTGGGTTTTCTCTGTGGGTCTTCTCTGTGGGTTTTCTCTGTGGGTTTTCTCTGTGGGTTTCCTCCGTGGGTCTTCTCTGTGGGTCTTCTCTGTGGGTTTTCTCTGTGGGTTTTCTCTGTGGGTTTTCTCTGTGGGTCTTCTCTGTGGGTTTTCTCTGTGGGTTTTCTCTGTGGGTCGTCTCTGTGGGTTTTCTCTGTGGGTCTTCTCTGTGGGTCTTCTCTGTGGGTTTCCTCTGTGGGTTTTCTCTGTGGGTCTTCTCTGTGGGTTTTCTCTGTGGGTTTTCTCTGTGGGTTTTCTCTGTGGGTTTTCTCTGTGGGTCTTCTCTGTGGGTTTTCTCTGTGGGGTTTCTCTGTGGGTTTTCTCTGTGGGTTTTCTCTGTGGGTTTTCTGTGTGGGTCTTCACTGTGGGTTTCCTCTGTGGGTTTTCTCTGTGGGTCTTCTCTGTGGGTTTTCTCTGTGGGTTTTCTCTGTGGGTTTTCTCTGTGGGTTTTCTCTGTGGGTCTTCTCTGTGGGTTTTCTCTGTGGGGTTTCTCTGTGGGTTTTCTCTGTGGGTTTTCTCTGTGGGTTTTCTCTGTGGGTCTTCTCTGTGGGTTTTCTCTGTGGGGTTTTCTCTGTGGGTTTTCTCTGTGGGTCTTCTCTGTGGGTTTTCTCTGTGGGGTTTCTCTGTGGGTTTTCTCTGTGGGTTTTCTCTGTGGGTCTTCTCTGTGGGTTTTCTCTGTGGGTTTTCTCTGTGGGTTTTCTCTGTGGGTTTTCTCTGTGGGTTTTCTCTGTGGGTTTTCTCTGTGGGTTTTCTCTGTGGGTTTTCTCTGTGGGTTTTCTCTGTGGGTTTTCTCTGTGGGTTTTCTCTGTGGGTCTTCTCTGTGGGTTTTCTCTGTGGGTTTTCTCTGTGGGTTTTCTCTGTGGGTTTCCTCTGTGGGGTTTCTCTGTGGGTTTTCTCTGTGGGTTTTCTCTGTGGGTTTTCTCTGTGGGTCTTCTCTGTGGGTTTTCTGTGTGGGTTTTCTCTGTGGGTTTTCTCTGTGGGTCTCCTCTATCGGTCTTCACCAAGTAAGGCTCACTGAGCTCTTCTTCAGAAGGGACCTGGCCATAATTGATAGCTCAAGGAAGTGGGCTTATCATGTGGAGATTCATAGCAGCCACATACTCTAAACGCATGATGTCTCTAAATGTGGAGGGAAAAACCGGAGGACCCGGAGAAAAATCCACGCAACCACGAGGAGGGAGGCCCCGCATGCTCCACAATATAGAGTAGGCACCAGGTCTGGAATCGAACCCACGAGCTGGTGTATACCAAGCGAGGTAGTTAACGTCTCACCCCCACAGTGTCAAAATGCTACCGATCACAGACAAAAGCCAACCAAAGAAGTCTGAATGAAGATGCGGACCGAAGTATTTTATGACAATGATCAAAAACCACGGTGCACTGATGAGAACCAAGGTCGATGATTGTCTGTAAATACTCTTTGGTTCTGTGGGTAAAGTCACGTCGATATCAAAAAAATAATAATAGATCACGATGTTTCGATCGCAGCAACAACAAGCAATCGTCTTCAGGTGAGAGAGAGAAACAAGCCGCCGTGACGGAGCATCTTGTAGATCCCAGAGGGGGAGGGGGCGGGGAGGGGGAGGGGCTGCCGCAACGGGCGAGAGGGTGGGGGGTGAAATTCAAAGAGGGAAGAAGGTGAGAGTGAGAACAAAGACCCGGAGAAGAGTAGCCAATGGCGACAAAGTGGGATCGAGCATCTGTCGCGTGAAATGGATGAGCGGAGGTGGACATGTCGTAAGAACCCTGAGCCGCACCGCTGACATCTCTGGGATTCGAATCCATGAAATGTTTTTTCCTACAAACAAACCGGTGTAGCGACGCAGTCCGGAGGCAGTAGTAGTGGGGGAGGCACCTTCTTTTATTCTCACACACAATGGGGACTATACGCACCCTACGTGGGTGTGCACTGTCATCTATGTCACACACACAACCGTCTGTCATCGGCGGCACTATCTAGCCAGGACGGTTGTGTGGCTGTCTAGCTAGCGGCGTCCCGCGATGGTGAAGACGGCGGCGACGATGGGTGGCGAACAGCAGCACGACGAGGGGGAAGATTTCCAGCAAGGGCCCCGAGCTCTCGCTCAGGGCTCCCTCTTATGCTCCCGGCGTGGCCTTGCTCCGCCATGGCCACGCCCCCCTTCTGGAACCTACTAGCAGGTTCCCGGGGCTTCTAGATGAACCCCTCCGTGAACTCTGCCCTAGTCGTCTTCCCCCCGTGTGTAACTGCCACCTGCTGCCGCGTGTACTGCCGCACACCGAAGTTACCACTTTCGGTCAGCAGCCATCGCTATTACTCTACACTGGGTTCACAGTCCATGGCGAATTGATGATCGGGCCCCGGGTCACTGGGCTGAAAGTGTGCATAAACAACAATGCACCCACCATCACATTGAAATCGGATGGCTCTGATGGGACACACATTTCCCTCTGTGGAGCAAAACAGGTGTGGACCTGCTGCTACCGCTGCTGCTATCTACTATACCGACCAGGGGTCGCTTGCGGAGAGCTCGGAGGTAGCTGTAAAATCGGCTTCTGTGGGTTGTCTCTCCTAATCACGAAGGGTCGCACTGCTATTCGGGAAATCCATAACGGCTGATTTGTCCCTTACGATGAGACAACTCGGGGGGTGGGCGGTGGGGATGCCGGGGGCAGAAATCCGGATGAAAATCGCCAACAAAGACAATTCACAAAATATCGGATTGGCCCTGCGGTGCTCGAAGGGGAATGGCGATCGTGCGCTCACCTCATGGAGTAGAGGACTCTGCTGTCGTTGTAAACCTTCAGCATGGTGTTGGGTGCCGTCACCGAGTGGACCACGGAGTTCTTCTCATTGTTGAAGAACACGGTCGGCCTCCACAGGTGGCCTGCGGCCGCGTTGGGTACATCGATGTAACCCTCTCTGCCAGACCACTTGCGACGGAGGTGGAGACGGTGATCCATCCATTGGCGGACCAGGAAGATGGTCATTTTATATTCCTGATTTGTTGATGTGGGGGCAGGGGCAGGGGGAGGAGTTGCAGAGGGGGTTGGGGGGTGAATGGAAGTGATGGGAAAATGAGGAGGGCACAATGGGCTGATGAGATAGGGGGAATGATGTCATGTGAAGATGAGGCAATCATCAGCGTCATCATCGCCACGTGATATTTTGCGATGAACGTAACAAGTCATTGCATGTGGAAGGCGCACGCTTAAACCAATGACGTGCACATCAGGAGCCCACAGACTGTAACCAGCTCAAGCACATTTCTCTCTTCACCAGCTCAAGCCTCCCGTGTATCACGTGACTTCCGTGTGGCAGCCCCCCCATTGTGAATCCATCGCCACCGCCCACTGTGAAAACAGACGCCGCTCTTCCGTGCGTCAGTGTTGACGCCCCAATGCAGCCTCCTCCTCCTCCAGATCCTTTTGCTGTTGTTTCTGAGTAGCTTTTCCATTATCTTCCTCTTAGTGGAATTGATTGCAATGTTAGGGGTGTCACATCAACAACAATACAACTGCCAAAATTCGACAATATTCATTAAAAAACCGAACGCATTTCTTCATGGCAAGAATGATACCCGGTGTGTGTCTGTGTGCCTTTTAAATACTCGCCATGTTTGACACGTCGAAGGAGGCTATGTTCTTGACAGTCATGCTGACGTTCACGATGGTGGGTCCATCTGTAAGTTTAGAGAGAGAGAAAACGAGATGAATAAACGACTACCGACAAACTGAAATATTACCTTCCACGCCCATGCACCCAGCAAGAACATTGACCAGCTGCAAAGAATGGTGCAGGGAGCTGAGCCCTTTACATTTCTGGGAGTTCTTCTGGGAAGATCTGCGTGTTTTATGTGGGGTTCGATCAGCCGGAGCTGAGCCCTTGTTACTGTGAATCTTGCACCAGGAACTGCGATTTTAACTTATTTTGCACTGGGACTGAAGAAACTGCTGCACTTGCCTGGGCGATTGTTGCTCACCCTCAGACACTGACGATGGCGCACAGGGGGCAGAGTGCATTCCACTCCGTGGGATCTGCAGATGTGCAAGGCGGAACGCCCACCCACAGTCTTGCATCTAACGTGATGTTCTGAATGAGGTGCAGCTCCAGACTGGGTGAACGGAGTGCCCTGGATGGGGCATGGGCTGCAATGAGGGAGGCCACGGTGGCTAGGAGATGTTAACCACCTCGCCTGGTATACAGCAGGTCGTGGGTTCGATCCTGACCCTGCTGTATATTTGGAGTTTGCGTGTCTCTCTCATCATCACGGTGGCTAGGAGATGTTAACTACCTCGCCTGGTATATAGGAGGTCGTGGGTTCGATCCTGACCCTGCTGTATATTAGGAGTTTGCGTGTCTCTCTCATCATCACGGTGGCTAGGAGATGTTAATTACCTCGCCTGGTATATAGGAGGTCGTGCGTTCGATCCTGACCCTGCTGTATATTTGGAGTTTGCGTGTCTCTCTCATCATTACGGTGGCTAGGAGATGTTAACCACCTCGCCTGGTATATAGGAGGTCGTGGGTTCGATCCTGACCCTGCTGTATATTTGGAGTTTGCGTGTCTCTCTCATCATTACGGTGGCTAGGAGATGTTAACCACCTCGCCTGGTATACAACAGGTCGTGGGTTCGATCCTGACCCTGCTGTATATTTGGAGTTTGCGTGTCTCTCTCATCATCACGGTGGCTAGGAGATGTTCACCAACTCGCCTGGTATATAGGAGGTCGTGGGTTCGATCCTGACCCTGCTGTATATTTGGAGTTTGCGTGTCTCTCTCATCATCACGGTGGCTAGGAGATGTTAACTACCTCACCTGGTATATATGAGGTCGTGAGTTCGATCCTGACCCTGCTGTATATTTGGAGTTTGCGTGTCTCTCTCATCATCACGGTGGCTAGGAGATGTTAACTACCTCGCCTGGTATATAGGAGGTCGTGGGTTCGATCCTGACCCTGCTGTATATTTGGAGTTTGTGCGTCTCTCTCCCCGTGGTCACATGGATTTTTTTCCGGGTCCTCCGGTTGTTTCCTCTACATTTAGAATGAACATCGCGCGTTTAGAGTACCTGGCTGCTGCTATACATTTCCACAACATGATTAGCCACTTTGTTGAGTTATTGTGGCCAGATAGCTTCTCAAAAATAGCTACATAGCTCAGTGGGCTTTACCTGGTAAAATAAAAAAAAGTTTATAGTTTCGTAGTTTATAAATAGCCCAGGGCAAAACCTATAAAAAAAATGTGTGTACACCATCACTGCAATCTTAAACCTGATTCTAAAACAGATGTGGAGCCATTTGTTAGCCCCGGCAGCCGCAGGAAAGTTTTAAGAGAATCCAAAACTGACGAACATTATGTGAGTGAAAGCAAACAAATGAATTGGCAGATTGTTTTTATATTAATTAATGAATACTAAACATCCATTGTAATGTATATGACTACATTAACCACCCTCTGGTCTTTATACCTGATTGGCTCACAGTGACGACATCACATTTATCCCTCTGTTCGATACAAAACAGGAGGAGGAGGATTCCTCCACAATTCTGGGCTGCCACCTGATGCTGCTGGTTGTTGTTGTTGTTGTAATTACCTGCACAACGGCACGGTACTCGAATTGTAAATGATTAGTGTTGTACTAGTATAATACACAATACACTACAATATACACTACACTATAATTGTAAATGTTGTAAGGGGGTTTACTCTCCAACACACAAAATCTATTAGTGTTGTACTAGTATACTACACAATACACTACACAATACACTACACTAGAATTGTAAATGTTGTAGGGGGTTTACTCTCCAACACACAAAATCGTTTAGTGTTGTACTAGTATACTACACAATACACTACACTATACACTACACTAGAATTGTAAATGTTGTAGGGGGTTTACTCTCCAACACACAAAATCGATTAGTGTTGTACTAGTATACTACACTATACACTACACTATACACTACACTAGAATTGTAAATGTTGTAGGGGGTTTACTCTCCAACACACAAAATCGATTAGTGTTGTACTAGTATACTACACAATACACTACACTATACACTACACTAGAATTGTAAATGTTGTATGGGGTTTACTCTCCAACACACAAAATCGTTTAGTGTTGTACTAGTATACTACACAATACACTACACTATACACTACACTCGAATTGTAAATGTTGTAGGGGGTTTACTCTCCAACACACAAAATCGATTAGTGTTGTACTAGTATACTACACAATACACTACACTATACACTACACTAGAATTGTAAATGTTGTAGAGGGTTTACTCTCCAACACACAAAATCGATTAGTGTTGTACTAGTATACTACACAATACACTACAATATACACTACACTATAATTGTAAATGTTGTAGGGGGTTTACTCTCCAACACACAAAATCGATTAGTGTTGTACTAGTATACTACACAATACACAACACTATACACTACACTAGAATTGTAAATGTTGTAGGGGGTTTACTCTCCAACACACAAAATCGATGAGTGTTGTACTAGTATACTACACAATACACTACACTATACACTACACTAGAATTGTAAATGTTGTAGGGGGTTTACTCTCCAACACACAAAATCGATTAGTGTTGTACTAGTATACTACACAATACACTACACTATACACTACACTAGAATTGTAATGTTGTAGGGGGTTTACTCTCCAACACACAAAATCGATTAGTGTTGTACTAGTATACTACACAATACACTACACTATACACTACACTAGAATTGTAAATGTTGTAGGGGGTTTACTCTCCAACACACAAAATCGATTAGTGTTGTACTAGTATACTACACTATACACTACACTATACACTACACTAGAATTGTAAATGTTGTAGGGGGTTTACTCTCCAACACACAAAATCGATTAGTGTTGTACTAGTATACTACACAATACACTACACTATACACTACACTAGAATTGTAAATGTTGTAGGGGGTTTACTCTCCAACACACAAAATCGATTAGTGTTGTACTAGTATACTACACAATACACTACACTATACACTACACTAGAATTGTTAATGTTGTAGGGGGTTTACTCTCCAACACACAAAATCGTTTAGTGTTGTACTAGTATACTACACAATACACTACACTATACACTACACTAGAATTGTAAATGTTGTAGGGGGTTTACTCTCCAACACACAAAATCGATTAGTGTTGTACTAGTATACTACACAATACACTACACTATACACTACACTAGAATTGTAAATGTTGTAGGGGGTTTACTCTCCAACACACAAAATCGATTAGTGTTGTACTAGTATACTACATAATACACTACACTATACACTACACTAGAATTGTAAATGTTGTAGGGGGTTTACTCTCCAACACACAAAATCGATTAGTGTTGTACTAGTATACTACACAATACACTACACTATACACTAGAATTGTAAATGTTGTAGGGGGTTTACTCTCCAACACACAAAATCGATTAGTGTTGTACTAGTATACTACATAATACACTACACTATACACTACACTAGAATTGTAAATGTTGTAGGGGGTTTACTCTCCAACACGTTTTGCGTACGTGACAAACCTCTTACTAATTGGCTGTGTCGGGTGGTGGTGGCGGCGGCAGGTTTAATGACACATTTATATTTACAAAAACCCTCCCATGGTTAATATTGGTCACGAAGGCCTCCTATCGCTACCACTACTCCGTGTTTAAAGAGGGAGAGATCAACCGATAATGACGCACATGAGAAAACGATTCAACGGCCCCGTCACCACTGTCAGCAGGCCCCTTGTTTCACAGGTGTGTGAGCAAGTTCGGGAAAGCCCAGGGGTATAGGCATTGATTTTTAATAAGCGTGACAAATTGTTCTCAAAGGAGGTCACAATGTTAACCAATGGCGGCTCGTGACATTTCCACGAGGTGGTGCTGTTGTGAGTGACCTCTGATAAGACGGTGTTCTGATTCAGGAAAACCTCTGATTTAAAGCTTTCGTGACGGCAGTAATTCATATTCTTAGCTCTTTCGGTAAAGTCACGTTGAAGGGAAACAATAAAATAATAAAATATCTATAAAACAATAAAAATTATCACGATGACGACCGTTTGTGTTATGGTCGAAACGTCGTGATAATTTTTATTGTTTAATATATATTTTATTATTTTATTGTTTCCCTTCAACGTGACTTTACCGAAAGAGCTAAGATTATGAATAAAGGAAAACCTCGTCATGTCATTGGACGCCCCACGAAAGTGATGCAACAGTCTTATCTACCAACGGCGAGGCATTTATAAACAATACTAAACAAAACGACAAAGCACTCCAACGCTATCCCCATGACCCCTCCAATCCACACCACAACACCTGCTGCCATAGGCATTGCTTTAGTTTCCTTCTGGAGCGTGTAGGCCGTGAGCTGCTGGACTTGCACAGTGAAACCTCGCGTTGTGACATCGTCTCATTACAGCCATGGGCGCCTTCTTCACCGCCCTGAATGGGTCTCCAGCGGCGTGGCTACAATGCGAAGCTACCTGCAGTGACTGAAGGGAAATGTCTCACTCGGACGCCTTCACAGCCACCCCGACACGTCCCCGATGCACAAATCAGACTGCGGCGTCGCAGCGGTTTCTAATGTGAACGCCTTCAAATGTTATCTCCATTAGGCAATTCACGTTGAAAGAATCATTATACAATTTTAAAAAAATGTTAAACAACGACATTTTTTTATAGTAGTGGTCGCAGCTCTTTAAAAATCCCTTTTCACACCATCAATAGGTAAACTCCCCCTCCCCCCCCTCGCCAACCGGCATGTTCACCCGCATGTACACCACCTCTACACCGTTCATCATGCTAAGTCGGCCAATCAAATGCTAATTTTTTATGCTAATTCCTTTGTCAAGGCACCTCGTTTCCTCGCACACAGCTTAAAGGTCGCGGTCTGAGCGTGGCTGTGTTTCACTCCAGCGCTGTCCTCGAGACAGCCTGATCCCTTCACCTGATGAAGGCCGCTTGTGTTGTGGCCGAAACGTCGTGATTTTGTCGTTTTATTTTTTTTTCACCTACGTGGTGACTTTACCGAATAGAACCAAAGAGTATGAAAAGTCTTTTATTATTGGAACAAATCACTTCTCATCTCCAGCTACTTGGTGAGGCAGCGCCCCCCAACGCCCCCTAGTGGCCGAACCGCGCCTGCCGGAGACAAAGAAGTCGTCGGGGATGTGAACGCGTCCGAGTTGTGACGCACGTGTACGTACAAACAATGGCGTTTACACCACCACCACCACACACAGAGATGCTTCAGGAACGCATCTAGCACGTCAAACGAGGACTTCCTGTATGAGAATAGCCTTTAGCCTTTCTGGCAATAAAAAATACCAAACTGAAAGCGTTTGCGTGTAATCATGTCTGCTTTAAAGCTTTCGTAACTGCAGTAATTCATATTCTTAGCTCTTTCGGTAAAGTCACGTTGAAGGGAAACAATAACATAATAAAATATATATATATAAAATCTGATGATGACCGTTTGTGTTATGGTCGAAACGTCGTGATAATTTTTATTGTTATATATATTTTATTATTTTATTGTTTCTCTTCAACGTGACTTTACCGAAAGAGCTAAGAAAGAATATAATCATGTCTACTTTAACCGCACGTACTTGTGGTGAATATGCAAACAAATCACACGCTCTGGTAGCGTGTGATGATGCATTGTCTTCGACACTGATTGGTCCACAGCAGAGACATCTTCCTTTAGAGCCTCGTCTCACGAACGGCGCTAGACCAGAGGGCAGCGCCAAAAGGCGAACAGCACAAAGACAACGCCACTCTCACGACATTGAGAGCTCGGGGTGAGCAGCTACACCGTGGGACCTCCCTTGCCGCCGTCAAAATATGAGAATAGGTTTTACCCTTTCTGGCAATAAAACATGTTTCAAGATTTCGATTTAAAGCTTTCGTGACTGCAAGGATTCATCTTCTTTGGTTCTTTCGCTGTCCTCCAGACAGTCTCGTCCCCTTCACCTGATGAAGGCCGCTTGTGTTGTGGCCGAAACGTCGTGAGAATATTATTGTGTTATTTTATTTTATCAATGTATTATTTTATTCTCATTCTACGTGACTTTACCGAAAGAACCAATGAAGCGTGTTTCAATATGTTAAAACACCAAACTGAAAGCGTTTGCAAGGAGTCATGTCTGCATTAACCACACATACTCGTGGTGAACATGCAAACAAAAAACACGCTCTGGTAGTGTGTGACGATGCATTGTCTTTCACACGGATTGGTCCTGTACTTCCGGTACTCTGCAGTACTCCCTCTAGTGGAGGAGGAGGAGGCAATCGTAGGGCCATAACCTTCAGCTCTTTATATTCTTGGTTCTTTCGGTAAAGTCACCACGTATAAGGGAAACAATAAAATAATAAAGATATAAAACAATAAAATTCCCACGACGTTTCGACTGCAACACAAGAAGCAATCATCATCAGGTGTGAAAACCACAGCAATAACATTTGAAAAAAGTGGCGTTTTTATTTTTAACGTTAACACCACGGAGAGCGATTTGGAAGTTATTCAGATGGACGAGTCCATCTGCCAAATCGCTCTCCGTGGTGCTAACGTTAAAAAAAACCCGCCACTTTTTTCAAATTTTCTTGCTGTGGTTTCACACCTGATGATGATTGCTTGTGTTGCAGTCGAAACGTCGTGACAATTGTATTGTTTTATATCTTCATTATTATTTTATCGTTTCCCTTCTACGTGGTGGTGACTTTACCGAAAGAACCAAGAATATGAATCCCTGCAGTCACGACCAGCTTTAAATCAAAACTTCAGCTCTTTATATTCTTCTCGCACTCACCTCGGAAGTTGGGTCGGATCATGCTGTTGTACCTGCGGAAGTCCTTCATGAGCTTCTCCATGTCCGTGAACGTCTGGCTCTGCATCAGCTCCGCACTGCTGGGACCGGAGTCCCTTGGCCCGCCGCCGTGGTGGTGGTGGTGGGCATCGTCGTCTTGGCTGCTGCAGGAGAGGCGATGGCGACCGCTACGACGTCACATTGAGGGATTAGCGGTCACTGGCGAGTGAAGGGGGCAACGTGGCATGCCCCAGCGACCGTCACTTGTCGGCCCTGGCCAATCGACCACACACGCGCATCATCTGTGTGGTGGTGCTGGTGGTGGCGGTGGTGCTGGTGGTGGCGGTGGTGCAAATGCCACGCTTAGTGTCTGGCGAGAGCGAGAATTCCCAGTGTCGAGGCAAGGGTTGTGCATTCTCTCAGTTGGGATGGCCGGGGCAACGTAACGCCAGAACATTGGCTTCCTTAAAATCTTTTTTTTGTTTACGGTGCACTCAAAAGAGAGCACGCCGAGCGTGTCCCTGGTGGCCATGAACTGTGCTAACAGCGGCGTCCTGAGAGAGACACCTGGAGGCAGCCCAGTAGCAATGTGTGGGACACGTGGGGAGGAAATGTCAGCCAGCCGTCAGCAGTGGAGAAAGTGGATGCTTCCAGATTTGAAGCTTTCGTGACCGCAAGGATCCACACTCTTTGGTTCTATTCGGTAAAGTCACCACGTAGGTAAAAAAATAAAACAACCAAAAATCACGACGTTTCGGCCACAACACAAGCGGCCTTCATCAGGTGAAGGGAGCAGACTGTCTCGAGGACTGCGCTGGAGTGAAACAGAGGCAAGCTCAGACCACGGCCTTTAAGCTGTGTGAGAGGAATTAAGGTGAAGGAACAAAACTGTCGGGATGACAGAGCTCCAATGAACGCTAGGTTAAGCTGGTTGAGAGAAGAGAGGCACATTGGTTCTCTCAACCAGCTTAAAAGACGCTGCGAATCTTAGCAGCGTTCATTGTAGCTCTGTCGTCCCGACAGATTTGGTTCCTGTCACCTGAAGAAGGCCACTTGTGTTGTGGCCGAAACGTCGCGAGATTTTTTTGTTTTATTTTATTATTTTATTCTCATTCTACGTGACTTTACCGAAAGAACCAAAGAAGATGAATCCTTGCAGTCACGAAAGCTTTAAATCTAAATTTAATTTACAGTTCTCTTTGTGAATCCACTGCCGGATAAGGTCTCCGCGCGCCACGTTGATTGTGAGGGCTGTTCAACCATACTTCACCACGCTGGAAGATAGGATTGATTATCAGTCGCCAATTGACGTCATCCGTGGCCAGGAATCGAACCCTGGTATAAACCAGCTTCACAGTGCAGAGCGCTCACCACTGCGACATTTTTATTGTGCCAGGTGTAAGGCCAACTGAGCTATGTAGCTTTTGTTTCAGAAGCGACCTGGCTATCTCAAATGATAGCGCAACGAAGTGGCTCGTCATCACGTGGACATTTATAGCAGCCAGATATTCTTAAATGCGTGGCACGAAAACTCCAAATGTACGGCAGGCATCCGGGTTGGAATCGAACTCACAACCTCCTGTATACCAGGCAAGGTAGTTAACATCTCAAGGCCACAATGATGATGATGATGAGACGCAGACGCACATGCAACCTCCAAATATACAACAGGCGTCAGGGTCAGGATCGAACCCACGACCTCGTGTATAGCAGGCGAGCCAGCTAACATCTCATAGCCACCGTGGCGCCTATTTAAGATCGGTCTCACCTGAGAGGCATCAGCAGCAGCAGCAGCAGCGTCGTCAAGACGGGATCCAGCAAGCCAGCGTGGTCCATGGTGCCACTCGCTCTGCCTGCCCAACTCAAGTAATGGAGGACCTTTGTGTGAAGGTGCACGCACCAGCGAAGGGGGTGTGTGCCTGACGCCTCTAGCGGGACAGGCGATGAGTGGAATGATCCCCAATCGCTCTAAATATATGGGAGGAGATGTTGAGGGGGGGGGGGGGGCGAGTGAGAGAGGGGGGGGGGGGCTGTGGAATGGAACGGTGATTCCCCATAACTCGGGAAAAGTACCGATGGTGATGCACGAACTGAAACTGTTTCTTGAAAAATGACCACACGAAAAAAAACCTCAAGAAAGTCGTCGATCTTAAGGTTGGTAGCCACAAGGTAAATGAAATATTCACAATCATTTGAAATATTCACAATCATTTGAAATATTCACAATCATTTGGAATATTCACAATCATTTGAAATATTCACAATCATTTGTTGAGTTTTTGAGCCATGCTGGGCCACGATTGGCTAAGGACATAGCACTACGTTTAACCCGTAGACTAACACTGCACGTAGACTAACTATCGGCTGTAGGGGGGAGAGAGAAGGGGGGCTAGAAAGTGGGACTCTGTAGCAGCACTTGAGTCACTCGGGGAGACATCTAAGAGAGAGGCACAGAGAGAGAGACACACAGAGAGTCGGAAATAACAGCTGACACAAGAAGGTAGGATGGAAACATCACAGTCAGTTAAGACTTTACCTGGTTAATAACGTCCTTCCTTTCTAGATTTGAAACAAAAATCACGACGTTTCGGCCACAACACAAGTGGTCTTCATCAGGTGAAGGGACCGGTCTGTCCAGAGGACAGAGGACAGTCCGGACAGCGGTCCCTTCACCTGATGAAGGCCACTTGTGTTGTGGACGAAACGTCGTGATTTATGTTATTTTATTTTTACCTACGTTACTTTACCGAATAGAACCAAAGAGTATACTTTACCTGGTTAATTGATAACGCCCTTCCTCTTAGACTGCACTCTCATGCTCACGAGTTCCTCACCATCGCTGGCCCCACCCTCTTGCCCGATGCGGCAACCCCCCTCTCCCTTCCCCCTCTCGTGCCAATGCCTCGTCCACAGCAGTCTGATTCTCTCACCTGAAGACGGTCGCTTGTTGCTGCGATCGAAACGTCGTGATCTATTATTGTTGTTTTCTACCTTCGTGACTTTACCGAAATAACCAAAGAGTACAGGTTATTATCTAGGAATAGGTTTTACCCTTTTAACTGGCACAAAAACTGACACCTTTATTCAAGGCATCATGTTTGCTATAACCACAACACAAGCAGTCAAAATGCAAACAAAAAAGACAACTCTGATAATAATAATGGCACTGTCCTTGAATTTGATTGGTCCACACCCGAGACAGCTTTTCTTAGAGCTTAGTCTCCATTGGTGTTGGACCAGAAGACGCCAAAAGGCGTATTATCAGAGTTGTCTTTTTTGTTTGCATTTTGACTGCTTGTGTTGTGGTTATTGCAAACATGATGCCTTGAATAAAGGTGTCAGTTTTTGTGCCAGTTAAAAGGGTAAAATCTATTCCTATATCTTGTTTCTGGCAAAGGAGGTCTCATAAAGGTTATTATCTGTTGCTGTGTTCGCTCTGTGGGGGCTGAATCTGGTGTAGCTGTCAGATGGAGTCGGGTTAATTTATTGCGTGACAAAGGGCGACTTGAAGCAATTTTTGTGTCCGTGGAAAATATCAGGTCCAATTTTTTCTTTTGATTAAAAAAAAATCGACATTTCTCACACCCACAGAGCTCGGTTCAGGATTTTTGTGAGTGTATGCGGTTGGTGTAGTTTCTGGTTGGGGTTAAGAAGAACTTGACTTTCTCACGAGAAGGCTCAAACCCAAAGGACAGGACCGGACCACAACTTCCACCACCACTTCCTCAGTTCAATCACAACATCAAACCGAGATACCAAGTTAAAAAATAGAACTCCCCTCCACTCACTCCCCTCCCTCTCATCTCACTCGACTCCCCTCCACTCACTCCACTACCTCTCATCTCACTCTACTCCCCTCCACTCACTCCCCTACCTCTCACCTCACTCTACTCCCCTCCACTCACTCCACTACCTCTCATCTCACTCTACTCCCCTCCACTCACTCCCCTACCTCTCACCTCACTCTACTCCCCTCCACTCACTCCCCTACCTCTCATCTAACTCTACTCCCCTCCACTCACTCCACTACCTCTCACCTCACTCTACTTTCCTCCACGCTCTCTCCTCTCTTTTTTTCCCTCTCATCTCACTCCATTGTAGGGCCTTCGCCCGAAACATCACCAATTGAATCGCCCCCCCACCCCCCCCCCCCCCATATTAAGGCACTGAACGATTTGTCAACTGCACGGGTCACAGCAAGTCATGTGGACACAACGTGCCGGATTAGACCCAGGTTCACACGCCAAGGTTTAAATGCACACCGCTGAACCATGCAGGTACTCATTTGAGGCCGAGTCTATCCAGGGGAGGCCCAGGGGCGGTGCAGATACTCGTCACTGGTGTTGGCCGTGAGTGGGAGTCGAACTCGGGTCGCCGGTGAGTCTAGCGTGTGAAGGACTACTCACTATAACGTGAGTCTAGTGTGTGACAGACTACTCACTATAACGTGAGTCTAGCGTGTGAAGGACTACTCACTATAACGTGAGTCTAGTGTGTGACAGACTACTCACTATAACGTGAGTCTAGGGTATGACGGACTACTCACTATAACGTGGGTCTAGCCTGTGAAGGACTACTCACTATAACGTGAGTCTAGTGTGTGACAGACTACTCACTATAACGTGAGTCTAGCGTGTGAAGGACTACTCACTATAACGTGAGTCTAGCGTGTGAAGGACTACTCACTATAACGTGAGTCTAGTGTGTGACAGACTACTCACTATAACGTGAGTCTAGGGTGTGACAGACTACTCACTACAACGTGAGTCTAGTGTGTGACGGACTACTCACTACGTGAGTCTAGCGTGTGATGGACTACACACTATAACGTGAGTCTAGCGTGTGATGGACTACTCACTATAACGTGAGTCTAGCGTGTGAAGGACTACTCACTATAACGTGAGTCTAGCGTGTGACGGGCTACTCACTATAACGTGAGTCTAGTGTGTGAAGGACTACTCACTACAACGTGAGTCTAGTGTGTGACAGACTACTCACTACAACGTGAGTCTAGCGTGTGACGGACTACTCACTATAACGTGAGTCTAGCGTGTGACGGACTACTCACTATAACGTGAGTCTAGCGTGAGACAGACTACTCACTATAACGTGAGTCTAGCGTGTGACGGACTACTCACTATAACGTGAGTCTAGTGTGTGACAGACTACTCACTATAACGTGAGTCTAGCGTTTGACGGGCTACTCACTATAACGTGAGTCTAGTGTGTGACAGACTACTCACTATAACGTGAGTATAGTGTGTGACAGACTACTCACTATAACGTGAATCTAGCGTGTGACGGGCTACTTACTATAACGTGAGTCTAGCGTGTGACAGACTACTCACTATAACGTGAGTCTAGCGTGTGACAGACTACTCACTATAACGTGAGTCTAGTGTGTGACAGACTACTCACTATAACGTGAGTCTAGCATGTGACAGACTACTCACTATAACGTGAGTCTAGGGTGTGACGGGCTACTTACTATAACGTGAGTCTAGCGTGTGACGGACTACTCACTATAACGTGAGTCTAGTGTGTGACGGTCTACTCACTATAACGTGAGTCTAGCGTGTGACGGACTACTCACTATAACGTGAGTCTAGCGTGTGACAGACTACTCACTATAACATGTATCTAGTGTGTGAAGGACTACTCACTATAACGTGAGTCTAGTGTGTGACAGACTACTCACTATAACGTGAGTCTAGCGTGTGACAGACTACTCACTATAACGTGAGTCTAGTGTGTGACAGACTACTCACTATAACGTGAGTCTAGTGTGTGACGGGCTACTCACTATAACGTGAGTCTAGTGTGTGACAGACTACTCACTATAACGTGAGTCTAGTGTGTGACAGACTACTCACTATAACGTGAGTCTAGTGTGTGACAGACTACTCACTATAACGTGAGTCTAGCGTGTGACGGACTACTTACTATAACGTGAGTCTAGCGTGTGAAGGACTACTCACTATAACATGTATCTAGTGTGTGACAGACTACTCACTATAACGTGAGTCTAGCGTGTGACAGACTACTTACTATAACGTGAGTCTAGCATGTGACAGACTACTCTCTATAACGTGAGTCTAGTGTGTGACGGGCTACTTACTATAACGTGAGTCTAGCGTGTGACAGACTACTCACTATAACGTGAGTCTAGTGTGTGATGGACTACTCACTATAACTTGAGTCTAGCGTGTGACAGACTACTCACTATAACGTGAGTCTAGTGTGTAATGGACTACTCACTATAACGTGAGTCTAGCGTGTGACGGACTACTCACTATAACGTGAGTCTAGTGTGTGATGGACTACTCACTATAACGTGAGTCTAGTGTGTGACAGACTACTCACTATAACGTGAGTCTAGTGTGTGACGGGCTACTCACTATAACGTGAGTCTAGTGTGTGACAGACTACTCACTATAACGTGAGTCTAGTGTGTGACAGACTACTCACTATAACGTGAGTCTAGCGTGTGACGGACTACTTACTATAGCGTGAGTCTAGCGTGTGAAGGACTACTCACTATAACATGTATCTAGTGTGTGACAGACTACTCACTATAACGTGAGTCTAGCGTGTGAAGGACTACTCACTATAACGTGAGTCTTGTGTGTGACGGGCTACTTACTATAACGTGAGTCGAGCGTGTGACGGACTACTCACTATAACGTGAGTCTAGCGTGTGACGGACTACTCACTACAACGTGAGTCTAGTGTGTGACAGACTACTCACTATAACGTGAGTCTAGTGTGTGACGGACTACTCACTATAACGTGAGTATAGTGTGTGACAGACTACTCACTATAACGTGAGTCTAGTGTGTGACGGACTACTCACTATAACGTGACTCTTGTGTGTGACGGACTACTCACTATAACGTGAGTCTAGTGTGTGACAGACTACTCACTATAACCTGAGTCTAGTGTGTGACAGACTACTCACTATAACGTGAGTCTAGTGTGTGACAGACTACTCACTATAACGTGAGTCTAGTGTGTGACGGACTACTCACTATAACGTGAGTCTAGCGTGTGACAGACTACTCACTACAACGTGAGTCTAGCGTGTGAAGGACTACTCACTATAACGTGAGTCTAGTGTGTGACGGACTACTCACTACAACGTGAGTCTAGCGTGTGACAGACTACTCACTATAACGTGAGTCTAGTGTGTGACGGACTACTCACTATAACGTGAGTCTAGTGTGTGACGGACTACTCACTATAACGTGAGTCTAGTGTGTGACGGACTACTCACTATAACGTGAGTCTAGCGTGTGACGGGCTACTCACTACAACGCACTATTGTTGTTAAGCACATTAAGGCACAGCTACATACATCTGTATGTGTAATAAACGACTTGCACGACGACTCTTGAATGCTGTCTTTTATTGACTCAATTTCCGCACAGCTCCGCTCCTTCTCCCTCCGGTATTTCCCTTCTCCATCACTGCCCTGGACGAGGCGTTCTCTCCGTCCCACTCTCGAGGTTCGCCTCCCTCTCTCTCCGATCACGCCGCTGCCTGGCGGCATGCCCGGGGAGGTGAGGGGAGCTTCGCTGGGGATCCGCCACGCGGTCGATGGCGAGGTGAGGCTGAGCAGCGACGCAGTCCGGACTCGCGGCTTCCCACACCGACCACGTGTCCTCCCCTGCCTCTAGCCACGCCCCCCTCGTGGAACCTTCCCGATGGCTCCCGAACGTTCTCTGTGACTCCTCTGTGACTCCGCCCCCTTGGCCCAGATATAATCCCCGCTCAGGATTGGATACCGGTAACGTGATAGTGCTCGTGCAGTTACCCATTGGCGCCCACTAGATGGCGCTCTCTCAGACGTAAGAGAAATGCAGGGGATACGGACGGTGCTGTTGGTAGTATTCGGTGGCGGTGTTGAGCGCATGTTCACTCACGCACATCGCAGCACTTGATTAATTATTTATTGATTCATGCATAATTCTAAAATCTACTCACGAGCAGAATAAGGTAGTCATGAAAATGTCTATATATGCAGCATTTTCATTGTTTAAGTTGTATGTACTGTATAATGTATAAAATACTTAACACTGAAATCAAGCGTAGCGACTTCGTCACGCACGCCGTGCCGATCGCCGGACTGGTTACAATCGTTGGAGCGGTTTGCCGGATAATGTTGTAAGCAGCCGGATAATCGATGATCGACTGCATTCATCAATGACCTCCATCTCGTATCCACCACGTCACGTTGCGGCTCTAGAAATAGGGATTTATAAACTTTTGTGTTCGTTACCGAATTCGATTTTTTTCGTCTCTTCTTGTCATTTTCGGCTTGCCAACCCCCTGATTTAAGGGTCACAACATAACACACGACGGAGGGGTTGCGTGTCGCATTACAAACCGTGAACCAGAGCCCTCGTTTGGCACCCACAATGCCTCCGAGTGTTCGGATCACGGATCTGCCGATTGCGACTATTTTCAAGAAGGCAACCGGTGCGATGGGCTGGGGGGGTTTGCTGTATACATGCCTAGAGATTGAATCACTTCCGACGATTCTCAGCTGACGTGGTGGACACCGCGTGGCGCGGATAATCGGAAAGTAAAAGCAAGCGCCTCCGATTGATGTTCATCTTTTATATCGCGCCTTCTTAACCAAGGCGCTTAACAGAGACTGAACAACGGTACGGCATGGGAATGTAATGGTGGAGATGCGGTGAATGAAATAGACGAGAGGAAGCAATGGGGGCCAAATCGGTGGTGATGATGATGATGATGCGTGGATTCGGAGAAAGCGAAATTGTTGCCAGCAAATGATGACGAGTGGATTGAACGAAAGGGGAATGGAGTGATAGCTGTATAATGAGGATACGTAGAGTCACGTTGATGTTCGTGTGGGGGAGATTATGGGGGTCGTCGGGTGAGCTTGGGAACTGGGAGTGTTGAGTAAGGAGTGGAAGCTGGTGAGCGAAGGTGACGGTTTAATGTGGAGGGGAAGTTTGTTCCATTTCTCAACCGCAAGCCCCATGAATGAATTGGGAATGAATGAGTGATAGCCATGATGGGGAATGAGTGATACTTAACGGGGCCCGAAAGGGGATTGATTAGAGGCAGGGAAATTGAAGGGATTTGAGGGAGAAATACAAACGTGGAAAGAGTTGGGAACGGAGGATGATTGACAGGGAGGGACTTACGAACCGTCCCGACTTACGAACGGAGTCTCAGGATCGAATTAGGTTCGTAACCCGAGGACTGCCCGATACATTTTGAGAGGGCTTTTGAACCACTGCATCGCAATTACGTTTGCACCCAATTTTTGCGTTGTCGTTAGGAATCTCCTCCACCACCACCTTACGCGGCCCAACCAAATCCATCCGTCACATGAGTACGTGCGTAGCCGCAACAAAAACGAAGGTCGTCAGGTGGTGGAGGGGTTTAGAACACATTGCTGGCGGCTCTTAAGATCACGGGGAATACGTCGAGCGTCTGTGTTTGGAGAGGCACCGCACCACCGAGGCACGGGCCCTGACCAGACAGTGGACACCTCGCCGGTTCTCATTTCCTTAAGCAGCCAATAGCCACCGAATTGTGCCGCTACCGCTGCTGCTCCTGATTCTCCTGCTGTTGCCACTGCCACTGCTGCTGCTACTCCTGCTGCGACTGCTGCTCTTGATTCTCCTGCTACTGCTTCTGTGACTGCTTTTGGTGCTATTGCTGCTACTCCTCCTCCTGCTACTACTGATGCTAACTACTGCGTCTACTACTCCTGCTGCTACCGCTTCTGCTGCTACTACTGCTTCTACTACTACTACTGCGTCTACTGCGACTGCTTCTACCACGCCTACTGCTCTCTACTCTTTTGCTGCTGCTGCTTTTGCCGCTGCTGCTCCAGTGCCCTGTGCGGGAGCGGCTCTTCAATGAGTGCTGGTGGGGTGGGGGTGCTCATCTGGACGCCTCTGCCCGGCTGAAGGATTTTGCTGCCGCCTCGACGCTGGGGGCGACCAAAATGGCGCCTCTCTCCGGGCACGCGGGGGGTTTATGGTCGCCGGGGTGGCCCCACTAGAACAGCGGGGTGGGGGGCCCTCCACTAGAACAGCGGGGTGGGGGGCCTTCCACTAGAACAGCGCTCCCCCCCACTAGAACAGCCCCCCGCAGTCGTTGCTCGTGGCATATCTCTTCATGTCGTTGGCGGCATGCAGGCAGTTGCTGGAGAAGACGTTGTAGGAGTGACCACCGTGCCGCACGAGGTCTCCCACGGTCACTCCGGGGTAAGCCGTAGAGCCAGACGATGGCTGCAGCGGTAAGGGGCAGGGCAGGGGATTGGGATGGGGGTGGGTGGGTGGGTGGGGGGGGTGGGGGCAGCAATGAGAGTCGGCGAAGCGCTCGAGGGGGCGCCGCTCGCTCCTGCCGCTCGTAGCGAGCGGCCGTCGTGGCCGCTGACAGCCACCTCGCTCGCTCCCTGTCGGGCAGTCGCCTCCGCGTCGTCGCCGTCGCAACAACGACAGCAGCAGCCTGCAGCTTCCCTGCTCCGAATCGATGGGCTTCAGAGTGGACCCAAGCATCCAAATGTAGGACCGCCAGAGCTTAGGCGATTGTTAGCAGCGCCGCTTCTCTCCGAGCCCCCCGTTCGTCTGTGGCTTCTAGCGCGCCTCTCAATCGCTCTGCTTCCTTCACCAACCCGCACTGACCGGCGGGGTGAAGTATGGTCAAATATCGATTGGACCATTTTTGCCGGTGCCCCTTTCCAGCAAATGATCCGGGGTCGTGTTAAGATGTCCAAACACGGAACGGACACAGAAGCGACCGCAAGGCATCACCAAGTCTAACACGAAGCACACATCACGCTCGTGATAAGCCATGCAAACGAACACGCTTTGATGACAGTGCCATGCATCGTCCTTGGAACTGATTGGCCAACGCCAGAGGCAGCCTCCTGTGTGGCCTCGTCTCTGCACCGGTGCTGGCCCGGGCAACAACGCCAATAGGTGAACAGTGCAAGGAGACTGATAACAACAAATACACTTTGATAGAAATAATAATGATGATGATGATGATGCTGTGTCGTGGCGTGCACTACGTACCACCACATTCCACTGGCCGCTCATGTGCTTGGGGTCAACCACGACTGTTTGCCAGGAAGAATCCGATGCGTATTTCTTCCCTTTGTGGATCAACCACTGTCCTCCGTTCTCCGTCGTGACCCTGGGCAGGATGGAGAAGGGGAGAGGCGCGCGTCACGTGATCGCCACGAGACGCCCACGCTGTGTTGGTTGGCAATGTTCAGCGTTTACGAGATGCAGTTTTATCGTATATCTACATATATATATAAAAAAGGGAAATTTGTGATGATGTGTATCTGTTCGAAATGTTTAGCATACTTCCCGACATGCTACAAACTTGAAATGTGGCATGTGGGTAGTTTCCAGACTGTACACAATGCAAAAAGTATAAAAATAGACTTTTGTATCTTGCGGGGGGCAGGGCAGTGCGCAATAATGGATATATTTTGCACGGCAAGTGAGCGGTGACGTCACATCTGTGATGTCACTCGCACGCGGCAGAGTCACGCAGTGTGCCTGCTGACGTCACGCGTCCCCCACCCCCACCCTCCGCGTAGGCCGTGAATTAATCCAAGACAAGAATCCAAGTACCGGGCGAAGCCGGGTAGTCAAGCTCGTCTTATATATATAGATGTATATAGTAAGGTCATTTGCAGCAATTACATTTAAACAAATTGTACGTGACATGATAGTGGTTGAGATACTAAAATGTAATGGGGTTGTTATTTGCGTAAATTTATTTATTTTTAAACGTTTATTTATTTATAAAAAACGTCAGTGCCACGCGCAGTGATTTGGCATTTTATTTACAAGGACTTTCCATCTATGTTCTGAAAAGAGGAAGGGGGAGACGAAAAATTAATGTATGCTGTCTGAAAGCCACTGTAAGCGTGAACAATCAATTAAGACCTGAAATGGTTAATCAAATCTTTCCAATGATTGCTAAGCCAGAATCCATCTTCTCGGTTGAAATTATACAAGCACAGAGACAATTTCAACCGAGAAGATGGATTCTGCCTTAGCAATCATTGTAAAGATTTTATAAACCATTTCAGGTCTTAATTGATTGTTCACGCTTACAGTGGCTTTCAGACAGCATACATTAATTTTTCGTCTCCCCCTTTCTCTTTTCAGAACATAGATGGACTCGTCCTTCTAAATAAACTGCTAAATCGCTGCGCGTGGCGCTGACGTTTTTTTTTATAAATAAATACACCGTTTGAAAAATAAATAAAGTAATGCAAACCGACACACCTGATGACGACCGTTTGTGTTATGGTCGAAACGTCGTGAGAATTTTTATTGTTTTATATATATTATTATTTTATTGTTTCCCTTCAACGTGACTTTACCGAAAGAGCTAAGTATATGGGGTTGTTATTATAAGTGGTGGTGGTGTAGTCAAGGTGACAGGCGAACAGATGGGAGAGGTTAGGGAGAGGTTAAGGGTATTTGTAGGGGTAGTGATAGGGGTTGGGGTAGGGGTAGTGGTAGGGGTAGTGATAGGGGTAGTGGTAGGGGTTGGGGTAGTGATAGGGGTTGGGGTAGTGGTAGGGGTTGGGGTAGTGGTAGGGGTAGCGATAGGGGTAGTGGTAGGGGTTGGGGTAGTGATAGGGGTTGGGGTACGGGGTTGGGGTAGTGGTAGTGATAGGGGTAGGGGTTGGGGTAGTGATAGGGGTTGGGGTAGTGATAGGGGTTGGGGTAGTGGTAGGGGTTGGGGTAGTGATATGGGTAGTGATAGCGATAGGGGTAGTGATAGGGGTTGGGGTGGTGATAGGGATAGTGATAGGGGTAGTGGTAGAGATAGTGATAAGGGTTGTGGTAGTGATAGGGGTAGTGATAGGGTTAGAGATAGGGTTAGGGGAGGTGATAGTGGTAGGGGTTGGGGTGGTGATAGGGGTAGTGATAGGGGTAGTGATAGTGGTAGGGGTTGTGGTAGGGGTTGTGTAGATTTGGTCGTAGCTGGGAGTTAGGCAGTATCAGCAGTATCAGCAGGATGATGTTGATGATGATGCTGGGCTAGGCGAGAAGAGACTGTCGGTGGTGTAAAGGGAGGAACGGAAGCTGCAGCTTGTTGATGTTGTTGTTGGTGTTGTTGTTGTTGATGTTGTTGGTGTTGTTGGTGTTGTTGGTGTTGTTGTTGTTGTTGATGTTGTTGGTGTTGTTGTTGATGTTGTTGTTGATGTTGTTGTTGCGACAGTGAAGGCGATTGCCCTGAGTGCTACAGGGGGAGGAGGGGGGTGTTGGTTCCATTGAAGAGGAGCGAGAAGGGGACAGGAAGGAGAGAGGCCGTGAGCGTAGGGGACACGGGGTGGGTCGTCAGGTCGCTCAGACAGAAGGAAGAATGAGACGAGGCGACACGGGGACGTGTCCACGGACGCGTCCCCGAGGATCTCGTGCACTGCCGGACGCACACGATGCCGGCGTGTGGGATGTTGGCCGCGAAGGGTCTCTTCCAGCACTCCACGTAAGTGACCCTGGTGTTGTAGAGTCTGGTGAGCTCCGACTGCGATAGGTGGTCGCTTGCTGGTGACGGAAGGGACGGCATCGCGTTAGCCGAGTGTGCAGCAGCAGCAACAACAACAACAGCAGCAGCAACAACAACAGTAACAACAACAGCAGCAGCAACAACAACAACAGCAACAATAACAGCAGCAATAACAACAGCAACAACAACAGCAGCAGCAACAACAACAACAGCAACAACAGCAGCAACAACAACAACAAAATCCGCAATCAGCCGTTCATGTTGGTGTGTTAGTTGATGTAACCAGGTGAAAGTGACTGGGCTCTGAGCTCTCGTTCAGAGGGGGCGACCTGGCCACAAGCCGTGACGGCAGCACCTCGTCATCTCAGCGGTTGATACCACGACCACTACCACCACCATCACTATCACCACTACCACCACCACCACTATCACCACTACCACCACTACCACCACCACTACCACCACTATCACCACTCCATGGGAGAATGGAGAAGCATGAATTTTGTAAAAAATGTTAATGATTGTTATTAAACATTTAGATTCTAATGATTCTACCAGGGCTTTCCATTCTCTGGAATGAATCTGTGATTGTTATAATTGTACTCTACATTTTTCTTCGTTCTGCTACAAAGTTTCAAGTATTATTTTTTTATAGTTATAATTACTTTTAATATTTTATCATTATAAGAGAATTTCAATATAACATTCAGAACATCTGCAGTTTTAGTTGAAAAAATCTATTTCGTGTGAGTCCACAGCGTTCAAACAATGATCAGCAACGGCAGAGGTATTGGTCCTACCGTGTTCCAGATCCGCCTCGTGTTCATGGATGTGGTCCGAGACATGTCGGTTCCTATCCCGAACGTAGCTGCTGCCACAACCTTCAGAGATTTGTTCATGAAGCCATCCAGATACATAAACACAGACACAACTTCAACGGAGAAGATGGGTACAAACTGAACAATAATTGGAAGGACGTTAATCTTTGTGTTTTTTTCGGTAAAGTCACGTATACATAAGAAATAATAAAATAACAATAGCGTACGACGTTTCGGTTGCAACACAAGCAGCCATCATCAGGTACAGAAGAGCTACATTTACGAGAGAGGGGATACACATAACCCCAGATGTATATACAGACACCCAAGTAGGGGGAACTAACACCGACACAATAGGGGACACAGAGAGAGAAGCATACCAGACAGAGTTTAGCAGAATTTGGAAACCATATAAAGAAACACAGACGGTCGGTCAAAACACAATTAACGCATAGCCTGGTTGATTACGTTATTTCAAAGATTGCTAAATTGCAAGTTAAGTATGACATTTAAGATACAGACGGCACACACACACATAGACATTCAAGTAGAGCGGACCAGCACAGGCACAAGCACACAGTGAAGTCGCCTTAAATAGGCAGAGAAGGCAAGGCTGAGAGACAATGGGACATATTAGCACGAGAAGGCAAGGCTGGGAGACAACGGGACATATTAGCATGAGGTATTCATAGAGCAAAGTGGAGCACGGCAGCAAACATTCGGAAGCACCAAGACCCACACACAGGCAGAGACAGCACAGAGACACAGATCCAAGCACAGACACAAAGGCAGACACACAAGCAGAGACAACACACAGACAACACAAGACAACATAAAGACTTCTCATGCTGAGGACGTTATTAACCAGGTAAAATCTTAACTGATTGTCATGTTTCCATCCTAAATTCCTATGTCAGCTGTTATTTCCGACTCTCTGTGTCCCTCTCTATGCCTCTCTCTTAAATCTCTCACATGCCCTTTAGATTACACTCTGATGCTCACATCTCCCTTGGATTACACTCTCATGCTCACATGTCCTTTGGATTACACTCTCATGCTCACATGTCATTTGGATTACACTCTCATGCTCACATCTCCCTTGGATTACACTCTCATGCTCACATGTCCTGTGGATTACACTCTCATGCTCACATCAAGTGCAGCAGCAGCACGTGGACGGGGCGTGGAGTTGAACCCAGACTCCAACTCACTGCCCGGCCTCGCATTCAACTCTATGGGTTGGTAATCAACTCTCTGGGCTGGTATTCAACTCTATGGGTTGGTAATCAACTCTCTGGGCTGGTATTCAACTCTATGGGTTGGTATTCAACTCTCTGGGCTGGTAATCAACTCTCTGGGCTGGTATTCAAAGCGCGACCGCGGTGTGCACTGACCTGCCACAACTGCAGGCAACAGAAGCAGCAGAAGCAGCCGCGGGGTGCTGCTGCTGCTGCTGCCCAGCATCTTGTTCTCGAAGCTCGCCGTGGCTCCCAGCAAAGTTTGACCGTCACGTGCGCGCGCGCGTGTGTGTGAATGTGCACAGCGTTGAACTTCTGTCGCACCAGCGTTCGTCAGCCAACCGTGCTGCTAATCGGGGGGGGGGAAGGGCCACAAACTAAACACAAACACGCAGTTCTAAAGCAATCCGTCGTTCTCCGCTCTGAAGAACCGGGCGCCACAACTTCGTGTGGACGACAGCTGCAATAAAAGCCTGGAGGAAAACGCAGCGATCCCAGCGCTGTGCACTGGGCTTTAAGGCGTTCATCCACGGCGCGCCCCCGTGAGCACGGAATGTATTTGCCCCTGCTCGCGCGATATTTCCGAGAAACCGCCGCACGCTTTCCCTAAAGTGAACCCCACCCCCTCCCGACGAACATCGTCGTGATGCAAGACGGCTTTTGTTTTGGGGTGGGGAATTTTATTTTATTTAAAAAAAAAATCCCCGAGCCACACGATGGTCTGGGATTGTGGCTCTCAGCGAGGCGTGAGATTCGACTCAAGGCTGTCGATTGCATTAGCGGAGTTGGCTGCAAGGGCCGTGTTGTCCAAGAGGCCGCAGTAGACGCTGCACCTTAGGCGGACAGAAATAAATTTGACCGTGTAAAAAAAATTTTTTAGGTAAAGTCACGTGGGGTAGAAATGAAATGAAATGAATCACGACGTTTCGATCGCGACACAAATCAGTCTTCATCAGGACGGGACAGCCACAGCAAGAAAGCGTGCAGAAGTAGGCGAGATAGCTGCCGTGGCAAGATCTGTTTAGAGTTAGGAGCAGTGGCAGAGGCTGATGTGAGTGTGGTCGGTAGTAGAGATGCCGCGACAACAAGGTAACACCGACCACATTTACACTCACATCAGCCTCTGTCACTGCTCCTAACTCTAAACAGATCTTGCCACGGCAGCTATCTCGCCTACTTCAGCATGTTTTCTTGCTGTCGTGATTTGTTTTATTTAATTCTCTTTATTCCCACGTGATTTTACCGAAATAATCAACGAGTATGGATTCCTGCAGTCACGAAAGCTCCAAATCAAGACTGACCGTGGTTTTTGTTCTTGTTTGTATGATACAACAACATTTTTTTCCGAGATATCTTCTTGAATAATAATATATATATCTATACAGCACAAGGATATGCAACAGTTTATATACGAAGAGGCATGAGTCATGTCAATCTTAATCGTTTTTTTTTGTCATAAGGTGAGAGTAGAAATTTACACCAGAGACGAACTTTTCGATATTTTGTCACTGCAAAATGAGCAATGGCATCTTGAAGCGGTGTGGTTCGCACTATTCGAGCGAGTGACAGGAGCGGTGGTAGTGACACGGGCGAGCAGCAGCAGCAGCAGCAGCGCCGACCGTAGAAAGTCATCACTGAAGGCCGACGAAACAGAAGTGCCTAGGGTCTACTAGAACCGTCATCCGGCTCTGAGTAGCTCCTGGTGCTAACAACGTGGGCTCGCATCCACGGTGCCGTCACCACACAGTCCAGTAGAGATGTTCTTGCTCGGACCCGGTGTGCATCCATGGTGTGGATGCGCCGTTGCCAGGGGCAACGACGCATCCACACCATGGCCTGCGGGCTGGGGGCTGCACCCGCTACCACGACTCCCTTCGTCTGGTCCGCCACGTGCTCACATTTCATTGACTTATTCATATATGGGGGGAGGTGGGAGGGTGGGGGAGTGGGGGGGGGAGTGGGGGGGGGAGTGGGGGGGGAGTGGGGGGGGAGTGGGGGGGAGCTGTCCCTGTGCCGATGACGTCACGGCCGCGATTATGACGCTGCCCAGTGGCAGCGTCATAATCGTGGCCGTGACGTCATCGGCGTAGTATAATCAGCTGTGACGTCCTCATCACCGTCATTAACAGTGGGCCATGATCGGTCCACTGCTGTATCAATTCCCCCCCCCGTCCCCTCCCACCCAAGCCAGCCTCACGGTCTTGGCGAGAAGTGACGACCCCACAGATTCCCATTCACATCCATAGATTATATTCGTACATGACGACGCACGTGACGTTATAATAAGTTGTGTAGACGCTGCAGCGTCATTCGCTGCGAGTGGCATCTCTGCAATGATTATACAGCACGCAGAAATCGCATGGTTTTTAGGGGGGGGGGGCTAAATCCCAACTGTGTAGCAACTTGGATGAAGTAAAATGTGAGAAAAGAATCCTCCCCAGAAGAGTAAAACTCGATGATGAGCAGTAAACAAAAGTGAGGAGTGGAGGCACGAAGCCCTAAGGGGGGTCACACAAATCGTGAATTATTCTCAGGGGGAGTTGTCCCCGGCACAGGGCCACGATCGCAGCGCGTTCACAGACGCGGCTCTGCGTGCCGCGACGCTGCGGGAGACGTCGCAATAATAAATAAATAAATACACGGGCGAGGGCTGGCGCCAGATTTTGTTGTTTGAAGGCCACGCGCGCGACTCCGACTCGAGCGGTGGGACTTTCCCCGCGGTCCACGTGGAGCCTCGTGGGGGACCGCTTCACGCGTGGGGGTAGTGGGGGTGGTGGTCTGTGTGGTGGTGGTGGGGGTGGTGGTGGGAGTGGTGGGGGTGGTGGTGGTGGTGGTCTGTGTGGTGGTGGTGGGGGTGGTGGTCTGTGTGGTGGTGGTGGGGGTGGTGGTGGGGGTGGTGGTGGAGTGGTGGTGGTGGAGGTGATGGTGGTAGTGGTGGGGGTCTGTGTGGAGTGGTGGTGGTGGTGATGGTGGTAGTGGTGGGGGTGGTGGTCTGTGTGGAGTGGTGGTGGGGGTGGTGGTCTGTGTGGTGGTGGTGGGAGTGGTGGTGGTGGTGGTCTGTGTGGAGTGGTGGTGGGGGTCTGTGTGGTGGTGGTGGGGGTGGTGGTGGGAGTGGTGGGGGTGGTGGTGGGGGTGGTCTGTGTGGAGTGGTGGTGGGGGTCTGTGTGGAGTGGTGGGGGGGTGGTGGTGGGGGTGGTGGGGGTCTGTGTGGAGTGGTGGGGGTCTGTGTGGAGTGGTGGGGGTCTGTGTGGAGTGGCGGTGTTGGGGCTGTCTTGGGAGTCGAGGTGTGGCTCTCTGCTGCGCGCTCTGCGTGGGGTCTCCACCTCACCACGCGTGGACTCGCACGTGGAGAGGCATGGGACTCGCACAGAGACCCATAGAGTCACACGGAGAGCTCTAGAAACCATCGACTCGCACAGAGACCCATAGAGTCACACGGATATCTCTAGAAACCATCGACTCGCACAGAGACCCATAGAGTCACACGGAGATCTCTAGAAACCATCGACTCGCGCAGAGACCCATAGAGTCACGTGGGGGATCCATAGATTCGCGTGCATCCTTAGACTCCCACGTAGACCATCATAGAGCCATGAACTGGGAGATCCATAGACTTCCGTAGACTCGCACAGAGACCCATAGACCCTCGGAGAGCCACGGACTTGGGTGGAGCCACAGATTCACATTGAGAGCCAGACTCGCACCAAAGACTCGCACATAGACCCAGAGACTCGCACATAGACCCAGAGACTCGCGCATAGACCCAGAGACTCGCGCATAGACCCAGAGACTCGCACAGAGACCCAAAGACTCGCACATAGACCCAGAGACTCGCACATAGACCCAGAGACTCGCGCATAGACCCAGAGACTCGCACAGAGACACAGAGACTCGCACATAGACACAGAGACTCGCACATAGACACAGAGACTCGCGCATAGACCCAGAGACTCGCGCATAGACCCAGAGACTCGCGCATAGACCCAGAGACTCGCGCATAGACCCAGAGACTCGCACATAGACCCAGAGACTCGCACATAGACACAGAGACTCGCACATAGACACAGAGACTCGCACATACACCCAGAGACTCGCGCATAGACCCAGAGACTCGCGCATAGACCCATGAACTCGCACATAGACCCAGAGACTCGCACATAGACCCAGAGACTCGCACATAGACCCAGAGACTCGCACATAGACCCAGAGACTCGCGCATAGACCCAGAGACTCGCGCATAGACCCAGAGACTCGCACAGAGACCCAGAGACTCGCATAGAGACCCAGAGACTCGCACATAGACACAGAGACTCGCACATAGACCCAGAGACTCGCGCATAGACCCAGAGACTCGTGCATAGACCCAGAGACTCGCACATAGACCCAGAGACTCGCGCACAGACCCAGAGACTCGCACAGAGACTCGCACATAGACCCAGAGACTCGCACAGAGACTCGCACATAGACCCAGAGACTCGCACATAGACCCAGAGACTCGCACATAGACCCAGAGACTCGCGCAGAGACCCAGAGACTCGCCCATAGACCCAGAGACTCGCACATAGACCCAGAGACTCGCACATAGACCCAGAGACTCGCACATAGACTCAGAGACTCGCACAAAGACCCAGAGACTCGCACATAGACCCAGAGACTCGCACAGAGACCCAGAGACTCGCACAAAGTCGCGCTGTGCGCGTCTCTCGGCGTGGCTCTGCGGGGCTGTGGCCACGCCGTCTCCCACCGGGGGGCGCTGTCGTCTTGCCGGCGACAAAGCGGCGACCTCGAGGACTCTCACCGAGCACCGTGAACTTGCATCGAGATCCAGAGCCTCGCAGTCCCGTAGCCAGCAGCACGCCCGGCCGCCTTTGTCTCCCCAGTGGCGACGTTTACACATCACACCAGCTACTCGTTTTAGGCTGAGTCTACCTAGGGGACAGGTTCATAGCACAATGCGCTCACCGGATTACACACAACACCTACAAGCGCATGTAATGATAGAGTTGTCAACGGTGTGTGCAGTCGGGAGTTGTCGGTCCTTTAAAGGGACATGGAATGTGGAATTCCCACCTCTGGCTGAGGGCGGCTCTGAGGGACGAGTTCCTCCCAGAGGTCGACAGAGACAGAGAGACAGACAGAGAGACAGAGAGACAGAGACAGACAGAGAGACAGACAGAGAGACATACAGAGAGACAGACAGAGAGACAGAGAGAGACTTTTGTGAGGAGTGACGAGGTGAGGAGGGCGAGTGGTGAGTGACGAGGTGAGGAGGGTGAGGAGTGAGTGACGAGGTGGGATGAGGGGAGCTTGAGCCCTTGGACAGAGAACGCAACAAGTTTGTGTCTTTATTTACATAATACACTCAGGTACAATGCGAGTCTTGCATCACAAAGCACGACTCTAAGCACGTCTTAACCACAGTGAATGTCACAACCAGAAGACTTGAGACCGGAGGAACCCGACGAGCTACGATCAGCACGGCCAGTCGGGGGCGCGACATCAACTCACAATGAACAACACGAACACAAGGGGCAGAATCGATACACAAAGACGCGACATTCGATGTTTAAAACATGACCCTTAATTTTTCTAAAACCAGTGTATGAATCTTTAACTTTATTTCATATCCGATTCTTTGGGTCTGTCGGTAAAGTCACGTAGATAGAAAAAATAAAAGTAAATAAAATAAAAACTGCGACGTTTCGATCACAACACAAGCGATCGTCATCAGGGAAAAAAATATACAGGGTGTTTCAAAAATATGGACCCAATTTCAAAGATATAGCGATTTAAAATCGGGTCCATCTTTTTAAACAACCTGTATGTCATATCACCGAGCAAAGTTTCATGTCAGACGTTCCCATCCCCCCCTCTGAAGCCTCTCACCCACCCACGCAGCCACTCACCCACTCATCCACCCACTCATCCACCCAGCCACTCACCCACTCACCCACTCATCCACCCACTCACCCATCCACTCACCCATCCACTCACCCATCCACTCACCCATCCACTCACCCATCCACTCATTAACCCAGCCACCCACTCACCCACTCACCCACCCACCCAAACACTCACCCACCCACCCAGCGACTCACCCACTCACCCAGCGACTCACCCACTCACCCATCCACTCACCCATCCACTTACCCACCCACTCACCCATCCACTTATTAACCCAGCCACCCACTCACCCACTCACCCATCCAGCCACTCACCCACCCACCCAGCCACTCACCCACTCACCCACCAGGGCCGTGCTATCCCATAGGCCAAAGGGTGCACTGTGCCTAGGTTCTACGATTTTTGTTTCAATAATTTCAAATGAAATCCGTTTATCTGCGGCACACTTCCGTACCCTCCCATCGAATGAGGGCACAGACTAAATCGTGAACCTGCCATCAGTAACGACATCTGTCCAGCGGCTGGACGAAGTAGCGACGCGTGAAGCGAGTGGAGTGACAGCGGTGGTCGTGACACGGGGCAGCAGTAGCAGCAGCATCTGTAGAGAGTTATCACTCAAAGTGCCTACGAAACTGCAGTGCCGAGGGCCTAACAAGAACTTGAATCCGGCCCTGCTCTCAACAAATCCACACCACAGGCAGAGACCTCACTGAGTGCGACCCACCGGTAGGATGCCTGGAGAGAAAATGTTTACTGGGGATAAAAATTAATCTAAAAATCTACAAAGCGCTTAACAGAATGAGAACGCAGCAGCAGCATTGGCCGAGGAAACGTTGCCGCCCACAAAGTCGCTCAGCCAATGAGAGCGACGCACGGGTGTCAGCCAATCAGGCCCCACCCATCCCCCCTCGCGATTCTACCATTATCACGATTGGTAATTACGATTTGAATAAATTAAGAATCGATTTGTTTAGCCAGGTGAGAGAGAGAGATCTCGCGAGATCGGGGTAGAGTCTCAGTCTCCGTTTAACACGTTGGCCATCGTGACCAATGTCATCCATAACACAGTTTTTTGGATTAGATCGCGTAAACATGTGTCGTTAAAGCCGCCACCAACCTTACTAACTGTGTTGGGTGGTGGCAGGTTTAACAACACATTTACCATCACGCGTTAACTCTGCGTCTCACACACAGCGCTCGCGTGTTCACCATCACACGAACTCACGACCTCCTGTATACCAGGAGAGGTAGTTAACATCTCCTAGCCACAGTGGCGCCCATTATCAAGTGCACCCCAGATAGACTCGGGGCCTGGTGGAGCAATTTCAGGATTGGGGTCACGTGGTTTTGTTCACGGACACTCTGAGAAATCCAGGATAGAGAGGTGATGGAGTTGGAGACACGCTAGAGATATCCGGTAGAAAGTTACGGTTGTCAAGGCAAGAGGTGGCAAAGGCACGGTCTAAGGTTTCAAGTAAAACTTGGAACCCGGAGCACACGGGCAATTTGTGTGTGCGACCCGCTCCACGTGCCAACCAATCAGAAGGGGCATCGAGCTGCCTGACCATTATTAAACGGCCACGGTCTCCAATACTTGTTGTCGTTTCTCTTCGTGTCCGTTCATCAGCGGCTGCCCTTTCACGTCCCTACGCACGTCCCCAGGCACGTCTTTACAGCCGCCGTCACTGTGGAAATAAAAACAAACAGCAGGTTTACCAACCACGCGGTGCCTGCACACAGCAACGCGTGGACGCGTCTCGCCGGGAACGAGCAGAGGGCCTCAATGGCGCTCACGCTTTAATATCGGTTCGAGTCGGCAAGACCAAGGGGCTGAACCCAGGAGCTCGGTGCTGGCTCAGCGTCCCCGGCACGGCCGCTGTGAACCGCTCAGGAAGAGACCCAGCGGTGCGTGAACGTGAAACCTCGTCAGTGACACCGAGTGGGAGGCCACCGAGAGAGCTCAGCCCGGCTGCCCACGTCCACGCTCATTCATCAGGGGCTGGGCTGGGCGGTCCGGGTGCCTGGGATGGAGGGGGGGGGGCACCTTCGTGAGTGGAGGCAGGGCCATGAACACCAACGGTGATTCTTCTTCTTCCTGACGAAGACGACGATGACGGGGATGACGACGATGATGATGATGACGATGATGATGATTATGGCGGAGATGACGACGACAGTCAGGACCCTGGCAGCCACCACCCCTCCCTTGTGCGAGGTCTCCTCTAGAGGGGTGAGGGTGACGTCACTCACGCCCCCACCGTGTGACCGTGGGGCTGCAGAGACACGGAGACAGAGAGGGGGGGGGCTCAGCGTGACCCCCACTCGCACCCAGCACCACAGCCCAACCCAGCGACTCAACACGGCTTCACGTGCAGCAGGGAGAGACCACTCACTCAACACGGCTTCACTTGCAGCAGGGAGAGACCACTCACTCAACACGGCTTCACGTGCAGCAGGGAGAGACCACTCACTCAACACGGCTTCACTTGCAGCAGGGAGAGACCATTCACTCAACACGGCTTCACGTGCCATACTCAAAGGCCCGATTCACGTGCATCACAGATTCCTGGCTGAGAATCACTCAGCTCTACAAATGCCCACTCCAGCCCTGCACCAGTTTTTCCATGACCCTTGACCTCCCGGCCTCAACCAGTTAGATCTCGTACACCGTTCAACGCAAGTTCCCCCATAATCGCTTCATCCGTTTGAACAACGTCGTGACGAACGGTGCTCATTTTATTTTCTTATATATTTTACTATCTGACAAATTATAAAACAAGAAACTAAATCATGAAAGTTGTAAAACGAACATGCATTATCCATTAAACGAGTGCTTTGCTGATTGTTAAGGAGTTAAAAATTAAACGACATCCTCATAGTGCGTGCATTATTCACTGCATAATTGACATCACGCATCAGCATTAGAGGACTCGTGGCAGGTGCATGATGAGTGAACTCTGGTCGAGAACACTTGAGTAGTCCTCGTCTTTATGCGTGCGAAAAGTAAAGCAAAGCAAATCACCAATATAATGAATGTGCATTATGAGACCTCCTTTGCCAGTAACAAGATATAGTAATAGGTTTTTACCCTTTTATCTGGCACTAAAACTGACACCTTTATACAAGGGATCATGTTTGCAATAACCACAACACAAGCAGTCAAAAATGCAAACAAAAAGAAACAACTCTGATAATGTATTGGCACCGTCCTTGAATGATTGGTCCACACCCGAGACGGCTTTTCTTAGAGCCCAGTCTCACACATTGGTGTTGGACCAGATGACGCCAAAAGGCATACAACTCAAAAACAGCGCACGATCAGAGTATTGACAGCTCAGGGTAAGCATTTACATTATGAGACCGCCTTTGCCAATAACAAGATAAAAGGGTAAAAACCTATTACTATAATGAATGTGAACAAGCTAATACGAGATAATCATGTTGCCAAAGTCAACTTGTTATCTAGTTGTGAAGAGTTTCATAGCGACATTGATGGCTGCATCAGCTCCAGCGCCACGCTCGGCTCTTGTTCACCTGCAGGCATCACGTTCAGCAGCACCTCCCCTTGCACCTCGGTGTTCTCCGCGTTACATCGGCGACAGTCGATGCGGCACAGAGCCACGGGGCCGAGGTTCTTGGGGAAGTTGGGGATGCCGATGGAGCAGTCTCCCGTCAGCACGTCTCCCACAGACTTCACGATACTCAAGTCATCTTTTTCATACCCCAGAAAATAGATCTGCAATGACACAAACCACAATGTGGAAGGTCAACCACAACGGCACACGATGCCCACGGTCACATCGTCCTGAATGCCCCTGGGCTCGTTGAATGTCGCTGGCTAAGCAGGCTTGATGAGCTCGGTTACCACCTAGATGGGAGACCTCCTGGGGACACCAAGCGCTGTAGGCTTCGGTTGCAAGGCGACAAGGGGATGGCAAAATATCAACGTTGAGTTTGCGTAGAGTGGTAAGAGTGGGTCTACCTGTGGACTTGAATCTGTGTAGAGTATTGCGTGTAATCCCCCTCGTGTTAAACACGAGTTGCATCACGTGCTCTGGTTTCCCTCCACATGAAGCCAAACTCTCATTAATGTACCGTCATTGGGCAAAGATCTCAGAGCAGTGCCTTCTTGAAATGGAGTTGTGCGACTAATTGGACATTTCTGGGTAATTAAAGGGCACCACATAATGTTATTATCTGTTACGTGTCGACGTAGATATCAAGTACAGAGATAATTATTCACGGTTTACATGAAATGCGGCCGTCACCTTCTTCATCTCTCTGCTCGTCACGTTCTCTGCGTAGTGTCTGGGCATCGTGAACCACAGGAGGACGATGTGGCTCAGGCTGGACGTCGATGGGGAGAAGGAGCAGGGAATAGTCACGTTCTCTCCCTCCCTCACAGACAGACTCTGCGGAAGAGTGATCTGGAGCATCGCAGCCAATGCCGCATCTACAGGGAGACCGGTCACACTCGTTACAGATACAGGGAATATCCCTCAGTTTATAATACAGGTTGTTTGGGTTAGAGCGCGTAAATATATGTGTCATTAAACTTGATACCACCCGACACAGCCAACTAGTAAGGGTTGTCACGTCAACAGAACGTGCCAATTCGTCACTAGTACAGCACACCGGTTGTGTGATGGAGAGCCAAGCCACAACATTTACAATCTGAGTACGACGTTTCGCCAGTAATTACAACGGGCATCATCAGGCGACAGCCAGATTTGTGGAGATATCCTCCTGTTTCTTTCCTTAAATAGAGTGGTAGCTGTGAAGACATCACTTGTGGGCAACTTCTTGCGTGAAGTGTGGGGGGGTGAATTAATGAATGTTTATAAATGACTATGGGTATCCATTGCCAGGTGGGTTATTTGCATGGTTCGGTTAACGAAATTTCTCCTTAAACGAAAGTGATAAATTATGAACTCTTTTCGATTTGGAAAATCAAATTTCCACGTGAAGGAAATTTCACCGGGGCCCGCACAGTGACGTCATCAAACAAAAAGCACGTGGGAAGCTGCATCACCCATCGGCGACAGCGTCACGCTACCTCCACAGTGCACAACAGCAACGTCTACACATCACCTTTACAAAGGGCTGATTATATATGCTTTAATTATTATTCAATCGTGTATAACCTGTATGTTTTTTCGTATTATTTAAGTGATATAGGTGATGCATATTTTTTAGTTTCGGAGTATATTTGGAATTAACGTCCGAAACACATCCATCATTTTTAGTATTAAATTGCAGTCAAGGGAAAAGCCATTCCGATTACTGAAATGTCGTTTAATCTACAGAGACATCGCTTACACTCGTTACGCCACTCTGCAAAGGTTCGTCCAGTGGTAACAGGGATCTTGAAAACGCCGTTAAACACAGTGGTGCTACACCATCTACATTTGTAATTGTGGAGAATACATCAATAAAACTACGACCTCAATGGAAGCTACGACACGGTGAGCTCCGCGTAGCATCAGCTGTCGGAGAGGAACTCCGCTCACCTGGTGAGTGAGCGCAGTGAAACGTCTCCCCCTCGACCAAATCTTAGGGCTGCCTCCCCCCCACCGTCAGTGCCCAGACTCAGAGCGACCGCTCGCGAGCCGAGTCTCAGCGGAGCGCGTGGCCCGGGAGCCACTGGCACGGCCAGGGCGGTGTCACAGGGGTCACATGACCCGTGACCTCATCGTCACGGTGGTTTATTAAAAACTAAAAAACTATTCTAATTAGCAGGTAAGGCCCACTGAGCTATGTAGCTCTTTTTTTACAAAAGTGACCTGGCCACAAATGACCGCTCAACGAAGTGGCTTGTGTCGTGCTGAAATTTACAGCAGCAAAATAATCGGAATGCACGTTGATTATAAATGTGGAGGATAAAACCAGAGGACCCGGAGACAAATCCACGTGACCACAGGCAGAGAGACACACAAACTCCAAAGATACAGCAGGCGCCAGGGTCGGAATCGAACCCACAACCTCCTGCGTTCCAGGCGAGGGAGGTAACAGTGAACTCTCACCTGGCTAACGAAAGGGCACCGTCCAATGTGTGCTGGGTGAGTGGCTCTGGGTGTGAACTCACCCAGAAGGGAGATGAACAGTGGGATGAGGACCAGCTTCATGGTCGGCTGTCTGCTGATGATCACAAGTGAGAATGAGTCATTAGTCCATCTCTCAGCTCACTCCAATGGTTCATGCTCCCTCACATTCACATCACTCCGCTTCTACATCTTTCCATTTGTGACGTCACTGACGAGATTCATCTTTTGGATTTAGTTATCCCAACTTTAATAACATAAACACACGCTTCATTTGAACATGCTGCATATACACTAAGGCTGAACGATTTGGGGAAAATATCTAATTGTGATTTTTCTGACAGATATTGTGATTTGATTTACGATAATGTTTTAAGTCAAGCGTCAGTTCAATATTCACTGTAAATAGATTTAAAACATGTGATGGAGCATTACCACATGATCCCATCAAAATATGAACTACAGTGGTACCCCGGAGATCGAACTTAATTCGTTCCAGAAGGCCATTCTAGCACCAATTTGTTTGAACACCGAATTAATTTTACCCATAAGAATTAATGTAAATTACATTAATTGGTTCCAGACACAAGAAATATCTCATTATAAAGCATTTTTACACGAAGTTTACAGTAATTACATGTGTAGGGGTGTTGCGGGAAGGAAACACACAGTTACATAGCGGTGGCCACAAACACGTCCGCTACAGCCACCAACCTGGGGGGGCTGCAGGGGGGATATTCGATCCCTCACAGCCCCGCCCCTCGGTGGTGAATTGGTATAAAAGGCAGGGAGCCAGAGAGCTCGGGGCAGAGTGTTGGGGTAAGCCACGAGCGAAGAACCAGTGAAGAAGGCCGGCTAGATAGATCCTGGGACTACCCTGACCGCTGCCCTTTTCAGGGCCGGCAGGGTAAGCCAGTGGTGCGGCCCAGAACCTCAGAGCCGGAGCCTTTTTAAGGGTCGGTCTGTCTGGTTTGGTGCCGTGACCTGTGCTTGACCAGGGCCAGGTCAGATAGCCTCCAGTAGAGCCTGTAGCGGAGGAACTGGGAACATAGTGGTTAGGCTGATTAGCTAGAGGGTGTCCCAGTGTGTATACGGGTGAAGGGGCCGTTACCCCTTCTCAGTGTAACCCTGCCAAGCTGTAATAAATAGTGCTGCCTCTACTTCATCGTCTCTGTCCTCTGTGAACCCACTACACATGCATAAAATCATACAAAAAAACAAGAAACACAATAAATAAATGGAATAAATATGTGGAATAAATGAAATAAATGGACATTGAACTTCACTTTACCTGTAGTAAGGGGAGTTGATGGCTTGAGTGAAAGGTGGTGAGGAGGAGGAGGTGGTGGTGTTATTGTTTGGAAGTGCAGTCCCTTTCCATAATAACGTCGGGTAACTGCCCTTCTGGTGTTCTTTCTCTTTTGTGCCTCTTGTCTGCCACTAACTGTGAGTCACTTGAGCTCTTTCTGACTAAAAACTTATCTAAAGAGGTTTGTTTCTGCCTTTCATACGGTAAAACCGTTGTCTGGGCAAGCGTCATGCACGCTGGGCCATACGCGTCTCAGCCGTACAGGTTCTTTCAAGTCGCGATTGCCCGTTCGACCTCCGAATTTCGTTCGGTTTCGGGGCAAAAAATGTTCGGAAATATCGTTCGAACACCGATTTGTTCGAGTTCTGGTGCGTTCGATCTACTGCTGTCCCTCCCGGCCATATCTAGTGCCACACCCAACTCTACCACTGGCAACTGTGATTATTTCTCGTCCGTACTTGATGCTCCATTTGCCACAATACCTGCTAGTGAAACAGCTTATAGCCACTTCTACACTCCATCATTGTATCCTTTTAAACCCTATCTCTGTCCCATTACTTTACCAGCACTCCTTCCTAACTTCATTCTGCTCTTAAAAACGTTGCCATCTGTGAGCTGCTGCTATTCGACCAAGGTTCGCCACTCTTCATCTTTTCACAGAAAATACCTGTGCAAACTATTAATTCTACTTTTTTTTATTTCTGGGAGGTATTGAGCCTCACCCTGGCCCAAAGTTAAAGAACTCATATAATTCTATAGATTTTTCTGGCAGAAAAAGTGTTGGTGTTCTACACAGAGCATTTAAATACGGTGTTTTTTTCTGGATGTTTCTGTTGAGCATAGTCACTTTAAGATGTTTCTTGTTCATGTTTTTGTTTGTTGCGGGTGCACCCGAGTCAAGAACCGCATGGCACACAGGGCTCTATACCTAACACGCGGCTGCCCGCTACCGGTCCAGCAACAGGCGGGCACCCCACCAAAACTTTGCTGACCACGCGACTGCCGTGTATCCGTAGCTGGGGGGGGGATTGGTAGAAAATAGTCCAGACCCATGTGTGTGTGTTGCGTGTGATAGTGCTCTGTGTGTGAGTGCTGTGTGATAGTGCTGTGTGTGTGTGCTGTGTGCGTGCTGTGTGTGTGTGTTGCGTGTGATAGTGCTCTGTGTGTGCTGTGTGTGTTGCGTGTGATAGTGCTGTGTGTGTGAGTGCTGTGTGTGTTGCGTGTGTGTGTTGCATGTGATAGTTCTGTGTGTGTGAGTGCTGTGTGTGTGTGTGTTGCGTGTGATAGTGCTCTGTGTGTGAGTGCTGTGTGATAGTGCTGTGTGTGTGTGTGCTGTGTGTGTGTGCTGTGTGTGTGTTGCGTGTGATAGTGCTGTGTGTGAGTGCTGTGTGATAGTGCTGTGTGTGTGTGCTGTGTGTGTGTGTGCTGTGCGTGTGATAGTGCTCTGTGTGTGTGTGCAGTGTGTGTTGCGTGTCATAGTGCTGTGTGTGTGAGTGCTGTGTGTGTGAGTGCTGTGTGTGTGTTGCGTGTGATAGTGCCCTGTGTGTGCTGTGTGTGTTGCGTGTGAAAGTTCTGCGTGTGTTGCGTGTGTGTGTTGCGTGTGATAGTGCTCTGTGTGTGAGTGCTGTGTGTGTTGCGTGTGATAGTGCTCTGTGTGTGAGTGCTATGTATGTGTGCTGTGTGTGTGATAGTGCTGCGTGTGTGATAGTGCTGTGTGTGTGATAGTGCTGTGTGTGTGCTGTGTATGTGTGCTGTGTGTGTGTTGCGTGTGATAGTGCTCTGTGTGTGAGTGCTATGTATGTGTGCTGTGTGTGTGATAGTGCTGTGTGTGATAGTGCTGTGTGTGTGATAGTGCTGTGTGTGTGTGCTGTGTATGTGTGCTGTGTGTGTGTTGCGTGTGATAGTGCTGTATGTGTGCTGTGTGTGTGATAGTGCTGTGTGTGTGATGTGTATGTGTGCTGTGTGTGTGATAGTGCTGTGTGTGTGCTGTGTGTGTGATAGTGCTGTGTGTGTGTGCTGTGTATGTGTGCTGTGTGTGTGTGTTGCGTGTGATAGTGCTGTGTGTGATAGTGCTGTGTGATAGTGCTGTGTGTGATAGTGCTCTGTGTGTGTGCTGTGTGTGTGTGTTGCGTGTGATAGTGCTGTGTGTGTGTGCTGTGTGTGTGGGTTGCGTGTGATAGTGCTGTGTGTGTGATAGTTCGGTGTGTGTGATAGTGCTGTGTGTGTGTGTTGCGTGTGATAGTGTTGCGTGTGATAGTGCTGTGTGTGTGTGCTGTGTGTGTTTCGTGTGATAGTGCTGTGTGTGTGAGTGTTGTGTGTTGCATGTGATAGTGCTGCGTGTGTGAGTGCTGTGTGTGTGTGCTGTGTGTGTGTGCTGTGTGTGTGTGCTGTATGTGTGTGCGATAGTGCTGTGTGATAGTGCTGTGTGTGTGTTGCGTGTGATAGTGCTGTGTGTGTGAGTGCTGTGTGTGTGAGTGCTGTGTGTGTGAGTGCTGTGTGTGTGTGCTATGTATGTGAGTGCTGTGTGTGTGTGTGCTGTGTGTGTGTTGCGTGTGATAGTGCTGTGTATGTGAGTGTTGTGTGTGTGCTGTGTGTGTGTGCTATGTATGTGTGCTGTGTGTGTGTGCTGTGTGTGTGTGCTGTGTATGTGTGCTGTGTGTGTGAGTGCTGTGTGTGTGTGCTGTGTGTGTGCTATGTATGTGTGCTGTGTGTGCGAGTGCTGTGTGTGTGAGTGCTGCGTGTGTATGCTATGTATGTGTGCTGTGTGTGTGTTGCGTGTGATGGTGCTCTGTGTGTGAGTGCTATGTGTGTGTGCTGTGTGTGTGTGCTGTGTGTGTGTGCTATGTATGTGTGCTGTATGTGTGTTGCGTGTGATAGTGCTGTGTGTGTGAGTGCTGTGTGTGTGTATGTGCTGTGTGTGTGTGCTATGTATGTGTGCTGTGTGTGTGTGCTGTGTGTGTGCGCTGTGTGTGTGTGCTATGTATGTGTGCTGTGTGTGTGATAGTGCTGTGTGTGTGCTGTGTATGTGTGCTGTGTGTGTGATAGTGCTGTGTGTGTGCTGTGTGTGTGATAGTGCTGTGTGTGTGTGCTGTGTATGTGTGCTGTGTGTGTGTGTTGCGTGTGATAGTGCTGTGTGTGATAGTGCTGTGTGATAGTGCTGTGTGTGATAGTGCTCTGTGTGTGTGCTGTGTGTGTGTGTTGCGTGTGATAGTGTTGCGTGTGATAGTGCTGTGTGTGTGATAGTGCTGTGTGTGTGAGTGTTGTGTGTTGCGTGTGATAGTGCTGTGTGTGTGAGTGCTGTGTGTGTGAGTGCTGTGTGTGTGTGTGCTGTGTGTGTGTGCTGTATGTGTGTGCTGTGTGATAGTGCTGTGTGATAGTGCTGTGTGTGTGTTGCGTGTGATAGTGCTGTGTGTGTGAGTCCTGTGTGTGTGAGTGCTGTGTGTGTGAGTGCTGTGTGTGTGTGCTATGTATGTGTGCTGTGTGTGAGTGCTGTGTGTGTGTGCTGTGTGTTGCGTGTGATAGTGCTGTGTATGTGAGTGTTGTGTGTGTGCTGTGTGTGTGTGCTATGTATGTGTGCTATGTGTGTGTGTGCTGTGTGTGTGTGCATGTGTGCTGTGTGTGTGAGTGCTGTGTGTGCTGTGTGTGTGCTATGTATGTGTGCTGTGTGTGCGAGTGCTGCGTGTGTATGCTATGTATGTGTGCTGTGTGTGTGTTGCGTGTGATGGTGCTCTGTGTGTGAGTGCTATGTGTGTGTGCTGTGTGTGTGTGCTGTGTGTGTGTGCTATGTATGTGTGCTGTATGTGTGTTGCGTGTGATAGTGCTGTGTGTGTGAGTGCTGTGTGTGAGTGCTGTGTGTGTGTGTGCTGTGTGTGTGTCCTATGTATGTGTGCTGTGTGTGTGTGCTGTGTGTGTGCGCTGTGTGTGTGTGCTATGTATGTGTGCTGTGTGTGTGAATGCTGTGTGTGTACTGTGTGTGCGTGCTGTGTGTGTGCTATGTATGTGTGCTGTGTGTGTGTGATAGTGCTGTGTGTGTACTGTGTGTGTGCTGTGTGTGTGTGCTATGTATGTGTGCTGTGTGTGTGTTGCGTGTGATGGTGCTCTGTGTGTGAGTGCTGTGTGTGAGTGCTGTGTGTGAGTGCTGTGTGTGTGAGTGCTGTGTGTGTTGCGTGTGATAGTGCTGTGTGTGAGTGCTATGTGTGTGCTGTGTGTGTGTTGCGTGTGATAGTGCTGTGTGTGTGATAGTTCTGTGTGTGTGTGCTGTGTGTGTGATAGTGCTGTGTGTCTGTGCTGTGTGTGTGTGCTGTGTGTGTGGGCTGTGTGTGTGCTGTGTGTGTGTTGCGTGTGATAGTTATGTGTGTATGAGTGCTGTGTGTGTGTGCTGTGTGTGCTGTGTGTGTGTTGCGTGTGATAGTGCTGTGTGTGTGAGTGCTGTGTGTGTGTGCTGTGTGTGATAGTGCTCTGTGTGTGAGTGCTGTGTGTGTGTGTTGCGTGTGATAGTCCTAAAGTTTCGCCTAAGCTTGTTAAATGATCGAAGAAAATGTTTAGTTTCCAAGCGTTTACCCACGACATTGGTAAAGCTAATTTGGATATAGCGAGCAGAATTTCTCTTCTTGATACAGCTTGGACATTTTTCAGGAACCAATTCCATCAAATACTTGACAAACATGCTCCTTTAACGAAATTTAAAAAAATACCATCCACCTTGGTTTAACCCACAAATTGAAGCGCAGATATGAAGCTCGGTGGTTAACAAAGGAAGAACGATCTTGAGACCGACCGGTTACAGATATAATGTTGCATAATCGCTCCCTGAGATTGATGCGTAATGCAACAATTGCATACATTACATCATGGAATTCACATGGTAATCCAAAGGTCTTCTGGAAAACCATGACAACTATTGAGCACATCTTGATTTAAAGCTTTCGTGACTGCAGTAATTCATATTCTTTGGTTGTTATTTGTTTTACTCCCCTGCCGCGCCTCACCGCACGTCCCTGCATCTCTCGCTCCACTCACCACCAGCGCTTAAAGTAGGACAGGGTAAGCCGGCATGCATTCCGCTGACGGAACAAGCAGTCGGTGTGAGCAGCAATCGAACACAAACACCAGTTCAAAATGCGTTTGTATACGTACGTTATTCATGTTGTTACGGATAATTTAATCATCGATGCATGGGGACATTACGGGGTTGTTTTCACACTCCCTGTGCCCAGTTCACGCGCAGTCCGTGTGCAGGTTGAGTAAAGGTTCTGATTTTAAGTACTCACCACAACCTGTCCGGTGTCTCGTCTCTACTCTTGTCCCGCGTCTCTGTCTCCCTTGTCCCGTGTCTCCCGTCCCGTCTCTCTCTCGAGTCTCGAGTGAATTGTCCCCCTCCCACGCCCGCTCAGCAGCAGTCCGCAGTCCGCCTCCCGCACGAGGCCCACAGCCGCCCTCCGCGCGTGCGCCCGGACGAGTGGCGACGCGAGCCGGGGGCAGCGCCACGCGCCCTGGACAGCCGGCGAGGGCACGTGACGAGTTGGGCGAGGCAACGGGCTTCACCCCCCCCCCCCGCCATTGGCCTGTGCACGAAGCAAGCTCCGCCCATCGCAAGCCCCGCATCCCCATTTGTCCCCGCAAACAACAAGCGTGCTCTGCCTGTGTGGGCGGACACCCTCCGTGTGTTTTGCCCTTTAAAGTCTCGCTTCCGGAACCCACCCCAACAATTTGTTAACACCTCCACAACCCGCACGGCCTCCACTATCCCCACAACCCGCACGGCCTCCACTATCCCCACAACCCCCACGGTCTCCACTATCCCTACAACCCCCACGGCCCCCACGATCCCTACAACCCCCACGATCCCTACAACCCCCACGGTCTCCACTATCCCCACAACCCCCACGGCCCCCACTATCCCTACAACCCCCACGGCCCCCACGATCCCTACAACCCCCACGGTCTCCACTATCCCCACAACCCCCTCGGCCCCCACTATCCCCACAACCCCCACGGTCTCCACTATCCCCACAACCCCCACGGCCCCCACTATCCCTACAACCCCCACGGTCTCCACTATCCCCACAACCCCCACGGCCCCCACTATCCCCACAACCCCCACGGTCTCCACTATCCCCACAACCCCCACGGCCCCCACTATCCCTACAACCCCCACGGCCCCCACTATCCCTACAACCCCCACGGTCTCCACTATCCCAACCCCCACGGCCCCCACTATCCCTACAACCCCCACGGCCCCCACTATCCCTACAACCCCCACGGCCCCCACTATCCCTACAACCCCCACTGCCCCCACCCGCTGACAAGGGGCGGCTTAACCGGGCCTCGTGTCGACCCCAGCGCTGCACCGCGACTCCTCTGGTGTTGGAGTCGTCCACGGCGTGGTTGTGTTTGGTGATCATCATCGTCACTGCAGATGGCACCGTGCTGTTTCTGGGCGCGTCTCGAGACGCCGGACAGTGCCGTGGATGGGGGAGACGTCCCCTGGGTCCCTTCAGCAAGCCGCAGTTACCGGCGTGGTGAAGTATGGTCAAACTTCACCCCCCACACAGAGGCGAGGTTGTGAGTGGTGGGGGTACCCACACTCTACCCCACCAACCCAACACCACCACACACACACAGGCCTGGTTGTGAGTGGTGGGGGTACCCACACTCTACCCCTACACCCCAGCACCACCACACACACACAGAGGCGTGGTTGTGAGTGGTGGGGGTACCCACACTCTACCCCTACACCCCAGCACCACCACACACACAGAGGCGTGGTTGTGAGTGGTGGAGGTACCCACACTCTACCCCTACACCCCAGCACCACCACGCACACAGAGGCGAGGTTGTGAGTGGTGGGGGTACCCACACTCTACCCCTACACCCCAGCACCACCACACACACACAGGCCTGGTTGTGAGTGGTGGGGGTACCCACACTCTACCCCTACACCCCAGCACCACCACACACACACAGGCCTGGTTGTGAGTGCTGGGGGTACCCACACTCTACCCCTACACCCCAGCACCACCACACACACACAGAGGCGTGGTTGTGAGTGGTGGAGGTACCCACACTCTACCCCTACACCCCAGCACCACCACACACAGAGGCGTGGTTGTGAGTGGTGGAGGTACCCACACTCTACCCCTACACCCCAGCACCACCACACACACAGAGGCGTGGTTGTGAGTGGTGGAGGTACCCACACTCTACCCCTACACCCCAGCACCACCACACAGAGGCCTGGTTGTGAGTGGTGGGGGTACCCACACTCTACCCCTACACCCCAGCACCACCACACACACACAGAGGCGTGGTTGTGAGTGGTGGGGGTACCCACACTCTACCCCTACACCCCAGCACCACCACACACACACAGAGGCGTGGTTGTGAGTGGTGGGGGTACCCACACTCTACCCCTACACCCCAGCACCACCACGCACACAGAGGCGAGGTTGTGAGTGGTGGGGGTACCCACACTCTACCCCTACACCCCAGCACCACCACACACACAGAGGCGTGGTTGTGAGTGGTGGAGGTACCCACACTCTACCCCTACACCCCAGCACCACCACACACACACAGGCCTGGTTGTGAGTGGTGGCGGTACCCACACTCTACCCCTACACCCCAGCACCACCACACACACGCAGGCCTGGTTGTGAGTGGTGGGGGTACCCACACTCTACCCCTACACCCCAGCACCACCACACACACAGAGGCCTGGTTGTGAGTGGTGGGGGTACCCACACTCTGCCCCTACACCCCAGCACCACCACACACACACAGGCCTGGTTGTGAGTGGTGGGGGTACCCACACTCTACCCCTACACCCCAGCACCACCCCACACACAGAGGCGTGGTTGTGAGTGCTGGGGGTACCCACACTCTACCCCTACACCCCAGCACCACCACACACACAGAGGCCTGGTTGTGAGTGGTGGGGGTACCCACACTCTACCCCTACACCCCAGCACCACCACACACACACAGGCCTGGTTGTGAGTGGTGGGGGTACCCACACTCTACCCCTACACCCCAGCACCACCACACACACACAGGCCTGGTTGTGAGTGGTGGGGGTACCCACACTCTGCCCCTACACCCCAGCACCACCACACACACAGAGGCGTGGTTGTGAGTGGTGGGGGTACCCACACTCTACCCCTACACCCCAGCACCACCACACACACACAGGCCTGGTTGTGAGTGCTGGGGGTACCCACACTCTACCCCTACACCCCAGCAGCAGGAGGGGGAGGGGCGAGTTGCAGGGCTGCGAGTGGTGACGTCACGCGCCGCGTGTTGGGTGCACGCGGCGCGTAGGGGCTCAGCCGTGGTCTATCCGCTGCTGGATGAAGGCCCCCTCCCAGCCTTCGCCATCTTCCCTCGGGCCCCGCGATGCCACAACGCCGCCTCGCCGCTGCACGCGAGCGGAATCCACCGCTCCGTCTCCACGGCGAACGTCTCCCGGGCGCGTTCCGCTGCTCCCTCCCGTGGCTGCCACTCCACGGTTCGTGTCCACTGCCGGCCACGCCTCGCCACCCCTCCCCTCGCGAGACAAGCCCCGCCCACTTCGTTCAGCCCCGCCTACTCTCAAAGCCCCGCCCCCCTATAGAAGCACCTGTATCCCGCGTGAACCCGCCAACTCTCCGTGTCCCCGGCGCTGTTCGCTACCCGCACTATTTTCCCCGCCGTGTGTCCGTGCGCGCCGCCTCCGTGTTCGGTTCGAGTCCTCCGGGCGGATGTTGACTTCTTGTCGCGGCCGTCTCGCTGGGTACGGGGGGCGGGGTCGCTTTAACCGAGGAGTTGGGAGAGGGAGAGGCACGGACTACTTCGTCTGCAGCGCTCGTGTCGCCGCGGAGGCCGCTTCACTCGGCACCGCGCCCGTGAAGGCGGGAAACCGGCTGTGGTGCGCGTGACGGAGACACGGGGGGAGACGGGGAGAGACGAAGACACGGGGGGAGTGAGACGGAGACACGGGGGGAGACGGGGGGAGACGGAGACACGGGGGGAGTGAGACGGAGACACGGGGGGAGACGGGGAGAGACGGAGACACGGGGGGAGTGAGACGGAGACACGGGGGGAGACGGAGACACGGGGGGAGTGAGACAGATGCACGGCTTGGGAATTGAAAGACACGGGGAGAGAGATACAGGCACAGCGAGACAGCACACAGAGACACGGAGAGACGCAGGGAAGGAAAGACAGAGACACGGGGAGACTCGGAGGGAGACGCAGGGTGAGGGAGACGAACCACAGCAGCAGGAGGAGCAGCACCAACAACCACCACCAACAACCACCAGCACCACCCACCAGCACCACCACCAACAACCACCACCCACCAGCACCACCACCAACAACCACCAGCACCACCAACAACCACCACCCACCAGCACCACCACCAACAACCACCAGCACCACCAACAACCACCAGCACCACCCACCACCAGCACCACCAACAACCACCAGCACCACCACCAACAACCACCAGCACCACCACCACCCACCAGCACCACCAACAACCACCAGCACCAACCATCCAGCACCACCACCAACCACCAGCACCACCCACCAGCACCACCAACAACCACCACCCACCAGCACCACCACCCACCAGCACCACCACCAACAACCAGCACCACCAACCACCACCAGCACCACCACCAACAACCACCAGTACCACCCACCAGCACCACCACCAACAACCACCAGCACCACCACCCACCAGCACCACCAACAACCACCAGCACCACCACCAACCATCCAGCACCACCACCAACCACCAGCACCACCCACCAGCACCACCAACAACCACCACCCACCAGCACCACCACCAACAACCACCACCAACAACCACCAGCACCACCAACCACCACTAGCACCACCACCAACAACCACCAGCACCACCACCAACAACCACCAGCACCACCACCACCCACCAGCACCACCAACAACCACCAGCACCACCCACCAGCACCACCGCCAACAATCCAGCACCACCAACAACCACCAGCACCACCACCAACAACCACCAGCACCACCACCAACAACCACCAGCACCACCAACCACCACCAGCACCACCAACAACCACCAGCACCACCCACCAGCACCACCACCAACATCCACCAGCCACCACCAACCACCACCAGCACCACCCACCAGCACCATCCACCAGCACCACCAACAACCACCAGCACCACCAACAACCACCACCAGCACCACCAACCACCACCAGCACCACCCACCACCACCAGCACCACCCACCAGCACCACCAACAACCACCAGCACCACCAACAACCACCAGCACCACCAACAACCACCACCAGCACCACCCACCAGCACCACCAACAACCACCAGCACCACCCACCACCAGCACCACCAACAACCACCAGCACCACCAACAACCACCAGCACCACCAACAACCACCAGCACCACCAACAACCACCAGCACCACCCACCACCAGCACCACCACCACGGTGCCCTTCGGGCTGCTACGTGGCGAGCAGCAGAAGGCGACACGGCACAATCCCATTGTGAAGAAGAATCCCATTGTTGTACTGCGCTTCTATGCCCCCGCGGCTACCAACACGCACCACGAGGAGGGGTCTCAAAAATGGGATTTTGCATAGCCCCCCACCCCCACGTTGTAACGGGGGGCTGAGCCCCCGGTGGGCTGGGGGGACCCTGCGGGGCTGAGCCCCCGGTGGGCTGGGGGGACCCTGGTGGGCTGGGGGGACCCTGCGGGGCTGAGCCCCTGGTGGGCTGGGGGGACCCTGGTGGGCTGGGGGGACCCTGCGGGGCTGGGGGGTCCCTGGTGGGCTGGGGGGACCCTGCGGGCTGAGCCCCTGGTGGGCTGGGGGGACCCTGCGGGGCTGAGCCCCCGGTGGGCTGGGGGGACTCTGGTGGGCTGGGGGGACCCTGCACCACTCTCGCCTGGAACTTTTCTCAGCGGCCAGGGAGTAACGACCTGCTGGGAGCCCTCGTGGGCTTGAGCCCAGCGAAGGGCACTGTGGAACAAGATGCGATGATTGACAGACAAGACTCGGTGTTTTATGTTAAATAAATATATATTTATTGCCTTATTGGGTCTGAAACGATAACCATATCCCGAAATAAAGGGACAAGTCTTTTACACCAATTTTTTTTCGTCGCAAATATTGTAAATCAGTTATTCTCTACACCAATGCTTTTTAAATAGCCAATGTTTGCAAGATACAGATTTCATAAAACAATATTTACAACCATAAATACAAAATATGGACCTTAAAGACAAATAGTTCCCAATACTAAATATGTAATACATGAGGCGTCTAAACCAATGGCTTACTGTCACTAAAAATATGGGTCTTTTACAAGTGGTTCCCACCCTTTCTAGACCCACGTTCACTGCCAACCCTCTACACGTGAGGAAGAACTTGCAGTAACAAAAGAATGACTTTGTGAGTGACATCGTGGTGCCTTCAACCGCTCTGCAGAGCAATTGTTGTACGGTGCTTTTTTCAGGAATATTTTGCTGGTTTTTTTTCCATGGGTTTTCTGTTTGCACAGTCACATAGTCACTTTAAGATGTTTTCTTGTTCGTGTTTTTTTGTTTGTTGTGGTTGCACCCGATTCAAGAGCCGAGTGGCTCACAGGGCTATACCAAAATAAATAAACTGAAACTGAATTCCCATGGCCTTGTGGATTGTCATGGACTGCGATCCAGAGGTCAGGAACCACTCTTCTCTATCCATACTTCCCAACCGTAAATAGTTTACAGTTTATTTTTTTAACAGTTTTTTTTTAGAATTGCCCTGTGAGCTAAGAAACTCTTGAATCGGGTTTCATCAACAAAACAGAAACACTGTAAAATTGTAAACATAACGTTTGTAACAGGTCGCATAAAAATAAAATAAACTGTACATTAAGATTCAAGAAACATATTGCAAGATAGTCCATCTAGTGTGAGGAATAACATTCGATCAAATATTGCAAAACGAGGAATAGAAACGCCTTTGGTAAAATAGTTTTCCTGTGCAAACAACAAATTCGAAGTAACACGAGTAATAACAATCACAATGACATTGCATACATTACAACAGCACAATACTCATATACAGAATAAAAAATAAACACAGCATTGGTCAGCGAGACCGTTTACCAGTAGTAAATATACAATGTACATATATATTACTTTGTGGCAAGTTTAAGGCAGGTACAAGAATAATTCGTGACAAAACGTGTCGAACATTCCCAGTGCAGGAACCCTTTGAGTCATCGACTCGTGCATTGCGTTTACGACGCCCACACAGATTCTGGTCCCTTCAACCACACACAAGTCAGACTGCACCACAACCACTCCACTACGACCCCTTCCTCTCGCTCACACTTGTACACACACACAACTCGCACATTAACTCAGGTTCACACACAGACACACAATGCTGACACATTCAGTAGAGCAGGAAGGGGGTGCAGGAAATGTCATGGAGAGAAGGAAGACAGCGGTGGTGCAGCCCAGGTGAGGAGAGACACAGACAGAGAGAAAGTCGGGAACTTCTGGAGCCTGGACGTAAGCAGGGGGAGTCTACGGTGAGAGCGGCGGAGCGCTATGGAGTTGAGAATTCACGAATCACAGATTTGTGACACTCCCCTGAACCCACTGGGCTATGAAGTGGCCAGGAATAGGCAGTGGGGCAAGTGGGACTGACTCCCATCTGCGTGAACTTTTGAAGGTAACTCCAGTTAACTCCCACGTGTATAATCTACAATTGTACAGGCATTGAGTGGTTGACTGAAGGTTTTGACAGAAGGCCTTGGTTGCTGGAGTGGAGAACACGTGGTGGTGGGGAGTGCAGGGGGTCCCTGATGTTCATTGTCTCTCTCTACACACAACCCTGCCTTGTTTCGCACTCACGTCGCAGACATGTTGAGGAACGCAACGTAACATTTCCCCGCACGCACACAAACACACACGTATATATACACACGTTGTTATGTCGTTTGAACTCCGTTTAGCCGAGCCAAGTCACACACATTGTGGTGGGTGCAGAGCGGTTAGCACGTGGCGGTTAGCGCTACACTACGAGCCCGGCGACCCGACTGCGATTCCCGCTCACGGCCAACACCGGCGACGATTATCGATTCTGAATAATCGATTTCAACTTGGCTCAGCTGAGCTCACTTCTGAGGTGGGGGCAGTGTAGAGGTACTGTACAACTCACACATGCGCTGCCACCTTCAGTGCCATCGTGATCTCTGGCGTGCGTAGCTACGAGTGTTCGTTGTAATCGACGCAACCCTTCAACACAACTCATCCACTCCTCAAGGTAAGATCGTTAACAATGTAGGTTAAGGTAACATCTTTTAAAAAAAAAATGCTGTTCAAGATTTAGTCCTTTTTTCCACAAAAAAATGTTTCTGCTCGAGGCCTTTGCTTACAAATGTCCCATTTTTTTTTCTGTTAAGAAAAGAAAAACTCTTTAAAGTGCAGAGGGCTGCTTCGAAATGCTACTAAAGCTGGTTTTCAATAAAGTGTTTGATAAGTTTAAATGCTGTTTAACAGTTCTTTAACGCAGAATTGGTTATAAATGTGTGTTCATTGTGTTGTAAAGTTATGTACACAGAGTATGTAGTTGTCTGTACATGTAAAGTACGTATTTTGGTTTCTAGGTATGAAACAACACATTTCTATAAGGTACGGTCCCTATCCCTACCTCATTCCATTGTTTCTTATGGGAGACACTGCCTCACTTTGCATCACATTGGCAATGTTTACACTCTTACGGTCCCCATCTCCCCCCCCCCCCTCATTAACACGGAGTAGTATTACTATAAGGTAAAAGTCCCCGCTATACATCGTTCCGTTATAAGTCGCAACTTTTCGATCCTTAACCCCAACGTATATTGGGGACGCCCTGAAGAGAGAAAGGAGAGGTGGTGGAGAGTCTATGGAGGATCGTGTAGGTGGAGAGTGCGATGTCTCAGTCGATTGGGCACCGGGTTGGGAGCCAGTGGGAGAATCTTGAGGATTGTCTGTGATGAGGTTTCATTTACAGAAGCTGTGAGTTGAGGCAGCAGCAGGATTTTGGATCGTGTGGAATTTAGCGGTGAGGGATTTGAAGTGGGCAAAGAGGAGTGTGGAGAGTCACAGAGAGGGAGAGAGATGGTCAGAGCACGGTCTGTAAACAATCAGCTCATGAAGCACAGGCAGTCAGCACTGCACTCACACATGGCACTGTGGGTAAGAGCGGCTCCACGTGCCGGCCAGGGTGGTCACGGGGGAGCCCACGGAAGATTTCTTCAAACGGCGTCCGTGCCTTTGTCTCCGTTGTCCCCCTTAGCGTCCATTCATCATCAGTGGATGCCCATTCTCCTTCACATTCACCATCGTCAGTGGATGCCCATTCTCCTTCACGTTCACCATCATCAGTGGATGCCCATTCTCCTTCACATTCACCATCGTCAGTGGATGCCCATTCTCCTTCACGTTCACCTCCATCAGTGGATGCCCATTCTCCTTCACATTCACCATCAGTGGATGCCCATTCTCCTTCACATTCACCATCGTCAGTGGATGCCCATTCTCCTTCACGTTCACCATCATCAGTGGATGCCCATTCTCCTTCACATTCACCATCATCAGTGGATGCCCATTCTCCTTCACATTCACCATCAGTGGATGCCCATTCTCCTTCACATTCACCATCATCAGTGGATGCCCATTCTCCTTCACATTCACCATCGTCAGTGGATGCCCATTCTCCTTCACGTTCACCTCCATCAGTGGATGCCCATTCTCCTTCACATTCACCATCAGTGGATGCCCATTCTCCTTCACATTCACCATCATCAGTGGATGCCCATTCTCCTTCACATTCACCATCAGTGGATGCCCATTCTCCTTCACATTCACCATCATCAGTGGATGCCCATTCTCCTTCACATTCACCATCAGTGGATGCCCATCCTGCACATCACAGTCCACGTCTGCTTGCCCATCGCCACTGAGGAACAAAATCACGAGTTTACAAACCGCACGGTGCCTGCACCCAGCAACACCTGGACACAGTTCACGGGGAATCACCCCCCAGGTGCTCAGTGGTGCCGACTGAGCGCCTCTGAGAACCCAGCCCAGCTTCCTGTGTTTACGTTCAATCGTGCGGAGCTGGGCTGGGGGGATACTGGGCTAGGGGGGGTGGAGGCACCTGTGTGAGCGGGAGGAGCTCCAAGACGACCAAGGGTGCATCTTGATGAAGAAGATGACAGCCGCAGACGCCAGGATCACGCCCGCCACCACCATCAACACCGTCACCACCGTCTCCCACCAGGTGTGGACACGTGGTGTGGGCGAGGTCTCCCCGCGTGATCGTGCAGCTGCAGAAACACGGACGGCGGTGTCAAGAACCAAAGACTGAGAGAGAGTGGGGGGCTCAATGAGACCCCCACTCTCACCCAGCACCACTCAGCGACTCAGCACGGCTTCACTTGCAGCAGGGAGAGACCACTCACTCAACACGGCTTCACGTGCAGCAGGGAGAGACCACTCGCTCAACACGGCTTCACGTGCAGCAGGGAGAGACCACTCACTCAACACGGCTTCACGTGCAGCAGGGAGAGACCACTCACTCAACACGGCTTCACGTGCAGCAGAGAGAGACCACTCACTCAACACGGCTTCATGTGCAGCAGGGAGAGACCACTCACTCAACACGGCTTCACTTGCAGCAGGGAGAGACCACTCACTCAACACGGCTTCACGTGCAACAGGGAGAGACCACTCACTCAACACGGCTTCACGTACAGCAGGGAGAGACCACTCACTCAACACGGCTTCACATGCAGCAGGAAGAGACCACTCACTCAACAAGGCTTCACATGCAGCAGGGATAGACCACTCACTCAACACGGCTTCACGTGCAGCAGGGAGAGACCACTCACTTAACACGGCTTCACGTGCAGCAGGGAGAGACCACTCACTCAACACGGCTTCACGTGCAGCAGGGAGAGACCACTCACTCAACACGGCTTCACGTGCAGCAGAGAGATTCTCTCTCCAGCTCTGCACCCTCCACCCTGTGATCTGTGACCCTTGACCTTCCACCCACCACCGTCTGCACGAGCGACGGTGGTGGGTCACAGCGCCACCGTGTGGCGAGCGCGACGCTCCCCTCTCATTCACCTGCAGCCGTCACGTTCAGCTTCACCTCTCGTTCCACCTTCCAGTTGTCCTTCCCACAGCTGATACAAATGACATCGCAATTGAACACGGGGCTGAGGGTCCTGGAGACGTTGAGGAGCCTGAGGGAGCAGTCCCCCTTTTCCTTGTCTCCCGCAAACTCAGCTCTTCCAAGCCAGAGATTCCCGATAAGTGAGTCGTAGATCTGGAATGGCACAAAACACAAATTGGAGCATGAACCACAATCCTACTACGATCAAATCACAATGAACCTGAACTAATTGGATCTTGATAGCCAAGCAGGGTTGAGCTTACTTAATACTTTGACTGGGGATGCCAAGGGTTGTAGGCTTGGGCTGCAAGATGGCCAGGACATTGTGATACAGCCATGGATTTGATTTGTAGATAATGTTAAAGAGTGCTTCTATCTATGGATTGAGTCTGTGTAGAGCTTTGCCCATCATCCCCATGTGTGGTGGGGTTTCTCTGGGTTATCCGGTTTCATCTCAACATGATTCAAAACCCTCACGAACTCAAATGGCAAGACCCTTCTCATTAATAGGGTCTTGCGACTTGGTGCGACATTCCTGGGTGATTAAGCGACTCTTTTATTATTCTGGAACGAAACAAACCCCTAAATAACATTGCATTACTCTCAATTACTGAGTTGAATATTCAGGGTTGACGTGGTAGGAGGTTCTCACATTGATGATATCATCTGTGCATGCTTACTATGTAGCCTGTGGGCATCGTGAGCCACGTGATGTAGAGGCCACTCGAGACAGTCGACGGCGAGGAGAATGAGCAGGGAAGAGTCACACTCTCTCCCTCCATCACATCCACGCTCTCCGGTAGGGAGAGCTGTAGCATCACAGCAGACATCACAGCTACACAGGGAGAGAGAGAGAGAGAGACCGGGCACTCTCATGAGAGATGTCTCCACAGAGAGAGATCAACAATATCCTATCACTGTATAGACAATACAGATGTCTAGATAGGGACTGGTTACTGTTGTTAAAGTGCTCACCACAGGTTTACTCAGCAAGGGCAGGGCCAGAGGGGGTCTAGATGCAGACGTTACACACAGAGTGGCACTGTAACATTCACGTTCACACTGACCAAGTGTCGGTGAATAACAAAACGAGCTCACTGAAGAGCAGTGACCTAAAATTTGCTCCATTCAGCATCAGCTGTTTGAGAGGAAGACCGCTCACCTGGTGAGTGAGCGCCACTGCCTCCCTCACCGTCAGTGGTCACGAGGGCGGCGTGCGGGACGAGTCTCAGCGCGGCCACGGGAGGCACCGACGCTCACGGCTACACGGGGGCCCTGGCACTGGGACCCCATCGCCATGACGTCATCGTGACGACGATTCACACTGGACTCTCAGCTGCTTCAACATCGCTTCTTTTCCACTGCACACCTGAGCCATGCTGGGACTGTGCTAAGCCAGCCCGGTGCGGCATCAGGAGCGGGCCAGGTTGTTTTTCAACGGCAGAAGCCGAGTCGTGTCGCTGATGTCACACGCAATGAACGAGTCGAGATGCATGTTTAATGATCATCATGAATTCTGCATCTGGCCCTGCTTGGCCCTGGGCGAGTGTCGGATGTCCTGCGAGGCCGGCGCGGTTTGGTTTGGGCTCAGCGCTGCAATCTTCAGGGGGAAACCACCAGGACAGTGAGGGACCTACACTGGCACGGCTTGGCTGTGTCAGTGGGAAACAAGCAGGACCGTGAGGGCCCTGGGCTGGCACGGCTCGGGTGTGTCAGTGGGAAAGGGGTCTGAAGGAGACCGCCCCAGGTGTGCTGAGTGAGTGCTTCTCGGTGTGAACTCACACAGGAGGGAGATGAACGCCGCTGCGACCAGGAGCCACTTCATGGTGCCTCCGTCTCCTGATGAACACGGAAGAGAGTGGTTCATCGCATCTCTCGTTCCACTCACCACCAGCGGTTACAGTGGGGCACGGCGAGGCAGAATGCATTCTGCCGAGGGAACAGACAGGCGGTGTGACAGAGCAGAATTGCTTGGGGAAAGCGTGAGGCGACTTGTGAACCGCGGGGCTGAGTTATGTGGCACGAGAGAGACCCGGTCACAGTAAAATCCACAGGCGAGCCGAGCACAGTGAGGCACCCATCCCGCATTGAGCGATAGGAGGAAGTCTGTGGCCACACAATGGCGTAGTGGTTTCGTTATCATTGTTGTGATCACAGTGTGGTTTGTGTTAACGTCTCCCTACACGCAGCACTGTGGAGGGAGACGTTCGCTTGGTCCATTCAGCTACCCACACTGACCGGCGTGGTGAAGTATGGTCAAACTTCACCCTCCCCCCCACTACCTGTGTGTGAGAGACACACAGAGACAACACGTAGACAGAGAGACACACAGAGATAACACGTAGACAGAGACACACACAGAGACAACACGGAGACAGAGTGAGAGGCACACAGAGTGATAGACACACGGACACACAGAGTGATATACACACAGAGACACACAGAGTGATATACACACAGAGTGATACACACACAGAGACATACAGAGTGATATACACACAGAGACACACACAGTGATACACACAGAGACACAGAGTGATATACACAGAGTGATATACACACAGAGACACAGAGTGAGAGACACACACAGAGTGAGACACACAGAGTGATACACACACAGAGACACACAGAGACACACACACAGTGATACACACAGAGACACACAGAGTGATATACACACAGAGTGATATACACACAGAGACACACAGAGTGATATACACACAGAGACACGTAGACCACGAGTGTAACAGTCACAGGCTGAGACTTTCACACAGAGAGACGCCTCGACACGAGGAGTCGATGAACCAAATGGAACCACGAGATTCGCGATGGGGACACAGGGACGCAGTCTCCGTGAGCAGGGCGAGAGAGACGACCTCACCTCCTCTCAGCTGTGATGCTGCTGATGCTGGGAGGAGCAGGGACGTGAGGTCGCCTCCAGTACCCGGCGATGATAGCGGCAGCAGCTACAACGCGGCTGTTTTATACAGCACCCCACCGGCCACCACCTGCAACTCCGCCTACATTATCAGCACTCCGCCTACCACCACCAGCACCCCGCTACCACCACCAATACAACATCGCTGGCGTTGTGACTGCCGTGTGTCCGTGGCTATAACATCTCCCCTCCTCTTGTTCTGCTTCGAGGCAGTGAGCTTTTGTTCGTGACAAAACCCGTGTTTAAAATAAATAAATAAAATACTTCGTTCACATTTTTTCATACCTGACAATAACTGCTTCGCCCTTTGTGGCAGATAGGCTAAGCAAGGACGTCTAGTGGAGTGAAGTTGTATCATCGTGAACTAGATACATCCATACGTAGATTCGCCTTAATTACCAGAAGACAATCACACTTCCACCTGAATGGGTGCTTGCATGAAACGTCCTTTAGACATCCAGCCAGAGGCGTGATGCGCACATTTAACTGAAAACCAAATACAATCTACAAATGTGCACATCGCTCTTTAATTAGTACTGTGTAAGTATTCATTGTTAGAGAAGTATGTACATTGTGTATCGACTTTGCAACTCGTTTCTGTGCTTCAGTTACCCTCTGTAAATGTTTTTAATTCAGAAGTTGTATATTTGTTTCATGAGACTGAGGAATGTTTAGCTTTGTGTTAATAAACATGACTGCAGTACATGATGAAAGGGGTGTCTTGTCGTGAGCGGTATTCGGAGTTCAGTTTTTTTATTTTCAACTAGCGGTTAGTACCCAGCGTTACCCGAGCGAAAAAGGCAGACACACACATGGACTTACAAACAGACATGGACCCATACACATAGAAACCCACTGACTTACACGCACGCAAACACATATGGACTCACACACACAGACATCGACTTGAGAGACACGTAGTTACACACACAAATCGACTCAAACACACAGAGTTACACACACATATCGACTCACACATACATACATAGACTGAACAACAACAACCGCCATTCGCCACTAAGTGGCAGTGACGTCACCACAACGCTTGTGGCAGGCTATGTGCACCTTGAGGCCACGTGAAGTGTCGAACACCTGCTGGCAGGAGGTCACGGGGCAGACCCAGATGGCACAGGTCGACTGAGATGACTGGCAGATGCACCACCTGTGCCCTGTACCCTGCTAACTTGCTGTGCTTTAGCCACACGGTGCACCGCTCGTTCTTGTGAGCATCGCTCCTCCGCCCTCTGTTGTTGTTGGAGCCCGACTGCCTCCAACTGGCCTGTAGCGTCCTTCACGAGGCTCCTCCAAAGATACCGACCTTGACACCGCTGGTACCAGTCATCGACAAGTCCACTCAGCTGCACATCGTCCTGTAGCACATCACTCCATCTCTTCTCTAGCCCGTGCCGCGCCCGTTTAGAGACCTCGATCCGGCGGAACAAAAGGTGTTTAGAGGCATGCGGTGGCTGGGCATGCAGGCTACATGGCCCAGTCAACACAGCCTTGCCTGGCCATGCAGGCTACATGGCCCAGCCAACACAGCCTTGCCTGGCGTAGGAGGTCACCAATGGGACTTTGTCGAGATCTTTAAAGTATTTGTGAGCTCATCACACAATCCAGCCTGATTAAACCCAGGATGAATCGTAGGCAGGCCAGCCTAAATGTTTGTAACCGGCGAAAATGTTGCATTAGGGGGGTCCAAGTTTCGCCAGTGTAGAGAAGGGAGGGAATTACCATGGGCGAGACGACGTGGAGCTTCGTGCAGAGCGAGAGACTAGGTAGCTTCAACACAGCGTTACACAGCCGATGAAAAGATAATGCCGCTCAACTGATTCAGAGTGAGACCTCTGGTGTTAAACCGGAGCCGGTCATGAGTACACTGGGCAGGTATGGGAAACTCTGCACTCTCCACAACTGGCCCATCACCAATTGTGAGTTATGGGGGTGGATTGTCCGATGGTACAAAATACCCAGGCAGGTGCTTAGTTTTGGTGGGGCTGATGGTAAGGCCCCACCTCTTAGTGGCAAGCTCCAGGTTGAGCAGCAGCGCGTCCAACTCCTCTTCTGAGTGAGCATTAATTACCAGATCATCGGCATACATAACGTGGTTGACCAATAGGGAGCCATCGATTGACCGCACCCGGGCATCGATGAGCCTCCCATTGTATTTGAATCAGATGTGAATTCTTCCGGTAGAGGCATTGAAGGCTTAACGAAGTACGTGGTCCAAATATATGTAAAAGAATGTGGGAGGCAGTGGACATCCCTGTCGCACCCCAAGATGTACAGGGAGTGGCTCTGATTCACGGTCTCGTAGTTTTATGTGGGGCCGCTCACCATCATGAAGGTCCTTAAGGATCGTGAGCAGAGGGTCAGGGACTCGAAAAGTACAAGGAGCAACCCAGAGCCCAGGCCTAATGATGGTATCATAGGCCCTGAGCAAGTGAATGAAGCACACATATGGACTAACACGCACACATGGACCTACAGGTACGCAACAAAATGGACTAACACTGACTAACATGGAGCCACGCACACACAGCGACGAACACACATGCACATGGACTGACACACACACATATCAAGTCACACACACACATTGACTTACGCACACACATCGAGTGACACACACACATACATGGACTTACAGACACATTGACCTACACACACACAATTGGACTTACAGACACACACACAGGGACTTACACACACACATGGACCCACGCACACACATCGACTCACACAAACATAGACTCACACACACAGACATGAACTTACACACACACATACATATCGACGCACACACACACATGGACTGTCACACATAGACACATTGCCATACACACATCGACTGACACACATAGACTCCCACACAAACATACATGGACTGACACACGCATATAGAGGCACAGAAACATGGACTGAGACACACACATGGACGTACGCACACACACACATGTACGTACAGACACACACACATGGACTCACACGCACACATGGACCAAAAGACACACACATAGAAAGAAATGTACTTACACTGACTGACATGGAGCGACACACACACACATTGACTCACACACACACATGGCCGCAGACATGCACATCGACCCACACACACACATGGACTTAGACGCAGGCATTATTACTGTGAAAGAAGTAAATTAATTAAAAAAGAGTAGTTTTCTACACACACCACGCACACACATTGACTTACGCACACACATACATGGACTTACGCACACACACCATGACGGTATGCACTATGACTACAGCAGTGCATACCGACTGTGGTGGTACCTGCTTTCACTACAGCAGTGCACACGGCCTGTGGTGGTACCTGCTTTCACTACAGCAGTGCAAACTGACTGTAGTGGTTGGTGGTATCACTACAGCAGTGCCTAGTGACTGTGGTGGAACCTGCTATCACAAAGGCAGTGCATACTGACAGTGGTGGTAGCAGCTATTACAAAAGCAGTGCATACTAACTGTGGTGGTACCTGCTATGATAACAGCAGTGCATACTGTGGTGGTACATGGTTTAACAACAGCAGTGCATACTGAATGTGCTGGTACCTGGTATGATTACAGCAGTGCCTATTGTGGTGGTACCTGCTTTCCCTGTAGCAGTGCATGCTACTGTTGTGGTAGCTGGTATGATTACAACAGTGCATACAGTGGTGGTACCTGCTTTCCCTGCAGCAGTGCATGTATACTGTGGTGTAGGCTATGATGACAGCAGGGCAAGCGACAGTGGAGGTACCTGCCATGAGTAGAGTAGTACATGCTGACTGTATAGCAGTATTTATGGACTGTACAGTAGTACATGGTGACTCCATAGCAGTATTTATGGACTGTACAGTAGTACATGCTGACTCTAGCAGTATTAATCGACGGTACAGTAGTAGATGCTGACTGTATAGCAGTATTTATGGACTCTACAGTAGTACATGCTGACTCTATAGCAGTATTTATAGACTCTACAGGAGTACATGCTGACTGTATATCAGTATATTTAGTGACTCTATAGCACAAAGTACTCACGTGACAGAGTGCCGTGGTGTGGCCGTGAGCTCGACTGAACGCGCATCACTTGGCAGGGTCCGCCCCCCCCCCCACGCAATTGGCGTCAGTTGGTACGGTCGAGCTCGTGCAGTAAGTAAATAATTAAAATAAGAATGGCACTAAATCGCTAATTAAACTAATTTGAAGTTGACGGCTGGGAAAACGGAATAGCCTATGCCAAGCAGGGGGCTCGGGGCGTGCCACCCGGCAATTTTTTTCGGACTTGAACCCCACCGTTTGAGAGCCAAATCCCCCGCAAGCACGTGCACGCGGAGACTTTTATATATAAGGCTAGCGGTAATTACCCGGCATTGCCCAGGTCAAAAAAATGTTTTAGAACTACTCTTAAAAAGCTTACATATACATACACAGACACTAAGATATTGTGAAAGCCCAGTGGGCCATTTGTCCATTTCACCACCAACAAAATTATAAGAGGCTTGCAAAAGTCCAAAAAGTAATAGAAAGTGTGAGGTAAATAGTTGATCTAAAAGGTTTCCAAAAATTGTGGACACCCCGCCCCCCCTCAGAAAATATATGTACCCCCGCATAGGTATCTATATCTACACACCCTACATATAACAGAGTAAGTAGTATCTCTTGACTCTGTAGTTGTATCTACTGAGCCAGTAGTAGCTACTAACTGGGTAGTAGGAGTTGCTGATTGTAGCAGTAACTACTGACCGTAGTAGTATTTACTGGGCTGCAGTAGTATCTACCGACTCTATAGAAGTAACGACTAACTGTATAGTAGTATCTGCTGACTCTATAGTAGTATCCACTGACTATAGTAGTAACTACAAACTCTATAGCAGTATCTACTCATTCTATAGTAGTAGCTACTGCCCATAGTAGTATCTACTGACTGTGTAGTCGTATTTCCTGACTGTAGCAGTATTTACTGACCGTAGTGGTATATACTGACTGTTTTAGTATCTACTAACTCTATATAGCATGATCTACCAACTGAATAGCAGTATCTACTATGACTACAGCAGTTCAAAGTGACTGTGGTGGGACCTGCTATGATTACAGCAGTGCATATTGTGGTGATACCTGCTATTATTACAGCAGCGCATACTGAATGTGGTGGTACCTGCTATGATTACAGCAGTGCATACTAACTGTGGTGGTACCTGCTATGATTACAGCAGTGCATACTGACTGTGGTGGTACCTGCTATGATTGCAGCAGTGCATACTGAATGCGGTGGTACCTGCTATGACTATAGCAGTGCATACCTACATTTGGTGGGACATGCTTTCCCTAGACCAGTGCATACTCACTGTGGTGGTACCTGATATCACTAAAGCAGTGCATACTGATTGTGGTAGTACCTGCTATGATTACAGCAGTGCATACTGACTGCGGTGGTACCTGCTTTCACTACAGCAGTGGAAACTGCTGTGGTGGTAGGTGCTATCATTACAGCAGTGCATACTCACTGGTGATACCTGCTATGATTACAGCAGTGGATACTGACTGTGGTGGTATCCTATGACTACAGCTGTGCATACTGACTGTGGTGGTACCTGCTATTACAGCAGTGCATACTGACTGTGGTGGTACCTGCTATGATTACAGCAGTGCATACTGCTGTGGTGGTACCTGCTTTCACTACAGCATTGCATACTGCTGTGGTGGAACCGATTACAGCAGTGCATACTGACTGGTGGTACCTGCTATGATTACAGCAGTACATATTGTGGTGGTATCCTGCTATGACTACAGCAGTGCATACTGCTGTGGTGGTATCCTGCTTTGGTAACAGCAGTGCATATTGTGGTAGTACTTGTTATCACGACAGCATTGCGTGCTGACTGTGGTGGTACCTATGACTACAGCATTGCATGCTGACTGAGGTGGTATCCTGCTATGACTACAGCAGTGCATGTCGACTGTGGTGGTATCCTGCTATGATTACCACATTGCATGCTGACTGTGGTGGTATCCTGCTATGACTACAGCAGTGCATACCTACTTTTGGTGGGACATGCTTTCCCTAGACCAGTGCATACTCACTGTGGTGGTACGTGCTATCATTACAGCAGTGCATACTGACTGGTGATACCTGCTATGATTACAGCAGTGGATACTGTGGTGGAACCTGCTTTCACTACAGCAGTGCATACTGTGGTGGTACGTGCTATGATTACAGCAGTGCATACTGACTGGTGATACCTGCTATGATTACAGCAGTGAATACTGACTGTGATGGTATCCTATGACTATACCTGTGCATACTGACTGTGGTGGTACCTGGTATTACAGCAGTGCATACTGACTGTGGTGGTTCCTGCTATGATTACAGCAGTGCATACTGCTGTGGTGGAACCTGCTTTCACTACAGCAGTGCAAACCGACTGTGGTGGAACCTGCTATGATTACAGCAGTGCATACCGACTGTGGTGGCACCTGCTATGATTACAGCTGTACATATTTTGGTGGTACCTGCTATGATGACAGCAGTGCATACTGTGGTGGTGGTACCTGCTATGATGACAGCAGTACATACTGTGGTGGTGGTACCTGCTATGAAGACAGCAGTACATGCTGACGTTATGTATCTTAAAAGTGAAAGGTAAATTTGTGAGTATGTGTGTGTGTTGGAAATGTTAAGCATACTTGGCGACATGCAGGCAAGTTTTGTAAACGGGAAAAGAGCGATTCTAAAGAAATGTACAACCTTCGTTGCGCGATTTAAAGAATCGATTCTTGGCGCGCTCTGGTTTTATGTTCTTCTAAATTAATGAGTTATCTTTTCATTTGTATATAGTCTTTAAGTTTTCAGACGTTTTTCAATATATTTTCCCGCTAGTAGCAGTATATATCGACTTTATTGCACAAAGTACTCACCTGACAGATTGCCGTGACGAGGCCTAGTCCCGTACAAAGCCTCCGGCCTCGCCTAGATTGCCCGGGCGGCCGAGGCTGGAGCCCGGGCCCCTACCCCCCCCCCCCCCACCGCTACAAAAATCCTATTTAATCGCTGTAATTTTAGTATCTACCGAGCCTATAATAGTTAGTGCACACATTGGGGTGGAGGGGGAGAGAAGAGGACGTGACACTTTGATGAATTTACCTCAGCGTCGCGTGTACATTTTTTGCATTTTGAATGAGCAATGGCGTCCCCCCTGCGGCGGCGTCTGTGCATTGCCAGGGGCAACAACTCGCGTCTGTGCGTTGCCAGGGGCAACAACTCGCGGCTGTGCATTGCCAGGGGCAACGGCGTTTCGCGCATGCGCAGCAGCGAGCCGGTCGGCAAAGTAAATAAATAAATAAAGATAAATCGCACTTAAACGTTAATTACACCACTTTAAAGGTGACTGACGGCAAAACAGAATAGCCTATGCTGAGCGGGGGGCTTGGGGCGTGCCGCCTGGCAAAAAAATTTCCACGCGAACCCCGCGGTCCGAGAGCCAAATCCCCCGAAAGCGAGCGTACACAGACAGAGAGAGAGACAGACAAAAATGCCTTTTATTGGTTAGATATATACTGATACTAGCGGGGAAATATATATTTTAAAACGTCTGAAAATTTGAAAACATAACTTACAAATGAAAAGATAACTCATTCTTTCAAAATAAAATCCGTTTAAAATGAAAACCGAGCGCGCCAAGAATCGATTCTTTAAATCGCGCACAGGAATCGAAGGTTGTAGATTCCTTTAGAATCGTCTTGAAGCGACGACGCTCGCTTGCGAGGGATTTTGCTCTCTAACCGCGGGGTGCGCGTAGAAAAAAAATTGACGGGCGGCAAGCCCTAAGCCCCCTGCTTGGCACAGGCTATTCCGTTTTCCCATCCCTAAACTTTAAGGTAGTTTAATTAACGATTTAGTGTTTAATATAATTATTTAATTATTTTTTGCCGCTCAGCGCGTGGCAGCGGACGTTTGCGCATGCGCGAAACGCTGACCGAGGGTTGCCCCTGGCAACGCGCACGCGGTGGAGGGGGAGGGGCGATTCTCATTACCGTGGGCGCGCTACAAGGTGAGTCGCGCATATCAACAGCTCCGTTTAAACATAGATATTACTCTTTACTCATTTGATTACTCTTAATTATTAGGTCAGATGATGGAGGTTGAGCAATGTTTGATGATCGTGCATATGCACACCGTAACACGTTTTTCTCCCCTGGGTAGTAAGTGTTATTTTTAATTTGCTTAAGCCTACTATTTATGGAAAATGTCTTATTATTCCCCACAAACTTTGCTTTTGTGAGCAGCCCTTTAAGTGAAGGAATGACACAAATGCACACCACGTATTATAATTGAAAATAGCTACATTTCTAAATATGTCCTTGACACAAAAGCTAAGTTTGAGGGGAATTATTGCTTTTTGGTACTTTTGAGGCATACGCATATAGAGAGTAACACCGCGCAGGGACTAAATAAATCATAACTTTTTTGTTACACAGTGTTTATTAACGATACCAAATTTGCTACTTTTAGACTTTGTTATTATTTAAATAAATAAACCTGTTTATGTTTTGGTTCCAGCTTATTCACACTTTCCCCCTATGTGCAGGGGTTGGTCAGTGAAATGTTTATTCGGGTTTATTTGTGTGCATCTGGACATAGTTACAGGTCACGTAAGTTTATTTATTATTATTAGTTTATATTTTTTTACACTTTCGCTCGCGGCTAATTAAAAAAACTAAATGGCGGCACTTGAGTCAGTGTATGATGTGTGAGTGACTCAGCTTATAATCACTGCTGTAATCATAGCAGGTACCACCACAGTCGTATGCACTGCTGAGATCATAGCAGGTACCACAACACCAGTATGCACTGCTGTAATCATAGCAGGTACCACCACAGTCGGTATACACTGCTGTCATGATGGCAGGTACCACCACAGTCAGTATGCATTGCTGTAGTGATAGCAGGTGCCACCACAGCAGTATTTACTGCTGTAATCATAGCAGGTACCACCGCAGTCGGTATATACTGCTCTCATCAAATCAGGTACCACCACAGTATGTACTGCTGTGATAGCAGGTACCACCACAGTATGTACTGCTGTCATCATAGCAGGTACCACCACAGTATGCACTGCTGTCATCATAGCAGATACCACCACAGTATGTACTGCTGTCATCATAGCAGGTACCACCACAGTATGTACTGCTGTCATCATAGCAGGTACCAACACACTCGGTATGTAATTCTGTCATCATAGCAGGTACCACCACCACAGTTTGTACTGCTGTCATCATAGCAGGTACCACCACAGTATGTATTTCTGTCATCATAGCAGGTACCACCACAGTATGTATTTCTGTCATCATAACAGGTACCACCACAGTATGTATTTCTGTCATCATAGCAGGTACCACCACAGTATGTATTTCTGTCATCATAACAGGTACCACCACAGTATGTACTGCTCTCATCATAGCAGGTACCACTACAGTATGTGCTGCTGTCATCATAGCAGGGACCACCACAGTATGTACTGCTTTCATCATAGGTACCACCACCACAGTATGTGTGGGGGCTACCGTCCCCCGCCATCACCGTATTGTCGGGACCATTGCTCTCCGACTCCCCCATAACACTCGTCCCACTACCCCCCGGCTGCTCTGTGGGGTCCGGGCTACCGACCCCCAATTCCTCGCCCCCTTGCGCCCCCAACTTTGCGGCTGCCCGCGTCACCATGTTTCAATTGACGCAGTGGTCTGTTTTTACGCTCGCGGTGCGCTTTGCCGTTCAGAGGCGGCGTGCCGCTGTAAGCGCACTCGCCAGTAAAATCTCCGTCCTGCCCGTAAACAAACAGGCGCGGCGCGTGTTTCCCTCCCACCGGCGCTCCACGTGTTCCGATAATAACAAACACGCCCCTACCCTCTGCCCAGCCCCGTACACCAATCGCACGCGAGGGGTTTGGAGCCGAGGGAAGGCGGGCGGGACGTTTGCCGTGCGCGCGCCGCTGATTGGGGAGGGTCGCTCAGCTCTGAGTGGACGGGCCCGCTCAAACAGTCGCGTGAATACGCGCGCGCTCGGCGCTTTAACTCGCTACTTCGCGATTAGACAATTGTGCGGGTGCGTGACCGCAACACAGCCACACAGGTACGCGATCGCTATGCACTATTGTGAGCGATATCACGGGTACGCGAGCACTGGGCACCACCAAAAGTCGCCACGTATGCCCGTACGCGCCGCACAGTACTGTACACAATTGCACGGGTGTGCGATCGCAACGCCGTCACACCAGTATGCGAGCGCTACGCGCTTCTGTAAACAATCGTGCGGGTACGTAAACACCGCACACTTCTTCTCGAGGTGAACAGCCGCGCATACACGTAGACACCCAGCACACTCTGCCCTCCACTTCACGCTCCCAAAAGACCACGCAACACAGTTTTATCCTCCCACTAGCGAATTTTATTTACCTCGAGTAACCAATTTTATCTACGTGTGATGGTATGGGTCAGTGGACGCTAGTCTATCCCTCGGAGGTCTTCGATTCAATTTCTCCTACCGATCGCCCCGCTCTCTACCCTGGATTTAAAACGCTTAAACTTACGCCTCTCTCCCTCGCACTTACTTCCACCTGCTGTAAGGGGGACGAGGCGGCGAGTTGTCTCTGTAGAGGGGCAAGCCTGGCGGTGCTGGAGTACGTCTCACGGACGTCTCGGACGACTGACTCTGCTGCTCCTGGAACCGCGATGATTTTGAAGAAGAACTCCCTTGCTACCTGAATCCCCCTCCCTTTATCCTACCTACAACAAAGGAGTTTCGCCGTTTCGGTCTCTTGGCCTCCCGTCCAATCAGGGGCTCAGATTTTCCCGCCCTATCGATACCCGGATCCCAGCTCGGGTGACATCGCCGCAGTGATCTCACCGGCATCCGCTCTCTGTTCTCCCGCTACCAGTCCACTGACCCGTGCTTGTGCGTGTGTGTCGTGGTGGCTCGATGGCCCTTGCCGTGACCATGCAACTTTAATATTAGGTCGCGTCGCCGCAGTGCATGTCAGCTACAGGGGGAAGATCGCCCAATTTCCCGGCTGCAGGAAACCATGAAGTCCGATCTCACTAGGGACTTCTGGACAAAAACCTATCGGCCGGGTGACCTCCCCTCCCGGCTCTACGTGGGGCGTGTGTGCGTTTGTGCGGGGGGGGCGGGGGGGTGGCGAGGGTGCACCGCGTCGGCATCCCCCGGTGGCGGCTTCGCGGCGGTGGGCACGACCTCGGCAGAGCGGCTCTGCTGCGGCGGCCTCACGACTGTGCAGTGGGCAAAACGCGGACGTCTGAGAAGGCACCAGCCCCGGGAGAGTGGCGGGAAATCCGAGGCATCGGTGACGGCGTCGCGGTGGTGGGCACGGTTCCGCTGGAGCGGCTCCGCTGCGGCGGCACCACACAGCCCCCCGAGGTGCCAGTCCCCGTCCCGGGTTGACTGGAGCACCTCGCCTGGGTTGCCCCTACAAGGTAGCGCCGCGGGGTCCGCGGGACTCGCCCGGCTCTCGTGGCTGGTCTCGGCGGTGGTGGCTCCATCTCTCGGGGTTCCGGCGGAGGTCTCCTTCTCCACTCCAATGGTTCCCTCCGGCCCTGGGTACCTGCGGGCTGGGAGACAAACTCGGGGTCAGTAGGGTTCAGGGGGCGCCATCCCCGTCTCTCCTGGCTTGGGCCGGGACCCCCTGGGGCCCGGGACCCCGTGGGGCCCATATACTCTGCGAGGCCCCCGGGTATCGGGGGTGTGGGGACCCTGGGGTTTTGGGGTCCTCAAACGGCGGGGTTCTCCCTCGCTGGGGCCGCCCTCCATGGTTTTAGTCGCCGAACATAACTGCCATCTCCCGGCCCCTCTCTCCCCCCTGAATCACTACCGTCCAGGGGGATATCTGTCGCCCCACCGTCCAGGGTCCCCGCCAGTAGGTGGTTAACTTCCCCACCTGCCCGGCCACGACGCGAGGGGTGTGCAGCCACACCTTAGAGCCCGCCGAGTAGAAGGGGGGCTCCATCCGGGGTCGGGCGCCCCGCTCCTGCCGCCACTGTGCAACTGGTTCGCCTTGCGGGTAGGCACGGACCCTAGCTTCTCGCAGGGTCCCCATCAGGTGCTCCACGGGGCGGCTCCCTTCCTCCCGTTGCGGCGGAGGGACACCGAACAGCAGATCTGTAGGCAGGCGAGACTCGCGACTAAACATCATTAGGACCGGGGTCTGTCCCGTGGATGTGTGTACTGTGGTGGCGTAGGCGAACAGAGCATAGGGGAGGTATTCGTCACAGTCCCGTTGATTCGCGGCCGCCATGCGTTTAAGCTTCCCGGCTAGAGTCTGGTTCATTCTCTCTATCATCCCATTTGCCTGGGGGTGATACGCCGTAGTTCGGTCCTTCTGGATCCCGAACTCCTGGCACAGTGCCTGGAATAGCTCTGCCTCGAACTCACTACCCTGGTCAGTAATGACTCGTTCGGGGATTCCCGTGCTTAAGTACGTAGTGTTCCACGAACGCTCGGGCCACTACGAGGGCTGTCTTATCGGGGTTGGCTACCGCTACGGGATAGCGTTTGAAGTACTCCACCGCTACGAGAATATATCGGTTGCCCCGGTGGGATCGCGGGAATGGCCCCTGCAGGTCCATCCCGAGCAAGTGGTTTGTCCGGCTGACGCGGAACGGCCTCAGGGGTACCTGGTATCGCGCCGGTTTGGGCCCGCATTGCTGACACGCACGGCAGCCCTGCACCCAGGCGGCCACGTCTTGTGCCAACTTGGGCCAGAGATACTGGTGGCACAGGGTTTCACAAGTTCACCGTTCTCCGTCATGGCCCCCGAGCGGGTGGTTGTGCACTAGTCTCAGCAGCTCGGGTCGCACCTGGGCGGGCACGCAGATGCATCCTGGCTGGCCGGCTTCGGTTAGCTCCCGTACCACCCCATTCTGCACACACAATCGGGCATACAAACCACTCCAGGGCCCTGGTAGGGTGTCCTCTTTCTCCCGTAGGGCCGCCTCCACCGCCGCCAGATCTGGATCCCGCAGCTGGGTCCGCCTCAGCTGCTCGTCGTCTAGGCTTGGGAAGGCGCAGCCGACGTCCTCCTGGATCCGATCGGGTGGGGTTGAGCGACCCGTCGGGCCCCGGGGTGTGGGCTCCGTGCCCGCCGAGTGGTCCCCCGGGTCCTTGGTTCCTCCTACCGGGGTCTCTGTGGCACATACTGCACTGCCTCTCACCCGGGGGAGGGTTAGTCTCGGTGCGCTCCTGGGGGTCCACCACCTGCCGGCAACGGCCCCCCGTGAAGCACGGGCAACCTTCCTCCGCCCTTGTCTCGGTGCCCACCGCGGGCCGCCTCGACAAGGCGTCCGCGTTTGCGTGCGTACGCCCAGCTCGCTACTCTATTTGCAGGTTGTACTCCTGCAGCTGCGTTAGCCATCGGGCCATCTGCCCCCGCGGTTCCTTGAATGTAAGGAGGAACTGCAGGGCATAATGGTCGGTGCGCACCTGACATTTCCTGCCGTACAAATACGGTCGGAACTGTTTACACGCGAAGACCACGGCATACAGTTCTTGACGGGTCACGCAATAATTCGGCTCGGGCCCACTCAGGGTCCGACTGGCGTAGGCGATGACCCGCTCCGTCCCATCCTGTACCTGTGACAGCACCACGCCCAGCCCACTGCTGCAGGCATCAGTGTCCAAGATAAAATCCGTGGTGAAATCGGGGAAAGCTAGGGTAGGGGTGTAGGTGAGGTGGTCTTTGAGGGTGGTGAAGGCCGTTTGGCAGGCCTCCGTCCATCGATAGGGGTTCTTAGGGGAGGTGAGTTGGGTGAGGGGGCGTGCAATCTCGCTGAATCCCTTAACAAATTGACGATAATAGGTGGCGAGTCCCAAGAACGACCTGATCTCCGTCAGATTCCTGGGCCATGGCCATTCCACTACGGCGCGCACCTTTTCTGGATCGGTGCGCACCCCCGCCTCGCTGACTCGGTGTCCGAGGTACCCTACCTCGCGCTGCGCAATGTAGCACTTACGCGGCTTGAGCTTGAGATGGGCTGCTCGCAGTCGCTGGAACACCTCTCGCAACCTGGACCAGTGCTCGGACAGAGATTTGCTGAACACTATCACGTCGTCCAGGTAAATCAGGCACTGTTCCCACTGTAAGCCCGCATTACCAACTCCATCAACCGCTGGAACGTCGCGGGCGCGTTAGTAAGTCCGAACGGAAGCACTCGAAACTCGAACAGCCCCATCGGAGTGGTAAATGCGGTTTTCGGCCGATCCTCCTCCGCCATCTCCACCTGCCAGTACCCGGACGCCAGATCGAGGGTGGAAAAATACCGTGCTCCTGCGAGGCTGTCAAAGGTGTCGTCGATGCACGGTATGGGGAAGGCGTCACCGAGGGTGACTGCGTTCAATTTTCGGTAATCAACCAGGAACCGGGTCGACCCGTCCTTTTTCGTCACTAGCACCACCGGGGCAGACCAGGGGCTCGTCGAGGACTGAATTATGTTATCACATAGCATGTCCGCGACTGCCTCCTTGATCTGGGTCCGTTTGGGCGCGCCCACCCGGTATGCGGGGAGTTTGATCGGTCGGGCTGCACCTGTGTCAATTTGGTTCTTAACAAGGTCTGTTTGGCCTACATCTGAATCGTGCTCACTGAACATGTCAGGCGTACTCCCGTAGCAACCCGCGCAGCTGATCCGCCTCCCCCTTAGGTAAATCTGCCCAAGGCACATGTAACGCATCATGCAGGGGAACGACCTCGGCCCGGGGGGTCGGGCCGACCCGCCAGGCCAGATCCTGGTTGTCCTCGGGGTGGCCAGGGTCTTCCGCCCAGAGTGCAAACACCGAATCGTTAGAGTGGTGCACGTGCAGGGGGTGTATGGTAGCTACTGTGGTGCATCGTCGTAGCATCGCCGGGGTACTGTGTGGGTTAAACACCCGCATGAACAGTCGGCCCACATCTGCGTTTACCAGCGTGGCTGACCCTACAACTCCGTACCGTGCTGCCAACTCCAGGTGAGGAGTTAGCATTACCTCGCCCGATGGTCGGTGTGGGGGGTCGTCGGTGTGGGGGGTCGGTGGAGGGGGTTGCCACTGGCACCAGCATCTCGGCGAGCGGCCCGATGGTGACGGCCGACACCAGCGTAGCGGCCACGGGTGTGAAGCGAGGGCGATTCGGTCCGGGTCCCAGGAACGGAATCCGCTCCCCGCTGCCCTCCACGGTGGCGCATCGCTGGCGGGGCTGCACGTTGAGCCCCAGCTTTTCCAGGAGGTCCATACCTGCAATACAGTCGTGGCACAGCACACTCGAGACGTAGAATTCCTGTGTGCACACCTGGTTTCCGAGACGGACCTCAAGGGAGATCCTTCCCAGCAACCCCATCCCGGCTCTGCTCGCTGTGTGCAGCGCGCGATCCGGGACCTGGAGGCGGCTCACATCAACCCCGAGCACGCTGCAGTGCGCGGCGCTCACGAGTGATGCTACGGCCTCTGTGTCCAGAAGGATCCGGGTGCGCTGCCCATTCACCTGTCCTTCCACCAGGGCAGGTGCCCCCCCCCCCTCCCCATGAGGCCCTACTTGAGTGTGTGTGTTTATGTGGGGGGGGGGGGGGGTGGCGAGGGAAGTGCTGTGACGGGAGCCGGGTGGCTTCTCGGTCGCAGCAGCACAGCGACGGCTCCGGTTTCGACGGAGTGGCTTCGCTGTTGTGGCACCACAGGAGCCCTAAATAAAATAACAAAAATCAATTAAAACACAAATGTTTCACTTGCTTAGTAAAGTAATTGCATTTTTTCATTTGCTATACAGCCAGATAATATGACAAATCGCTCACCTTAAACACCCGGTCGTTCGTAAAAGTTGAAGGCAGTGTAGTACTATAGTAATAGAGCACGTGCAGAATCACTGAACCGGAATTGACAGCTTGAAAGTATTTAGCACGGGGCCCTTGAAAGTGCGGGCCCTGTGTCATTTGCTGCTTTTGCTGCGAGAATCACCCGGCACTGTTCAGGCCCCCCACTGGGTGCTTCTGTCTCTCCGCCTCTGCCTCTCGCGGCTTCACGGTGGCCGCGTCAGGCACGGGGAGTCGGCAACGCTGACTTCAAGCCGTGGGATCAGGCGCGGGGTGGGGGGGGGGGGTCTTCACGGTGGCCGTGTTCGGATCACGATGGCCTTGCTGGGGACGCTGGGCCAAGCGGCGCTGAGCTTGTGCTGGTGCAGGGGTGGGGGGGGGGGTTCCTAATGGGCGTGTAGCTCAGCCCACGTCACAGATGCCCACACCGCCTACACGCAACGAGGGGTGGCCACGAGACCACGGCCATCCGTCCTCGCAATGACAGCTTGAGTTCACTGGCAATGTGCTCCTGGTCGGAGATGCATTGGGCTCTATGGTGCAGAGAAGAATTCCCTCATCAAGACTCTACACCATAGAGCCAAATGCATCTCTGACCAGGAACACATAGCCAGTGAACTCAAGCACGTACACCAAGCTCTTAAGGCTAATGGTTACTCCGACTAAACAATCCGCGAAGCTATCACTCCAACCATGAAGAAGGACCCCCTTGAGGATTCTTTCAAAACCATAACTTTACCCTACACTGCAGGGATCACAAAAAATATCTCCAAAATCTTGATTAAACACAAGATCCAGATCCGATCAACACATTACATAAAATCCGTGATCTGGTTCCGTCTGTAAAAGATGTGATTCCGGACATACGGTATTTTGGCGTCTACAAACTAAATTGCCTCTGTCGTAGTAGATACATTGGAGAAACCAAACGACATGTCTCGGACCGCATTCGTGAACACAAAGCAGACCTAAACAACGGTAGGACCAACACCTCGGCCGTGGCAGATCACTGTTATAATTCAGTGGGCTCACATGACATTGATTTCTCCAAGACAGAGGTTCTCTGCAAGACATCTGGCTACCATGAGAGATTCGTTCATGAGGCTATCCACATATACAAACACAAAGAAAATTCCAACCGAGAAGATGGATTCTGGTTTAGCAATCGAAGGATTTGATAAACCATTTCGGGTCTTAATTGATTGTTCACGCTTACGGTGGCTTTCAGACCGCATCCATTACTGTTTCGGCTCCCCCCTCCTCTTTTCCGAACATAGATGGACTCGTCCATCTGATTAACTGCCAAATCACTCTCCGTGGTGCTGACGTTAAAAACGCCACTTTTTTCAAATTTTCTTGCTGTGGTTTTCACACCTGATGATGATTGCTTGTGTTGCAGTCGAAACGTCGTGAGAATTTTATTGTTTTATTATTTTCTTGTTTCCCTTCTCCGTGACTTTACCGAAAGAACCAAGAATATGAATCGGACAGAAGTTTCGTTTTTTGGGACTACACTGTTGTCCCGCGCTGCAAGCAAGTAGTTACACCCTGGGGGTGGCACGGTACTGCTGCTGTTCAGTGCAAACTGGTTTTAGTATTTTGAAACAGGCAGTCCTTGGCTTACAGCACCCGCACTTACGAACACCCGCACTTACGAACACCCACACTACGAACACCCGCACTACGAGCACCCGACTTACGAACACGAGCTTCCGCGAGATATTTATGTTTTAACCATCCCACTTGTGAACGCGAACTCGCGCTTGCCAAATGAACCGCACAGCTGTTATGTTCAGTGGAGCGATCCTCCGCAAGATTAAATGAGTCCCAGCTTCCCGCTGGCAGTGAGTGTTTGCATGATAAAATAGCGTGATCTGGACAAAGTCCCATCGGCGAGCTCCTCCAGCAGGCAAGGCTGCATTGGCTGGGTCTTGTAGCCCGCATGCACAGCCACTGCATGCCTACACAGCTTTTGTTTGTAAGTGTAGAGGTCTTATTCCGCATTCCTCATGTTGTCAGCGGGTAGTATTACTATTGGGTAAACAGGGGGCAGAAGAGGGGCTACCCCTATGTCAAGGGGCTATGGCCAAAGGGGGGCAACGGTGATCGCCGGGATAACGGATCCTGGGACACAATCCACGAACCCCGGGTGGGGGGGGGGGGATTGGGGGATGACGTCACCCTTCCAGGACCTGGTGGAAGGTTCTGGAAGGAAGGGCGGAGCAAGCCCCGAGCCGGTATATAAGCCGGACCTCTGAACAATAGAGGGCAGTCTCCTCCACTCTGAAGACCGAAGACCCGGGCTGAAGCTAGGACCCTGCACCCCAAGCTCCGCCGTCCTTCTAAGGGCCGGAGCTCAATATCAGTGGTCAGAACACGACGACCCGGACACGGTCGGGGTTAGCGTAGCCTCCCCTAGAGCCCCAGCCGGAGGTCGGGGAATTAGCGGGGTCCCGGGTGTTAGGGCAGTGTAGGCCGGAGGCCGTGCCTCCCCAGGCATCGGATAAAGGGGCCGCTACCCCTTTGTGTTAGGGACCCTGTAGAAAGAGTAATAAATATCGTGTTGCCTCAACTGGTGTCTCCCCTGGTTTCTGAACGACTACATAAGGGTAGAGGGGGCTAAACGGGTGCGACACGGGCTAGAAAAGAGATGGAGTGATGTGGTGCAAGAGGACGTGGAGCTGAGTGGACTTGCTGATGACCGGTACCAGCGGTGTCAAGATCGGCCTCTGTGGAGGAGGCTCGTGAAGGACGCTGCTGCTGGGCAGTTGGAGGCAGTCGCCCTCCAACAACAACGGAGGGCAGAGGAGCGACTTTCACAACAACGAGCTGAGCGCTGGGTGGCTAAAACGCAGGAAGTCGGCACAGTAGGGGGTATCGCTGGTGCATCCAGCGGTCATCTCGTGTGTGAGTGGGGTGAGCGAGCCACACTGCCACTTACACAGTCAAAGAACCCCTGTTAGCGAGTAGCAGCACCTATGACGGCCAGAACGGCACACGAGGGGGTGGGTGGCTAACACCACGCCCGACCGCCTTTGTCTCCCCAGTGACGATGTTCACTACACACCGCTACACCAACTACTCAGTTGAGGCCCACGACCGGTTCAAATGATCATCACCGGTGTTGGCCGTGAGCGCGAATCGAACTCGTGCCGTGCTAAAGGTATAACCTGCTTGGTGTTTGAACATCTTAACACAGCTCTTGTTTATTCCCAGAAAGGGTAAACACCGATGATTATTTTTCGTCATTTTCGAAACTGTCAACAAACATCTCATGGACAGCGCTCACAACGCATGGACACTGCGCGCACGCGGTCACGACCTCGCCCAGTGCTTCTTGATTGCAGCCTCGCACCCCTTTGTTTAACATCTCCTAGCCACCACGGATCACCAAAGCCCTCTGCCCCTGGCTAGAGGGGCTGTGCAGAGCGCCCTCTACTGGAGGCCCTTCCGCCTGCAGTGGCAGTGAGCGAGCCGTTGCAGGGGCTGCACCTTCATCGTTTATCTTTGTCACATCGAGCGCCGTGTTTTATATTCTCAAGCGATCCTGACTGCTGATGAGACACTGAATGTCGAAACCGGTCCAGAATGATTTTTTTTCCTGGCTTTGGAACCACCAAGGGTGCTGCTGAAATTGTGCACTCAGAGGAAGATTTTTGTGGCCGCATTTTATTTTTGTATTTTTGATGTGGAGGGGACAGACGAACGTGAAAGAAACGAATCCGCTGGGTTTTTGGTCGATGTGGATTTGTGCAGTGGCGTAGTTTGACCGCCAGGGGGCAGTGCAGTTGCCTGATGAGTTTCAGTGATTCATAACACAGGCGGTTTGGGTTGGATCGCGTGAACATGAACGTGTCGTGAATTCGCCACCATACGGCCAATAAGTAAGGTTTGTCACGTGAACAAGAAACGTGCCAATCAGCGACTAGTTCAGCACATGGGTGTGATGGAGAGTGAGCCCACAACATTTTCAATTCGAGCACGACGCTTCGCTTCTGATTACAAACACTTATGGCAAATTGTCTGATGGAGAGGTCTGGAGGGGAATGGAGAGGGGTGGAGAGGGGTGGAGGGAGATGGAGGACGGTGGAGGGAGATGGAGGGGAATGGAGAGGGGTGGAGGGAGCTTGAGCCAGGGCCCTGCCCTTGAGATGAACGTTCACGTTTAGTGCCGTGCAAAACGAACCCTTCGCGAGTGTCCACTTGCCTGCTGCAGTGAAGCTTGCCAGCTGCAGACGTTTTGTGATAAGATGATTCATAGACAACACTCGGTATGGCTGAAACATTATATTTTTATTGCCTTATGAGTTTTTGGCGACCAGCATTTGAACCTCACGGCGGGACCCCGGGGTCTTGCATAAACATTACATTATGTTAATATTATATAATGTAAAAAATATATATTATGTGAATATAACATTATGTTAACATATTATGTTAATATTATATAAATAAATACTTTGCTCTTCTTCACCTGAAAACTGGTAACCTGCAGTACCTCCATTTAAATAAACTATCGAAACAATGATTTACACCCCTCTGTCAATCATCGTGTTTCACAGTGTGGATTTGTGAACACACTTTGTAAACAGTACATAACATAGTACGCGTTTTCACATTGTAACAAGCGTTTATACCGATGTTACTCTACAGTGTAGCGTGTCGCCCCTCCTCTTATCCGCATTGATCCGAGCGGTATGTGGGGACTATGGCTTAACCGCAAAAAAAACCACACAGATCCATACGGACAAGTATTATGAAACAGGAGGAATTAACGTGCAACGCATCTCATCTGTTAAATATCTGCAGGTATTATGATTGTCGATTGATCCTGGCTGCAGACATTGGTAGGTCACAAATAATAATGAAGATTAGAGAGCAGTTTCACTGTATCATGCAAACCGTGATGACAAATTAAAGGACTTCAGTCGTAAAATTTTGATTTAAAGCTTTCGTGACTGCAGTGATTCATATTCTTGGTTCTTTCGGTAAAGTCACCACGTAGAAGGGAAACAATACAATAATAAAATATATATAAAACGTCAGTCGTGTAGGCAGTTTGAGCGGCTTTGGATACGACTTGTTATGGTCCTGCCCATACCCAAGCATGGAATGCATTCGCTTGTTCAGCTCTTGTGCGCATTCGTCCTCTGCGCTTGGACACGACCACAGAACGATCCACGCCAGGCGGGTCGCGGCGTTTGTGTGCGCGGTGGGACGGAGTCGCCAAAAATTCATTGATTAATGACGATTTTGACACAAGGTTCATTTCTATAAAAATAGAAAATACGAGTGGTTTTACACCAATGTTTTCTCATAGCAAAAAATGTATACCATAGGTTTACATGCTTTAAAAACAGCCAATGTTTGCAATACACAGATTTCATGAAACAATTTTTCCAACCGTAAATACGTTAAAATCTGTCCCTTAAAGGCAACATTTTCCCAACACTAATTATATAATGCATGAGGCTTCTAAACCAATGTCTTACTCTCACGGAAAATATGGCACTTCTAGACCAGTGGTTTCCAACCTTCCTGGACCCACGTTGATGAGGGAACCGCGGAATCCAAAATCAACACCGCCGACGCCCTCCAAGCCGGTGGTGATGGCCGAGTTGGGCCTCCGGCGTGTCGCCCAAGCCCGACGCGGCCACCATCAACAAGCACGTGCAGCAGCGCGTCGTGGAGTCCGTCTTCAAGAACTACGACCACGACCGTGATGGCTACATCTCGCAGCAGGACTTCGAGGAAAGTCGCGGCCAACTTCCCCTTCCTCGACTCGTTCTGCGTGCTCGACAAAGACCAAGAAGACGAATCCAAGATGGCCGCCTGAGGCGCACGTGCGCTCCCGGGGCGTTCCCCGGGCCGTGCTCCGAGCAGCGGCTGGCGGGGGCCGTTTGTGAGGGGGCCGAGGGAGCCGACAGAAGGAGCCGAGGGGGCCGAGGGGGCCGGGGGGGGGCCGACGGGGGCGGGGCGGGCCGACGGAGCCGGGGGGGGGGGGCGACGGAGCCGGGGGGGGGGCGACGGAGCCGGGGGGGGAGGGGCGACGGAGCCGGGGGGGGCGACGGAGCTGGGGGAGGGGGGCGACGGAGCCGGAGGGGGGGGGGGCGCCGCGCGAGCAGAGGGAGCCGACACTGACTTTCTCACACATCATACACTGACTCACTCATACATCATGCACTGACTCGCTCACACATCATACACTGACTCACTCATACATCATGCACTGACTCGCTCACACATCATACACTGACTCGCTCACACATCATACACTGACTTTCTCATACATCATACACTGACTCGCTCACACATCATGCACTGACTCGCTCACACATCATGCACTGACTCGCTCACACATCATGCACTGACTCGCTCACACATCATGCACTGACTCGCTCACACATCATGCACTGACTCGCTCACACATCATGCACTGACTCGCTCACACATCATGCACTGACTCACTCACACATCATACACTGACTCACTCATCATGCGCTTACTCACACATCATACGCTCGCACAACCACTGACCCATTCACTCATCATACACAGGTTCACTCATCGTGTGCTGGCTCACTCGCACATCATACACTCACTCACGCTGCCGCTGACTCACTCACACATCATACACTGACTCACTCATCATGTGCTGACTAACACATCGTACGCTGACTCACACATCATACACTCAACCTAATACGGACTCAATCATCATACAGTGACTCGCACATCATACACTCACTCACGCTGCTGCTGACTCACTCACACATCATACACTCACTCACTCACACATCATACACTGGGAGTGTCGTGCTGCCAGCTATGGCTGCAGGTTTTGTCGTACGTGTTATGTAAATCGTTTATTGTTAAATTTAAAATTAGTTCCTATGATTACTGTTGTTACATTGTTTTATAGCTTTATTTTGGTGATTCAAAAACATATGGTTAATCTAAATTGTCTTATAGTTGTTGTTGGCTTGCACCACATTGTGATTTTTGCACACAGCGTTTTAATACGTTTTTTTGTGTGGAATATTTGCTGGTTTATTCCAGGATGTTTCTGTTGCGCATCGTCGCTTTGGGATGTTCTGTGTTCAAATTTTGTTTGTTGCGGTTGCACCCGACTTAAGAGCCGCATGGCTCACAGGGCTATACCTAAATAAATGAAACTTGAAAACTTGAAACGTTCACTGCCAACCCTCTAAACAAACTTGACGAAGAACTTGCAGTAAGAAAGATGGCTTTGTGAGTAACATTGTGGGGTCCTTAAATCGTTCTGCAGAGCAATTCCCACGGCTTTGTGGATTGCCATGGGCTATGGCCCATAGCCCACAGGTTCAACCACTCCTCTTGACCAATACTCCACAACGGTAAACATAGACAGTAGTTAACACGCAATCTCAAGGCACCTCTGGAATAGCAGCACATAGTGCACGTAAAAGACATTCAATAAAGAGTGTGCCAAATAGTCCAGTGTGAGAACCTCTTGAGTTGTCAATCTCGTGCATTGTGTGGGCAATTCACACAGATTCTGGTCCCTTAACACCACACACACACACACGACTCTTATTACACCACAACCACACTCCAATACCACACCCCCCTCTGGCTCACACTCATACACAAGCAAACGCACACAACTCACACACCCACTCAGGTTCACACACAGACACACAATGCTGACACATTCAGTAGAGCAGGAAGGGGCTGTAGGGAATGTGCATGGAGCTCACGGGAAGACAGCGGTGGTGCAGCCCAGGCGAGGAGAGACACAGACAGAGGGAAAGTCTGTAACGTCTGGAGCCTGGACGTGAGCAGGGGGAATCTGCGGTGAGACTGATCGGGCGCTATGGAGTTGAGGGTTCACGAATCACAGATTTGTGAGACTCCCCAGAACCCACTGGGCTACGCGGTGGGCGTTAATAAGCGACCAGACATTGAGAGAACACGTGGTGGAGAGCACAGAGGTGAGAGGGGAGAGGAAGCGTAGAGTCTATGGAGGATCGTGGAGGCGGAGTGCGACCTTGCAGAGTCGATTGGGGACGGGATTGGGAGCCAGTGGGGGGAATCTGAAGATTGGGATGATGAAGGTTGCATTTATAGAAGTCGTGAGATGAGGCAGCAGCGGTATTCTGGATCGTGTGGAATTCCGCGTTCAGGGATTTGGAGCTGCCAGAGAGGAGTTTGGAGAGTTAACGTTGCGCAGGAAAAGATGACAAAGCCATGAAGATCTGGGACAACAACCCATGGACCACAGGCACTCCGTACTGCACTCCTGCATGGCACTGTGGCTATGAGCGGTCACGGGTGCCGGCCAGGGTGGTCATGGGGGAGCCGGTGATTACTTCAAGCGGCGATTGTCCCCACATCTCCATTTGCCTCTGTGGGTCCATTCGTTATCGCCACCATCAGTGGATGCCCATTCTCCTCCACATCACCGTGCACGTCTGCTTGCCCAAAGCCACTGAGGAACAAGAACACGAGTTTACAAACCGCACGGTGCCTGCACACAGCAACATCTGGACACAGTTCACGAGGAATTGGCCCCAGTGGTGCCGACTCAGCACCGCTGAGAACCCAGCCCAGCTTCCTGCGTTCTCGTTCATTATTGAGGAGCTGGGCTGGGGGATCCTGGTGCCTGGGCTAGAGGTTAAAAACTAATTTCTTTAGAACTGCTTTGGGTGATCAGTTTATTGTCCTTCCCCCCACCCCTTCGGTTAGCTACGGTTGGCTACGTAGGGTGCGAAAGAAGTTCAACACACACGTACTGTACATACCTGTGTGAGCCGGGGGAGCTCCCAGACGACCGACGGCGTTTCTGGATGAAGATGACAACAGCCACCACCACCACCACTGCCACCACCACTGCCGCCCCAATCCCCGTCCAGCCCCTGAAGTGGGGACCTGCTGTGGGCGAGGTCTCCGCTGCCGCAGCGACAGTCGTGCCACCTGCACCGCTGTGCGTCTGTGGAGCTGCTGAGACACGGACGGCGGTGTCAAGAACCTAGACAGAGTGGGGGGCTCAACGTGACCCCCACTCGGACCCAGCACCACCGCCCCCACCCAGCGACTCAACGCAGCTTCACGTGCATTGGATAAATTCACGATGCAGGTCACACAGAAGAGATGCATGAAGGGGAACAGGACGAGCTCACTTTTCAAATCACGTGGCCAAACACAACCAAAGCCAAGACCTCTCTAATATTTGCACAAACACGGCCTGGACAATTGTAAAGTGCGTTTAGAAAATGCGGTGACGTGGGCACACTCCCCCGCTTCCACTCTCACTCACCTTCAACCACACTCAGCGTCGCGTTCAGTCGACTCGCGTTGTAGAATTGAAAACTAAAATCGATCACAGAGCCCCTGGAGTCGTTGGGCAGCAAGAGGGAGCAGTCGCCCTTGGCCAGGTCTCCCACGAATGTGGCCACGTCAGGTCGAGGATCCTCACGGTACGAGTTGTAGATCTGCAAGGAGAGGAACCACCGGCGGTCACCCCAACGTTCCTTCGTCAACCACCCAAGATTCACGATCCCTAGCAAAAAAAATTTGCGCGTATGAAATTTGGCACGGGGCTTTTGATGAAGATCGCGCTAGCGATCCGCTAATGTGCGTTGCACACCCTCCTCCATCCGTCGCTGGTAAAGCAATGAAGCAGTCACGTGAAGAGTGGGCCGTGCTGCACACCTGTGTGGAAATGTTGATGACATCACACAGACTAGTTGAAAGTGTGGACATGTTGATGACATCACACAGACTAATTGAAAGTGTGGACATGTTGATGACATCACACAGACTAATTGAAAGTGTGGACATGTTGATGACATCACACAGACTAATTGAAAGTGTGGACATGTTGATGACATCACACAGACTAATTGAAAGTGTGGACATGTTGATGACATCACACAGACTAATTGAAAGTGTGGACATGTTGATGACATCACACAGACTAATTGAAAGTGTGGACATGTTGATGACATCACACAGACTAATTGAAAGTGTGGACATGTTGATGACATCACACAGACTAATTGAAAGTGTGGACATGTTGATGACATCACACAGACTAATTGAAAGTGTGGACATGTTTATGACATCACACAGACTAGTTGAAAGTGTGGACATGTTGATGACATCACACAGACTAATTGAAAGTGTGGACATGTTGATGACATCACACAGACTAATTGAAAGTGTGGACATGTTTATGACATCACACAGACTAGTTGAAAGTGTGGACATGTTGATGACATCACACAGACTAATTGAAAGTGTGGACATGTTGATGACATCACACAGACTAATTGAAAGTGTGAACATGTTGATGACATCACACAGACTAATTGAAAGTGTGGACATGTTGATGACATCACACAGACTAATTGAAAGTGTGAACATGTTGATGACATCACACAGACTAATTGAAAGTGTGGACATGTTGATGACATCACACAGACTAGTTGAAAGTGTGGACATGTTGATGACATCACACAGACTAATTGAAAGTGTGGACATGTTGTTGACATCACACAGACTAATTGAAAGTGTGGACATGTTGATGACATCACACAGACTAATTGAAAGTGTGGACATGTTGACATCACACAGACTAATTGAAAGTGGACGTGTTGATGACATCACACAGACTAATTGAAAGTGTGGACATGTTGATGACATCACACAGACTAATTGAAAGTGTGGACATGTTGATGACATCACACAGACTAATTGAAAGTGTGGACATGTTGATGACATCACACAGACTAATTGAAAGTGTGGACATGTTGATGACATCACACAGACTAATTGAAAGTGTGGACATGTTGATGACATCACACAGACTAATTGAAAGTGTGGACATGTTTATGACATCACACAGACTAGTTGAAAGTGTGGACATGTTGATGACATCACACAGACTAATTGAAAGTGTGGACATGTTGATGACATCACACAGACTAATTGAAAGTGTGGACATGTTTATGACATCACACAGACTAGTTGAAAGTGTGGACATGTTGATGACATCACACAGACTAATTGAAAGTGTGGACATGTTGATGACATCACACAGACTAATTGAAAGTGTGAACATGTTGATGACATCACACAGACTAATTGAAAGTGTGGACATGTTGATGACATCACACAGACTAATTGAAAGTGTGAACATGTTGATGACATCACACAGACTAATTGAAAGTGTGGACATGTTGATGACATCACACAGACTAGTTGAAAGTGTGGACATGTTGATGACATCACACAGACTAATTGAAAGTGTGGACATGTTGTTGACATCACACAGACTAATTGAAAGTGTGGACATGTTGATGACATCACACAGACTAATTGAAAGTGTGGACATGTTGACATCACACAGACTAATTGAAAGTGGACGTGTTGATGACATCACACAGACTAATTGAAAGTGTGGACATGTTGATGACATCACACAGACTAATTGAAAGTGTGGACATGTTGATGACATCACACAGACTAATTGAAACTGAATTACCGGGTAAGGCCCATAGAGCAATGTAGCTCTCTTCTTTCAGAAGCCACCTGGCTATCACAAACGATAGCTCAACAAAGTGGCTTATCATCACGTGCAAATGTACAGCAGCAGCCAGATAATCTAAATAACGAGAGACTTCAGAAGACCACAGTCGTGGAGGCAGCGGCTCAAGAGTGCAAACTGAGACGGGATGACATCGCAGGGAGAAGCGGACTGCGTGGGATTGTTAAAAACCTGGAAATGTCACTGATTAGCAAAAAGTGCACTTTGATAAGTGCCTGCAGAAGTTACCACAATCGGTTTGTTGCTTGAGGATTTGGTGACTTTGAGGTTGATACCACCCTTGATGTCCAGCAGTGGAGAGAAGGAGCATCTCACAAGCACTGCCCCGACCAGATCCTCCGGCACAGCGATCGAGACATTCGCAGCAGACAACAGATCTACGCAAAGAGAGACAAGTCACATTTGTTACGGACATGCAGAGAGAGAGACTGGTCACATTGATTGCAGAGATCGGGTCAGGGTTATAGTTGAACTCTGGGTTGGTGCCAGGATTGAGGTCCGAATTAGTGCCAGCGATAGTGCTTATGCTAAGGGGAGCGGTGGTGTAGCGGTTAGCGCGCTGCGCTACGAACCCGACGACCCAAGTTCGATTCCCCCTCACGGCCAACACCAGTATCGATTGTCTGAACCGGTCCTGGGCCTCACGTAGGTCGGCTCAGCCCCAAATAAATATCTGCTGCTGTGTGTAAACATTTCCATTGGAGGGACAAAGGCGGCCGGGCGTGGTGCTGGCCACCCATCCCATCGTGTGCCATTCCGGCCTTCATTACGCGCTGCTACTGGCTAACAGCACTTGCCCTAACCGTCTGGTAAAGGCTACACGTTTGATCTTTATCTTTGTTTAGGTTCGAATTTGCACGAGCGGTCAAGGTTAAGTGTGAAAAGTGAATGGAGGTTTGCTTAAGCACTTGACTTGATGCTTCGGTGACACCAACTGGTCCTGGCAGCCCACTCACGGTGACTAGGAGATGTTTAATACCTCGCCTGGTATGCAGGAGGTCGTGAGCTCGATCCTAACCTTGACACCTGCTGTATATTTGGAGTATGTGTGTGCTCTCTCCTCGTGGTCGCGTGTTTTTTTCTCCAGGACCTCCGGTTTTTCCCTCCACATTCACAATGAAAACGCGTTTAAAGTATCTGGCTGCTTCACATTCCCAACGTGATGATAAACCACTTCGTTGAGCTATCATTTGTGATAGCCAGGTAGCTTCTGAGAGCGACATAAATAAGTGGAGCCTTACCTGGTAAAATAAAAGATTGTTTGGTATAAAACATTTAAATAGTTTCGCTAACTTACAACCACACTGAATATAACCTCCCTGCGTCTGTGAGTGATTCTGAGTTACAGATCATTTTCCAGTCTTTCCCGCTTCGAGGATCGTGAAGTCCCAGCTCCAGAAAATCTTCGACGATCTTATCGAGCCATAGATCCCCCCCGGACAAACCTCCGGTCATGTTTCCACCCATGTCACCGTACGAGATGGATTTTGGCAAAACTTTGACCATCCATCCCCAGTTCTACGCGCGAAGATCACGGTCACATTGAGGGAGACAAAGTCAGGGCGAGGGTTCCCGGGTTCGGTTTGACTTCATCGTAAAGGAGACAATAAATGTCCTCAAGGCTGTCAATTAAAGGCCGCTGTCACAGTCCCTGGTACAAAATGCACCCCAAACCACTGCCCACCCACCAGACCTTCAGGCCATGCTTCCACCATCCTATGAAAGACACCGTGCCACCCGATTATGCACAACCCCTGCCAAGCTACGCCCTTGCCCCCCAAGTTGCCAGACCATTGCTCCCTGGACAGAAGCTCCCTGGACAGTAGCTCCCTGGACAGAAGCTCCCTGGACAGTAGCTCCCTGGACAGAAGCTCCCTGGACAGTAGCTCCCTAGACAGAAGCTTCCTGGACAGAAGCTCCCTGGACAGAAGCTCCCTGGACAGTAGCTGCCTGGACAGAAGCTCCCTGGACAGAAGCTCCCTGGACAGAAGCTCCCTGGACAGAAGCTCCCTGGACAGAAGCTCCCTAGACAGTAGCTCCCTGGACAGAAGCTCCCTGGACAGAAGCTCCCTGGACAGTAGCTCCCTGGACAGAAGCTCCCTGGACAGTAGCTCCCTGGACAGAAGCTCCCTGGACAGTAGCTCCCTGGACAGAAGCTCCCTGGACAGAAGCTCCCTAGACAGTAGCTCCCTGGACAGAAGCTCCCTGGACAGAAGCTCCCTGGACAGTAGCTCCCTGGACAGAAGCTCCCTGGACAGTAGCTCCCTGGACAGTAGCTCCCTGGACAGTAGCTCCCTGGACAGAAGCTCCCTGGACAGAAGCTCCCTGGACAGAAGCTCCCTAGACAGTAACTCCCTGGACAGAAGCTCCCTAGACAGAAGCTCCCTGGACAGAAGCTCCCTAGACAGTAACTCCCTGGACAGAAGCTCCCTGGACAGAAGCTCCCTGGACAGAAGCTCCCTAGACAGTAGCTCCCTGGACAGAAGCTCCCTGGACAGAAGCTCCCTGGACAGTAGCTCCCTGGACAGAAGCTCCCTGGACAGTAGCTCCCTGGACAGTAGCTCCCTGGACAGTAGCTCCCTGGACAGTAGCTCCCTGGACAGTAGCTCCCTGGACAGAAGCTCCCTGGACAGAAGCTCCCTGGACAGAAGCTCCCTAGACAGTAACTCCCTGGACAGAAGCTCCCTGGACAGAAGCTCCCTGGACAGTAGCTCCCTGGACAGAAGCTCCCTGGACAGAAGCTCCCTGGACAGTAGCTCCCTGGACAGAAGCTCCCTAGACAGTAACTCCCTGGACAGAAGCTCCCTGGACAGAAGCTCCCTGGACAGTAGCTCCCTGGACAGAAGCTCCCTGGACAGAAGCTCCCTGGACAGAAGCTCCCTGGACAGAAGCTCCCCAGACAGTAGCTCCCTGGACAGAAGCTCCCTGGACAGAAGCTCCCTGGACAGAAGCTCCCTGGACAGAAGCTCCCTGGACAGAAGCTCCCGAGACAGAAGCTCCCTGGACAGAAACTCCCTAGACAGAAGCTCCCTAGACAGAAGCTCCCTGGACAGAAGCTCCCGAGACAGAAGCTCCCTGGACAGAAGCTCCCCAGACAGAAACTCCTCAGACAGAAGCTCCCCAGACAGAAACTCCTCAGACAGAAACTCCTTTCATCTTCTTCACTGCTGCCCCGATATGGAACTGCCTCCCTGATGAAGGCATTGTTGGCGAAATCACCGGCTTGTGTCTCGGGGCCTTCAAATGGTGAGCACGTGGTACATCTCCTAACTTCACCACACGCCTTGTACGGACCGAGTCTTTGAGCTGCATGAGTGAACCAATGATTATGCCGGTTTGATGATGTACTGTCTGATATGGATGTCGTTCACAATTGCACCGCATACAAAAAGAGGACCGTAGGGTGTGAACGAATCGTGCGTAAACTTACGTGTGACGGCAATCAGCAGCACGGCGACTATCCAGGCGAACTTGCGCTCAATGTCCTCCTGGTGGTAACAAAGAGAACGATTCACAAAGGGCTCACGCGGCCGTTCCATTCACCTCCGTTCGGTGGAGGAGACGACCCCCTTTTTGAAGCGCCGATGAGTCAGGGATCACGTGGTCTCACAGGGTGGGGATCACGTGGTCTCACAGGGCGGGGATCACGTGGTCTCACAGGGCGGGGATCACGTGGTCTCACACGGCGGGATCACGTGGTCTCACAGGGCGGGGATCACGTGGTCTCACAGGGTGGGGATCACGTGGTCTCATAGGGCGGGATCACGTGGTCTCACAGGGCGGGGATCACGTGGTCTCACAGGGCGTCGTCGTCTCTCGTAGACGGGGCCAGAGACGTTCCGGTAAAGAGGCCACGTGCAGTCACATGACCCTCGTCTATCCCCGTCCACTCACTGCCAAGATAAAGTCCACTTACGTTTCTGCCCCCAAAATGCTCCACTCTCGAACGACTTTTTTTCACGTGAGAAATACAAATTACTTTATATGTTTAAAATTAAGCAATAAAACATCAAATGTAAACACTTGGCGCACATGAAGAACCACAGCACAAGATCTCCCGTGATAGCATACGATATAACCTCCTTACAGCCATATATTTGAAATCACTCTCACACTCTCTACTCAGTCACACAGCCCCCTCTCTCTCTCTCCACGTCTCTCACCCCCTAGCCGAGACAAAGATCCCCCGGGTAGCCTTAACAGACTGTAGGGGCAAGTGCTGTTAGCGAGTTGCACCTATGAAGGCCGGCACGGCACACGAGGGGGTGGGTGGCCAACACCACGCCCAGCCACCTTTGTCTCCCCAGTGGCGATGTGTGTGAGTGTTGTGTGTGTGTGAGTGTTGTGTGTGTTGTGTGAGTGTTGTGTGAGTGTTGTGTGTGAGTGCTGTGCATGTGTGGAGTAATGTGTAAATGTTGTGTGTGTGGTGAAGATGTGTGCACACGCACACAACAACAACCGCCATTCGCCACTAAGTGGCGGTGACGTCACCACGACGCTTGTGCCAGGCTATGTGCACTTTGAGGCCACGTGAAGTGTCGAACGCCCGCTGGCAGGAGGTCATGGGGCAAACCCATATTCCACAGGTCGACTGAGACGACTGGCTGATGCACCACTTGTGCCCTCTACTGTGCCAACTTTCTGTGCTTTAGCCACCTGGCGCTCCACTAGTTGTTGTGAGCGTCGCTTCTCCGCCCTCCGTTGTTGTTGGAGGGCGACTGCCTGCACCTGCCCAGTAGCGTCCTTCACGAGCCTCCTCCACAGAGGCCGATCTTGACACCGCTGGTACCAGTCATCGGCAAGTCCACTCAGCTCCACGTCCTCCTCTACCACATCACTCCATCTCTTCTCTAGCCCGTGCCGCGCCCATTTCGGCCCCTTGATCCGGCGAAACAAAAGCTGTTTAGGCATGCAGTGGCTGGGCATGCGGGCTACATGACCCAGCCATCGCAGCCTTGCCTGCTGGAGCTCACCGGTGGGACTTTGTCCAGATCTTTAAAGGATTTGTGAGCTCCTCACACAATCCAGTCTGGTTAAACCCAGGATGGATCGTAGGCAGGCCAGCCTAAATGTTTCTAACCGGCGAAGATGCTCCATTAGGGGGGTCCACATTTCACAAGCGTAGAGAAGGGAGGGAATGACCGTGGCCGAGAAGACCTGAAGCTTCGTGCAGAGCGACAGACCAGGTAGCTTCCACACAGCGTTACGCAACCGATGAAAAGATAATGCCACTCGACTGATTCGGAGTGAGACCTCTGCTGGTAAACCGGAGCCGGTCATGAGCACACTGCCCAGGTATGGGAAACTCTCTCCACAACTGCCCTATCATCAATTGGGAGTTGTGGGGGTGCAGTATCCGATGGTACAAAATTCCCAGGCAGGTGCTTAGTTTTGGTGGGGCTGATGGTAAGGCCCGACTTCTTAGTGGCAAGCTCCAAGTTCAGCAGCAGTGCCTCCAACTCCTCCGAGTTAGCAGCAATTACCAGATCATCGGCATACATAACATGGTTAAGCAATAGGGAGCCATCCCTTGACCACACCCGGGCATGACTCAGCCTCCCATTGTATCTGTACCAGATGGAAATTCCTCCGGTACAGCTATTGAAGGCTTCACGAACTACGTGGTCGAAATTGATGTTAAATAATGTGGGAGCCAGAGGACATCCCTGTCGCACCCCAAGGTGTACAGCGAATGGCTCCGACTCCCGGCCACGTAGTTTTACCCGGGCCCGCTCACCATCATGAAGGTCCTTAATGATCATGACCAGAAGGTCAGGGACTCTGAAAGCACGAAGAACAACCCAGAGCCCAGGCCTACTGATGGTATTGTAGTGTTTATAATGACAAATAAACTTCTTATGAGGCACACTCTGTTTATTGTAATACTTCTCTTACACAGTCCTTAACACACAGAGGGGTATACGGTCCCCTCACCCGATATCCTAAGAAGGTACAGCCTCCGGACTTAGCGTGACCTACACACAGGTCTCTTCCTAACCTAAGGAGGTACAGCCTCCTATCTTGGCGGGACTTACTCACACATCCACCGCTATCCTAGAGTCCTCCGGCTGGGACCTAGGGGAGGCTATCTGACCCACCGCTGGCCCGGCGGGTCCTGACCACTGGGTACGCCGAGCCTTAGCCCTCAGAAGGGCTGGAAGGCTGGGTCCAGGGTCCTGACTATCTTCAGCGCGGGCTTTGGTCTTCGTTTAGGGAGAGAACTCCCCGCGCTTTGCGCGGTCACCCTTCTTATACCTGTTCGTGGCCAGGTGTAACAAATCCCACATTCCCACGTGAACTGTCTGATTGGTTCTTACCAAACTGTGGCTACGATCCACTTCACCTCGTCTGACCCCAACCGTTATGTACACAGAGGTAACGCTGCATTGCCCTTTGATCCCGAGTGGCAATGCAGGTTACTGAACAGTGAGTAGTTAACACCTCTCCAGTATCATAGGCCTTGACCAGGTCAACAAAGCAGAGATGTAGGTCTTGTTGGAATTCCCTACACCTCTGCTGTAGCAGACGGACAGAAAATATGGCATCTGTGCAAGACCGCCCTTTCCTGAAACCGCACACACACACACACACTCGCACACACACGGACCAGTCACACTCACACACACACACGGACCAGTCACACACACACACACTCGCACACACACACACACTCGCACACACACGGACCAGTCACACTCACACACGGACCAGTCACACACACACTCGCGCGCGCACACACACGCACACACACGGACCAGTCACACACACGGACCAGTCTCTCACACACACACGGACCAGTCACACACACATACTCGCACACACAAAGACAAAGATCCCCCATATAGCCTGTAACAGACTGTAGGGGGCAAGTGCTGTTAGCGAGCACACAAAAGATAAAAGATCCCCCGTATAGCCTTAACAGACTGTAGGGGCAAGTGCTGTTAGTGAGCACCTATGAAGGCCGTAACGGTACACGAGGGGGTGGGTGTCCAGCACCACGCCCAACCGCCTTTGTCTCCCCAGTGGCAATGTTTACACACCGCACCGGGTACTCATTTGAGACTGAGTCGACCTAGGGGAGGCCCCTAGGTCGACTCTAGGGGAGGCCCGGGACCGGTTCAGATAATCGTCACTGGTGTTGGCCGTAAGCGGGAATCGAACCCGGGTCGCCAGGTTCATAGCGCAGCGCGCTAACCGCTACACTACCACTCGCGCACACACACGGACCAGACACACACACACGGACCAGTCACACACACGGACCAGTCACACACACACACTCGCACACACAAAGACAAAGATCCCCCATATAGCCTGTAACAGACTGTAGGGGGCAAGTGCTGTTAGCGAGCACACACACACTCGCGCACACACAAACACACTCGCACACACACGGACCAGACACACACACTCGCACACACACGTACCAGTCACACACACACGGACCAGGCACACACACACACTCGCACACACACGGACCAGTCACACACACGGACCAGTCACACACACACACACACACCAGTCACACACACACACACACCAGTCACACACACACACACCAGTCACACACACACACACCAGTCACACACACACCAGTCACACACATACCAGTCACACACACACCAGTCACACACACACACACCAGTCACACACACACACACCAGTCACACACACACACACCAGTCACACACACACACGGACCAGTCACACACACACACACGGACCAGTCACACACACACACACACGGACCAGTCACACACACACACACACGGACCAGTCACACACACACACACGGACCAGTCACACACACACACACCAGTCACACACACACACACACGGACCACACACACACACACACACGGACCAGTCACACACACACACACACCAGTCACACACACACACACACGGACCAGTCACACACACACACACCAGTCACACACACACACACAGTCACACACACACGGACCAGTCACACACACGGAACCGCGCTCACCTCGCGTGTTTTTGCCCTCCTCCTCCTCCTCTCGCGAGGGCTGCTGCTGCTGCTGCTCTGTGTGCACGGGCGGCAGCAGCAGCAGCAGCGGCGATGATGACGATGATGATGAAGATGCCCTCGAGTGTGCGGTGTGTGCGAGAGGGGGGAGAGACAGCGAGAAGGGGTGGATGCGGTGGCTGTGGAGGCGTGTGCCGAGGCGACGCCCTTTTGTTTGAAGCGCCGACGAGTCACGGATCGCGTGGTCTTTGGCTGCGTGTGGCTGGGTGGGCGGGCAGGGCGAGGCGTGGCTTTGGTGGTTGGTGGCGATGCTGGGTGGGGAGTGGGGGGGGGTGGATGATGTCCGGGGATTTGTGGGGCACCACGCTGGTGTTGCGCCCGAAACGTCGTGAGTTATTTGAGACCTACGTGACTTTACCGAAAGAAGCAAAGAGTTTGTCGCTACCCGTTTAATTATTTCATGGTAGGACTATCCACTGTGCAACACTCACCTTTGACTAAAGCACTGCTGAATAAACCACTCACACTAAAATTGCACGTGTTATCACGTTTCAAATGCTTCGAGTTGTTTGTAGAATGAAACGACAATGTTTAAAGTGGGCGCACTTTGTTTACCGGCGATGGGAGAGCTGGGGAGAGAGAGAGGTGGGGGAGAGACAATGACGTAGTGCCGCTATTGTCTGCACAGTGCGCAATCTACCAGTGCTAAAACTGTACTTACTCATCTACCAGTGGTGTGTTCTTGATTCCTTCGGTAAAGTCACCACGTAGAAGGGAAACAATAAAACAATAAAAATATAAAACAAAATACTCACGACGTTTCGACTGCAGGTGTGAAAACCACAGCAAGGAAATTCGGTAAGACTTTACAAAATTTGGTAAGACTTTACTAAATGTTCTTGCTGTGGTTTTCACACCTGATGATGATTGCTTGTGTTGCAGTCGAAACGTCGTGAGAATTGTATTGTTTTATATTTTTATTATTTTATTGTTTCCCTTCTACGTGGTGACTTTACCGAAAGAACCAAGAATATAAATCCCTGCAGTCACGACAGCTTTAAATAAAAATTTTTACCAGGTATGTGTTACTTATTTATTGGATATTTAATTTTGTTACATATTTACTGTTTTATGTTCTCTCGTTTCCGGTTAGTTTGTTGTCTTTGTGCACGTTATGATTTTAATGTTAACAATTGATAGTGGAATGTATTACAAATGTAAACTTTGTATTAATATGTTGGAATTAAGCTGCGGTAACGTCGTTAAAGATATTAATGCATGCGGGGTATATGGAGGTGCGGGCTATCTGAAATTTGTTTTACACAAAACGCTAATTTTGCGGGGTGTATGCGTCCGCGGGTTATATGCGGGAAAATAGGTCGCTCACAGCACTTGCCCCAACAGTCTGTTTAAGGATGTCTGGGATATATTTTGTCTTTGATAAGTACTACTTGCTCACAGCACTTGCCCCAACAGTCTGTTTAAGGATGTCTGGGATATATTTTGTCTTTGATAAGTACTACTCGCTCACAGCACTTGCCCCAACAGTCTGTTTAAGGATGTCTGGGATATATTTTGTCTTTGATAAGTACTACTTGCTCACAGCACTTGTCCCAACAGTCTGTTTAAGGATGTCTGGGATATATTTTGTCTTTGATAAGTACTACTTGCTCACAGCACTTGCCCCAACAGTCTGTTTAAGGATGTCTGGGATATATTTTGTCTTTGATAAGTACTACTTGCTCACAGCACTTGCCCCAACAGTCTGTTTAAGGATGTCTGGGATATATTTTTTTCTTTGTAAAGCACTACACACTCACAGCACTTGCCCCAACAGTCTGTTTAAGGATGTCTGGGATATATTTTGTCTTTGATAAGTACTACTCGCTCACAGCGACTTGCCCCAACAGTCTGTTTAAGGATGTGTGGGATATATTTTGTCTTTGATAAGTACTACTTGCTCACAGCACTTGCGCCAACAGTCTGTTTAAGGATGTGTGGGATATATTTTGTCTTTGATAAGTACTACTCGCTCACAGCACTTGCTCCAACAGTCTGTTTAAGGATGTCTGGGATATATTTTGTCTTTGATAAGTACTACTTGCTCACAGCACTTGCGCCAACAGTCTGTTTAAGGATGTGTGGGATATATTTTGTCTTTGATAAGTACTACTCGCTCACAGCACTTGCTCCAACAGTCTGTTTAAGGATGTGTGGGATATATTTTGTCTTTGATAAGTACTACTCGCTCACAGCACTTGCTCCAACAGTCTGTTTAAGGATGTGTGGGATATATTTTGTCTTTGATAAGTACTACTCGCTCACAGCACTTGCTCCAACAGTCTGTTTAAGGATGTCTGGGATATATTTTGTCTTTGATAAGTACTACTTGCTCACAGCACTTGCCCCAACAGTCTGTTTAAGGATGTGTGGGATATATTCTGTCTTTGATAAGTACTACACGCTCACAGCACTTGCCCCAACAGTCTGTTTAAGGATGTCTGGGATATATTTTGTCTTTGATAAGTACTACTTGCTCACAGCACTTGCCCCAACAGTCTGTTTAAGGATGTCTGGGATATATTTTGTCTTTGATAAGTACTACTCGCTCACAGCACTTGCCCCAACAGTCTGTTTAAGGATGTCTGGGATATATTTTGTCTTTGATAAGTACTACTCGCTCACAGCACTTGCTCCAACAGTCTGTTTAAGGGTGTGTGGGATACATTATGTCCTTGATAAGTACTACTCGCTCACAGCACTTGCTCCAACAGTCTGTTTAAGGATGTCTGGGATATATTTTGTCTTTGATAAGACCTACTCGCTCACAGCACTTGCTCCAACAGTCTGTTTAAGGATGTCTGGGATATATTTTGTCCTTGATAAGTACTACTCGCTCACAGCACTTGCTCCAACAGTCTGTTTAAGGATGTCTGGGATATATTTTGTCTTTGATAAGACCTACTCGCTCACAGCACTTGCTCCAACAGTCTGTTTAAGTTTCGATTTAAAGCTTTCGTGACTGCAAGGATTCATCTTCTTTGGTTCTTTCGGTAAAGTCACGTAGAATCAGAATAAAATAATAAATTAATAACATAAAATAACGCAATAAAATTTCCACGACGTTTCGATGAAGGCCGCTTGTGTTGTGGCCGAAACGTCGTGAGAATTAAATAGTTATTTTATTAATTAATTATTTCTTCTCATTTTCCTTGACTTTACCGAAAGAACCAAAGAAGATGAGTCTGTTTAAGGATGTCTGGGGTATATTTTGTCTTTGATAAGTACTAGTCGCTCACAGCACTTGCCCCAACAGTCTGTTTAAGGATGTCTGGGATATATTTTGTCTTTGGTAAGTACTACTTGCTCACAGCACTTGCCCCAACAGTCTGTTTAAGGATGTCTGGGATATATTTTTTCTTTGTAAAGCACTACACACTCACAGCACTTGCCCCAACAGTCTGTTTAAGGATGTCTGGGATATATTTTGTATTTGATAAGTACTACTTGCTCACACCACTTGCCCCAACAGTCTGTTTAAGGATGTCTGGGATATATTTTGTCTTTGATAAGTACTACTTGCTCACAGTACTTGCCCCAACAGTCTGTTTAAGGATGTCTGGGATATATTTTGTCTTTGATAAGTACTACTCGCTCACAGCACTTGCCCCAAGAGTCTGTTTAAGGATGTCTGGGATATATTTTGTCTTTGATAAGTACTGTAGAGGTGTTAACTACGCGCTGTTGCGTAACCTGCATTGCCACCAGGGCAGTGCAGCATTACCCCTGGGTACAACGGTTGGGGTCAGTCGAGGTGAAACGGATCGTGGCCAGGGTTTGGTACGAACCAATCAGACGGTTCCACGTGGGAATGTATGATTGGTTCTGCCTGGCCACGAAGGAGTATAAGACGGGTGACCCAACGGACCTCAGGGAGTTTTCTCCCTACACGAAGACTGAAGACTGGGCTGAAGCCTAGCTAGGACCCTGGACCAGCCTTTCAGCCCTTCTAAGGGCTAAGGCTCGGCATACCCAGTGGTCAGGACCCACCGGGCCAGCGGTGGGTCAGATAGCCTCCCCTAGGTCCTAGCCGGAGGACTAGGATAGCGGTAGACGTGTGAGTCCCGCCAAGTCCGGAGGCTGTACCTCCTTAGGTATCAAGGTTAGCGGTAGACGTGTGAGTCCCGCCAAGTCCGGAGGCTGTACCTCCCTAGGGTATCGGGTGAGGAGACCGTATATCCCTTTGTGTGTGTTAAGCATTGTATAAGGAATTAATACAATAAACAGAGTGTGCCTCCTAAGAAGTCTGCTCGTCCTTACAACACTACATATATATGCACCACGTGTGTGTGTATATGCACCGCATGCCTAAACAGCTTTTGCTCGGCCGGATCGAGGGGGCTAAACGGGCGCGGCACAGGCTAGAGAAGAAATGGAGTGATGTGGTACAGGAGGACGTGGAGCTGAGTGGACTTGCCGATGACTGGTACCAGCAGTGTCAAGATCGGCCTCTGTGGAGGAGGCTCGTGAAGGACGCTGCTGGGCAGTTGGAGGCAGTCGCCCTCCAAGAACAACGAAGGGCGGAGGAGGAATGCGAGGGCTAAAGTCCCCCTCCCCACTACGTGGGTGCTGATCTCCCCCTCCCCACTCCCCTTAGGTGGGGTGCGACGTCTGTCCCCCTCCACCCGCGACTGTTTACAGTTAATTAATTAATTCTGCTAAGCCTTTGTGTCAACAAGCCAACGGCGCTCGGAATCAATTATTATCTGCGCTACACTCACGGCGCGATCAAGCGTCCCAATATTTAATTATTTATTTGTGTGTGCGCGCGTCACACCCACACTGATATATCGTCACCCACACACCGTCGTACGCCGATCGCTGCCCCGCCGTTCTTCACTCGCACCACGCGTCACACCGCCAGTCTGTGCTTAGATTTCTTTCCCGGAGCGAATAGTTGAACCCCCGTTTATGGCCCCCTCCAGCCAGCACCCTTCCTCCTATCACCTACCCGTCGCAGAGTGCGTCTATCCCCCAGGCTCGAGCTGACTAAATTGGCCTCCCTTTTCCGTGCCCACTCACCTCTTCAGTTGCCCGATGGGGCTGGAGAAGATGCCCGCCTTGGGGACTTTTGCTGACCGATCGTTTTCAGCTGCACCCTGCAGGCATCCCACGGACGCTGAGGGCGGCTGGTGTTCTCTTTCCACTCCAGAAGAACTCTGATCCAAATCTCCCTTCTCCCCTCCTTATGTGTCCAAAGCCCCTTAACCCCCGGGTCGTATGACGTCATCCTGCGCATCCAATCGAATCCTCTTTTCCAGCCATTTTGAGCGCTCTGGCCGTTGGGGCGGGGGGGTCACGTGATCCCCCCCCCCCCTTCCCATTGTCTCTGTGCCTGCGTTCCTCGCCGTTGACTCATCGATAATCCCCTCGCTCCCTCCAACTTAAGTCAACTTCTTATCTGCCTGGAGGCTTTTCCCTCCCACCCCACTGTTTGCCCTGCCGCTGGGTGCTGGCTGAAGTTCCCATCCCCTCCGTGCTGTGTAAGCTTCATCGCGGCCGGCCTGTAAAGCTCTACGCCCCCTTTTTGGGGGGGCCGCCATGTAATCCGGTCTGAGGGGCTCAGCCAATTTCCTGGTCCGGGGAAACCGTGGGACGTCCCTGCTAGTGGGGGTCCTCGGGTGAAAACCCACCGTACCACGTGATCCCTCCTCGAGACCCTACGGGGGTGCACGCGGGTGTTGAGTGGGGCGTGCGTGGGGGGGGGGGGGTGCGAGGAGAGGGTAGCGCTGGCCGAGCTGCTCCGCTGCGGTGGCACCACAGCAATGCTCACAACAACGAGCGGAGCGCCGGTTGGCTAAAGCACAGCAGGTTGGCACAGTAGGGGGCACAGGTGGTGCATCAGCCAGTCATCTTAGTCATCTCGGTCAGTCGACCCGTGGCACCTGCTGGGTCTGCCCCGTGACCTCCTGCCAGCGGGCGTTCGACACTTCACGTGGCCTCAAGGTGCACATGGCCTGGCACAAGCGTCGTGGTGACGTCACCGCCACTTAGTGACGAATGGTGGTTGTTGTCTTGTGTTTTGTGTGTGAGTGTTGTGTGTGTGAGTGTTGTGTGTGTGTGGCGAGGGGTGTGTTGTGTGTGTTGTGTGTGTAAGTGTTGTGTGAGTGTTGTGTGTGTGAGTGTTGTGTGTGTGAGTGTTGTGTGTGAGTGTTGTGTGTGAGTGTTGTGTGTGAGTGTTGTGTGTGTGGCGAGGGGTGTGTTGTGTGAGTGTTGTGTGTGTGAGTGTTGTGAGTGTGTGAGTGTTGTGTGTGTGAGTGGTGTGTGAGTGTTGTGTGTGAGAATCGATTACTGTTTCGATTACTGGGCACGGCGATACCACGCGCCTGTAGTGAGTACTTGATCAGAATGTTTATTTATACTGCAGAAGAAATTCGATGAGCTATAAAGCTCTTTTCTTTTCGCTAATATCCAGTAGGGGCAGGTCAGAACGTTATATCAACAAACAATAAACACACACGCGATAGGAGTGTAAAGTGTGGGAATGATAAACTCAGCCACTGAGTTGTAGTCGTTGTTGTGTACGCGCCTGTGTGTGTAGGGGAGCGGTGGTGAAGTGGTTTACCGCTACGCTGCGCTACGAACCCGGCTATAGCCCGAGCTCAATTCCCGCTCACGGCCAATATCGGTGACGATTATCTGAACAGGTCCTGGGCCTCCCCTAGGTCGACTCAGCCTCAAATTAGTACCTGGAGTAACGGTGTGTAGTAAACATCGCCACTGGGAGAGACAAAGGCGGTCGGGCGTGGTGCTGGCCACCCAGCCCCTCGTGTGTCACAGTGCCGGTCCTGGTCACCAAAGCAACATTTGTGGGGAATAAGAGCCATTTTCTCTACTTTTTAGGCATAAACCATTACGAAATATCACTTACTGCCCAGGAGCAAAAGTTGTGTTACGTAGTGTGATCAACAACGCCATGAGAGCGGCGGCTCCCACCAGAGGTGTCACGTGTCGTGTTGTAGAACGACACTACTGGAGTGGCCAGGTATGAGGACTCTAGGCAGGTGTCACGTGTCGTGTTGCAGAACGACACTACTGGAGTGGACAGGTATGAGGACTCTAGGCAGGTGTCACGTGTCGTGTTGCAGAACGACACTACTGGAGTGGACAGGTATGAGGACTGTAGGCAGGAGTCACGTGTCGTGTTGTAGAACCACACTACTGGAGTGGACAGGTATGAGGACTGTAGGCAGGTGTCACGTGTCGTGTTGTAGAACCACACTACTGGAGTGGCCAGGTATGAGGACTGTAGGCAGGTGTCACGTGTCGTGTTGTAGAACGACACTCCTGGAGTGGCCAGGTATGAGGACTCTAGGCAGGTGTCACGTGTCGTGTTGTAGAACTACACTACTGGAGTGGCCAGGTATGAGGACTGTAGGCAGGTGTCACGTGTCGTGTTGTAGAACCACACTACTGGAGTGGCCAGGTATGAGGACTCTAGGCAGGTGTCACGTGTCGTGTTGCAGAACGACACTACTGGAGTGGACAGGTATGAGGACTCTAGGCAGGTGTCACGTGTCGTGTTGTAGAACCACACTACTGGAGTGGCCAGGTATGAGGAATGTAGGCAGGTGTCACGTGTCGTGTTGTAGAACCACACTACTGGAGTGGCCAGGTATGAGGACTGTAGGCAGGTGTCACGTGTCGTGTTGTAGAACCACACTACTGGAGTGGACACGCGGCCCCTTGCCAGCGGGTGGGGGCCTTGGGAGCTGCGTGCCTCAAACGCTCACTGCGGGTTGCGGCTGCTAACTCGCTCAGTCATCTGCCGCGGGGTTTCACCGCCAGCACGCGGGGCTCTTAACCGCAGGACTGGCTGCCAAGGGAAATCTGTTCACCGCAACTCACACAGATCTGCGGGTCGTCCCGAGCGATCGCCTAAGGAAATCTTCTCAGCGGAGCGGCCGGAAACAGGACGAGAAGAAACACATCACCCACACAGCTATTTGTAGACAGAGCTCCCCCATATAGCCTTAACAGACTGTAGGGGCAAGTACTTCCTCAACAGATGGCACCTCAGCCAGCCACTCACAGGGGGTGACTTCCAATATTTGAGGCACTGCAGCCTCAGCAGGGTCATCCCCACTTTGTGCCACGATGTTTTCCTGGCTGAGGGATTTTCCCTCTCCCAGGACCTCAGAAATGCTCAGCAAATCTGCAAACCTGTTCCTGGGGGTCGGAGATTGGATCACCGTTTTTTCCCCTAATGATGGTAATAGGTGTGGTGCTGCAGGTTACGTTTTGATGGAGTTAAATAGAGATTTGTGATCACGGGCCACTGAGGCAGACTCCATCTCCTCAGCAACCCGCGACCACCACCCATCCTTGCAGCGCCTCACGGCTCTCCGAACCTCCGAGCGAAGGCTGCGGTAAGCCTCCTCATTCTCTGACGTGGGATTCTGTAGCCGATGACAGTGGGCCTGTCGCTTTCTCAACCATCCTGAACACCTCCTCTGTCAGCCAGGGTCTCTGGGGAGGTCTGGACCGCGTACCCAAAGCAGCCATTGCAGCTGCATGAGTCACATTCCTAAACCTCGCCCATTTACCCTCGACATCAGAGGAGTAGGGGACGATGCCAATCCCAGCTGCAAGCGATGATGAAATTCTCGCTTACAACTTTCATCAGCTAGCTAACACCAGGCCACTGTGGGTTTAAATGGGGTCCTGGGTGTACACCCACCACCGGAGTAGAAGAATGGCAGGCGCATCTTACAGATGACTAGTCACGCACACGTAACACTCTCACACACACATACACACAACACTCACACACAACATTCACATAGCACTCACACAACACTCGCACACCCAACACTCACACACAACACTAAGACACATAACATTCACACACAACACACAGAACTCACACACAGAACTTGCACACAGCACTCATACAAAACACACACCCTTCACACACACACACAACACTCACACAAAACACACACCGTTCACCACACTTACAACACACACACAACACGCACTCACAACACACACACAACACGCACTCACAACACACACAACACACACCCTTCACCACTCAGACAAAACACACACACAACTCACGTAACACTCACGCACACAGCACTCACACACAGTACACACACTGCACACATTTCACACACTGTACACACACTACACACATTTCACACAGAGTACACACACACCACTCACACACAGTACACACACTACACATTTCACACACAGTACACACACACTACACACATTTCACACACAGCACACACACTACACACATTTCACACACAGTACACACACTACACACATTTCACACACAGTACACACACTACACACATTTTTCACACAGTACACACACTACACAGCACTCACACACACATACAGGTGGTGGGGGGTGTTTGACCATACTTCACCACGCCGGTCAACGCGGGTTGCCATCGGGACCAAGAGAACCGCCGCCTCCCACGGCGTTGTGAGAGGCGCCTCGTCTCAACAGCGATGTCTTTAGAACCCAAGTTAAATGTCCAACTCACCATTGAAAATCAAAAACCTGTACTCCGAATACCGCTCACGCCAAGACACCCCTTTCATCATGTACTGTAGTCATGTTTATGAACACAAAGCTAAACATTCCTCAGTCTCATGAAACAAATATACAACCTCTGAATTCAAAACATTTACAGAGGGTAACTGAAGCACATAAACGAGTTGCAAAGTCGATACACAATGTACATACTTCTCTAACAATGTATACTTATACAGTACTAATTAAAGAGCGATGTGCACATTTGTAGATTGTATTTGGTTTTCAGTTAAATGTGCGCATCACGCCTCTGGCTGGATGTCTAAAGGACGTTTCATGCAAGCACCCATTCAGATGGAAGTGTGATTGTCTTCTGGTAATTAAGGCGAAGTCAACGTATGGATGTATCTAGTTCACGATGATACAACATCACTCCACTAGACGTCCTTGCTTAGTCGATCTGCCACAAAGGGCGGAGCATTTATTGTCAGGTATGAAAACATTTGAACGAAGCAATTTATGTATTTATTTTAACACACGAGTTTTGTCACGAACAAAAGCTCACTGCCTCGAAGCAGAACAGGAGGGGAGATGTCATAGCCACGGACACACGGAAGACACGGCACCAGCGATGTTTTATTGGTGGTTGTTGGGTTCTGGGGGTTGGTGGAGGTGTGGACCTATGGGGTGGAGGTGGAGGGGTTCTGGGGGTGAGATAGAGCCCCCCCCCCCCCGGGCTATAAAACACCGGCGTGGTCGCTGCTGCTGCTGCCATCATCGCAGAGTATCGGAGGCGACAGCACGTCCCTGCTCCTCCTCCTCCTCCCCAGCAGCAGCATCACAGCTGAGAGGTGAGGTTGTCTCTCTATCACACACTGTGTTTATGTATGACTGTGTGTCTGTGTGTCTATCACACTCTGTGTCTATGTATGACTGTGTGTCTATCACACTGTGTCTATGTATGACTGTGTGTCTGTGTGTCTATCACACACTGTGTGTCAATGTATGACTGTGTGTCTATCACACTGTGTGTCTATGTATGACTGTGTGCCTGTGTGTCTATCACACTCTGTGTCTATGTATGACTGTGTGTCTGTGTCTATCACTCTGTGTGTCTATGTATCACTGTGTGTCTGTGTGTGTCTATCACTGTGTCTATGTATGACTGTGTGTCTATCACTGTGTCTATGTATGACTGTGTGTCTATGTGTGTCTGTGTCTATGTATGACTGTGTGTCTTTGTGTGTCTGTGTGTCTATGTATGACTGTGTGTCTTTGTGTGTCTCGTGTGTCTGTGTGTGTCTGTGTGTCTATGTATGACTGTGTGTCTATGTATGACTGTGTGTCTATGTATGACTGTGTGTCTATGTATGACTGTGTGTCTATGTATGACTGTGTGTCTATCACACTCTGTGCCACTTGGGGCTGTGTGTGGGGATCTGCCCGACAGCTTTAACACGACTGAGCAGTGACGTCACGAGGTGCCACATTCTCATTCGGCTTCTTCCCATGCCACTGTAAGAATTCACTCGATGGCATTGTGAGAAATCACCCCGCCACACATTCAGCATCGCGTTAGGGGTCATCCATTGAGTAGGGACGACAAATCTGTCTACTTGACCCCTCCCCTCTCTCTGTGCGCACACGGACTTTGACTTTTTACCCCCCGAATCTTCTACTGGTAGGAACGAAGTTGTGAACTGAGTGTACCAGCCTGCAATATATTAATGTGTCCGTCCGTCCGTCCCCTTTCAATACTTTAACGAAGTGAAATCTCGTGTGACTGTCATCCTTTATTTAACCACGTGAGTGACGTCATCGAGAGTCACTCTCTTGTCGCTGACATCCTTTATTTAACCACGTGAGTGACGTCATTGAGAGTCACTCTCTTGTCACTGACATCCTTGATTTAACCACGTGAGTGACGTCATTGAGAGCCACTCTCTTGTTACTGACATCCTTTATTTAACCACGTGAGTGACGTCACCGAGAGTCGCTCTCTTGTCACTGGCATCCTTTATTTAACCACGTGAGTGACGTCATTGAGAGTCACTCTTGTCGCTGACATCCTTTATTTAACCACGTGAGTGACGTCATTGAGAGTCACTCTCTTGTCACTGACATCCTTTATTTAACCACGTGAGTGACGTCATTGAGAGTCTCTCTTGTCACTGACATCCTTTATTTGATCACGTGAGTGACGTCATTGAGAGTCACTCTCTTGTCACTGGCATCCTTGATTTAACCACGTGAGTGACGTCATTGAGAGTCACTCTCTTGTCACTGACATCTTTTATTTAACCACGTGAGTGACGTCACTGAGAGTCACTCTCTTGTCACTGACATCCTTTATACTGGTAGGAAGGAAGTTGTAAACTGAGTGTACCAGCCTGCAATAGATTAATGTGTCCGTCCGTCCCCTTTCAATACTTTAACGAAGTGAAATCTCGTGCTGTTGGGTGTAAAATCAGCAATAGACAGCGCAGAGACTTGATATGTCGTATTGCACCCAACATTTTTGCACCCAACATTTGGAAGTCACATTATCTCATTTGCGAACTTCGCTTTTGGGGATGTGGCAAATTCAGACAGCCCACAGCCGAATACCATTTGCGAGGCGAAGTTCGAAGGCACCGTGACGTTACTTCGCCAATGTTCCTACCAGCCCACCCTGCAGGGACCTGTTAGAACGCCCGATATTTAATCCACGCAGAGACGATCAAGGATGAATAATATTAATGTGTTTAAGCAAACAGTCTACCGCCGGACTATGCAACTCGTTTGAAGGCCAGTGTAGACAACTTATCATCGAAAATAATCGAATATCAATATTATTATCGAGGCTACACCCCCCGTTTCCTATGCATACATTGTCAGTAGCCCCCCATACACAAGCTGTACACATTTGTGTTAACCCCTCCCCACTCCATGCGTACGGACTCAATGGATGTCCCCTTAGCGGAGTTGAGGCGATAGTGGTGCTCACACACACACAGCACCACCATACACCACCACACACACGCAGCACCACTACCACCACACACACACCACCACACACACACCACCACACACACCACCACCATACACAGCACCACCATACACAGCACCACCATACACACACCACCACCATACACACAGCAACCACCACCATACACACAGCAACCACACACATCACCACATACACACCGTCACCAAACACACCGTCACCACACACACCGTCACCACACACACCGTCACCACCACACACCGTCACCACCACCACACACACACCACCACACACATACCACCACACACACCACCACACACACACCACCACACACACACCACCACACACACACCACCACCATACACACAGCAACCACCACCATACACACAGCAACCACACACATCACCACAAACACACCGTCACCAAACACACCGTCACCACACACACCGTCACCACCACACACCGTCACCACCACCACACACATACCACCACACACATACCACCACACACACCACCACACACACACCACCACCACACACACCACCACACACACACATACACCACACACACACCACACACACACACACACCACACACACACACACACACACCACACACACACACCACCACCACACACCACCACACACACACACACAGCAACCACCACACACACCACACACACCACCACACACACACCACCACACACACACAGCAACCACCACACACACACCACCACACACACACATACACCACACACACACACACCACCACACACACACATACACCACACACACCACCACACACACCACCACACACACACATACACCACACACACACCACACACACCACCACACACACCACCACACACACCACACACACCACCACACACACACACCACCACACACACACATACACCACACACACCACCACCACACACACACCACACCACACACACCACCACACACACACACCACCACACACACCCCACCACACACACCACCACCACACACACACACACCACACACACCACCACACACACACACCACCACACACACCACACACACCACACATACACCACACACACACCACACACACACCACACACACACACATACACCACACACACACCACCACACACACCACCACACACACACACCACCACCACACACAATACTCGGCCCACCTGCCTCCGCTAGCCTAGTGACGTCACTGCTCACTTCCAAACGAGAATGTCCCCCCCCCCTCTCCCCCGGCGCGCGCCGAGTGTCACGCGGCGGCAGCAGCAGCAGGCGACTCTGATTGGACACTTCGAGAGTGGAGGCACCCGCCGCCCCTCCCCCGCGCCCCTCCCCTCCCCCGCGCCCCTCCCCTCCCCCGCGCCCCTCCCCCGCGCCCCTCCCCTCCCCCGCTCCCCTCCCCCGCGCCCCTCCCCTCCCCCGCGCCCCACCTGCCTCCACTAGCCTCGTGACGTCACTGTCACATTGCTTTAAAGTTTTCGGTCAGAGTCGTCGCTGTTGCTGCTATCGCCGGGTACTGGAGGCGACTTCACGTCCCTGTTCCTCCTCCTGCTTCTCCTGCTGCTCCTCCTCCTGCTCCTCCTGCTGCTCCTCCTGCTGCTCCTCCTGCTGCTCCCCCCAGCAGCAGCATCACAGCTGAGCTCCAGGAGGTGAGGTCGTCTCTCTCGCCCTGCTCACGGAGACTGCGTCCCTGGGTCCCTGGGTCCCCATCGCAATTCTCGTGGTTCCATTTGGTTCATCGACTCCTCGTGTCTTTACCATTGTGAGTGTGTGACGTTGTGTGTCTGGTGTGAGGCAGTGGCTGTTTGTTCCACCGTGTCTACCTGTGTGTCTATCGCTCCGCCATTGGGTCGCGGTGCCAGGCTAGGTGGGCGTGCGTGGCGGTGCCGACTGACGTCATTACGATCATTGCCCCGCGTACGTCGGCAGGAGGTCTAAATGCAGAGCGCGCCGCGTTATTACAAAAGGGCGTAGCGCTGAAGCGCCTCGACCGAGGATTGTCTCCGGCTCCCCGGTCTCCCAGTCGGTTGCTTTGTCCCGGGGTTTGGTGCATTTGCAGCGTCGGAAATCGCACACCGCCCTGTGTACTTGCCTGTAGTTGCGGCCACGGGTCGATAGGGGGTGCCACCCTGAGCTAGAGAGAGAGCCGGACCGTTGAGAGGCCGAGTTCCCCTCCCGACCCCAGGTGAGGGGTTGGGGGGTTATTCCAGAGTCCCCTGGAAGGTTCCAGAAAGGGGGCGGTACCGGGGGCGGAGAGTCCCCGGGACGAGTATAAAAGACGGACCTCAGGTGGGCTCGAGGCAGTGCTCTGAAGACGAAGACAGAAGGGCAGCTAGGCTAGGACCCTGGGGCCACGGGACCCGACGTCCTTGTGAGGGCCAGGGCCGAGCGCGGACCAGTGGTCAGGACCCGCTCCTTGGCTGGGTCGGGTCAGCAAAGCCTCCTCTAGGCCACCCTTAGCCAGAGGACTCAGAGCCCGTAGCCCCAGTGATAGGCCACGTCAGCCCGGAGGCCATACCTCCCCAGGTAGTGGGAGTAAAGGGGGCTTTCTGTTAAGATTCAAATAAACCGTGTTGCCTCTAAAGACTACGTGGAATCCACTACACATTCATTAATCGCCCCCCCCCCCACTGCGTGTAAGAAGTGCTCACAAGTGACACCATCACGTCCACCGCTCTAAGTAACAAAACAGGATTTCTGCACAGCTCTGTCGCCTGATGTAGTTGGTTGTAATTACTGGAGAAACTTCGTACTCCGATTTAAATGTTGTGGCTTTGCTCTCCAACACACCGGTGTGCTGTCCTAGTAATGAATTGGCCACGTTCTGTTTACGTGACAAACCTTACTAATTGGCTGTGTCAAGTGATGGGGGGTTTAAAGACATATTTACGTGAAAGCCTAGAACGTGTTTAACTTGCTATACCGCTGCTCATAATCACAACACTGCCTGCTCCATCACCACAGACTTCTCGGTTTCACATTCTGCTACTTTGTCCGTGAGTTTGGTGGAGTTCCTCGCCTTCAAGGGTCGTAGCCCCCCTCCCTACACGGCGACAACCACGACTGAACCAGATGCATAGCCGCTTCTGCGAGATTCCACTGCTTGTTCCGTTCAGACTGAACAAGCAGCAGGGCTAGGGATGTGATTGCCGTACAGGATGACTGTGCCTTGGCATTCCCAGAACATCGTTTTATTTCACTTAGGAGCCAGTGTCCATGCAGCGTGTTCAAATGAAGCGTGTGTTTATGTCATTAAAGTTGGAATAACTAAATCCAAAAGATGAATCTCATTGCTGACGTCACAAATGGAAAGATGTAGAAGCGGAGTGATGTGAAAGTGAGGGAGCGTGAGCCATTGGAGTGAGGCCGTGAGATGGACTAATGACTCATTCTCATTTGTGATCATCAGCAGACAGAGCCGACCATGAAGCTGGTCCTCATCGCAGTGTTCATCTCCCTTCTGGGTGAGTTCACACCCAGAGCCACTCACCCAGCACACATTGGACGGTGCCCTTTCGTTAGCCAGGTGAGAGTTCACCGTTACCTCCCTCGCCTGGAACGCAGGAGGTTGTGGGTTCGATTCCGACCCTGACGCCTGCTGTATATTTGGAGTTTGCGTGTCTCTCTGCCTGTGGTCACGTGGATTTGTCTCCGGGTCCTCTGGTTTTATCCTCCACATTTATAATCAACGTGCATTCCGATTATTTTGCTGCTGTAAATTTCAGCACGACACAAGCCACTTCGTTGAGCGGTCATTGGTGGCCAGGTCACTTTTGTAAAAAAGAGCTACATAGCTCAGTGGGCCTTACCTGCTAATTAGAATAGTTTTTTAGTTTTTAATAAACCACCGTCACGATGAGGTCACGGGTCATGTGACCCCTGTGACACCGCCCTGGCCGTGCCAGTGGCTCCCGGGCCACGTGCTCCGCTGAGACTCGGCTCGCGAGCGGCCGCTCTGAGTCTGGGCACTGACGGTGGGGGGGAGGCAGCCCTAGGATTTGGTCGAGGGGGAGACGTTTCACTGCGCTCACTCACCAGGTGAGCGGAGTTCCTCTCCGACAGCTGATGCTACGCGGAGCTCACCGTGTCGTAGCTTCCATTGAGGTCGTAGTTTTATTGATCTCTTCTCCACAATTACAAATGTAGACGGTGTAGCACCCCTGTGTTTAACGGCGTTTTCAAGACCTCTCAGTGGCCCTTCTACCAGAGTGGTGTAATAAGTGTAAGCTTTTCGTGTTTAGATGGTTTTCCTTCCCCCACACCTCCGATTAGGATGGTTGGCTACGCACGCTTTGAACGATGTTCAATATACGTACATCTCTGTAGGTACAGTGAGGGAAAAAGTATTTGATCCCCTGCTGATTTTATACGTTTGCCCACTGACAAAGAAATGATCAGTCTATAATTTTAATGGTAGGTTTATTTGAACAGTGAGAGACAGAATAACAACAAAAAATCCAGAAAAACGCATGTCAAAAATGTTATAAATTGATTTGCATTTTAATGAGGGAAATAAGTATTTGACCCCTCTGCAAAACATGACTTAGTACTTGGTGGCAAAACCCTTGTTGACAATCACAGAGGTCAGACGTTTCTTGTAGTTGGCCACCAGGTTTGCACACATCTCAGGAGGGATTTTGTCCCACTCTTTGCAGATCTTCTCCAAGTCATTAAGGTTTCGAGGCTGACGTTTGGCAACTCGAACATTCAGCTCCCTCCACAGATTTTCTATGGGATTAAGGTCTGGAGACTGGCTAGGCCACTCCAGGACCTTAATGTGCTTCTTCTTGAGCCACTCCTTTGTTGCCATGACCGTGTGTTTTGGGTCATTGTCATGCTGGAATACCCATCCACGACCCATTTTCAATGCCCTGGCTGAGGGAAGGAGGTTCTCACCCAAGATTTGACGGTACATGGCCCCGTCCATTGTCCCTTTGATGCGGTGAAGTTGTCCTGTCCCCTTAGCAGAAAAACACTCCCAAAGCATAATGTTTCCACCTCCATGTTTGACGGTGGGGATGGTGTTCTTGGGGTCATAGGCAGCATTCCTCCTCCTCCAAACACGGCGAGTTGACTATGGTCCCAGCTGCCTTGAGATCATTGACAAGATCCTCCCGTGTAGTTCTGGGCTGATTCCTCACCGTTCTCATGATCAATGCAACTCCACGAGGTGAGATCTTGCATGGAGTCCCAGGCCGAGGGAGATTGACAGTTCTTTTGTGTTTCTTCCATTTGCGAATAACCGCACCAACTGTTGTCACCTTCTCACCAAGCTGCTTGGCAATGGTTTTGCAGCCCATTCCAGCCTTGTGTAGGTCTACAATCTTGTCCCTGACATCCTTGGAGAGCTCTTTGGTCTTGGCCATGGTGGAGAGTTTGGAATCTGATTGATTGAGTGCTTCTGTGGACAGGTGTCTTTTATACAGGTAACAAGCTGAGATTAGGAGCACTCTCTTTAAGAGTGTGTTCCTAATCTCAGCTCGTTATATGTATAAAATACACCTGGGAGCCATACATCTTTCTGACTGAGAGGGGGTCAATTACTTATTTCCCTCATTAAAATGCAAATCAATTTATAACATTTTTGACATGCATTTGTCTGGATGTTTTTGTTGTTATTCTGTCTCTCACTGTTCAAATAAACCTACCATTAAAATTATAGACTGATCATTTCTTTGTCAGTGGGCAAACGTACAAAATCAGCAGGGGATCAAATACTTTTTTCCCTCACTATATATGTGTAACAAGTGTGACCGGTCTCCCTGTAGATGCGGCATCGGCTGCGAAGCTCCAGATCACTCTTCCGACGAGTTTGTCTGTGAGGGAGGGAGAGAATGTGACTATTCCCTGCTCCTTCTCCCCATCGACGTCCAGCCTGGACCACATCATCCTCCTGTGGTTCACGATACCCAGACACTACGCAGAGAACATGACCAGAAGAGAGATGAAGAAGGTGACGGCCGCATTTCATGTCAACCGTGAATAATTATCTCTGTACTTGATGTCTACGTCGACACTAACAGATAATAACAAAGTTAAGTGGTGCCCTTTAATTAACCAGAAATGTCCAATTAGTCTCACAACTCCATTTCAAGAAGGCACTGCTCTGAGATCTTTGCCCAATGACGGTACATTAATGAGAGTTTGGCTTCACGTGGAGGGAAACCAGAGCACATGATGCAACTTGTGTTTAACACGAGGGGGATTACACGCAATACTCTACACAGATTCAAGTCCACAGGTAGACCCACTCTTACCACTCTACGCAAACTCAACATTGATATTTTGCCATCCCCTTGTCGCCTTGCAACCGAAGCCTACAGCGCTTGGTGTCCCCAGGAGGTCTCCCATCTAGGTGGTAACCGAGCTCATCAAGCCTGCTTAGCCAGCGACATTCAACGAGCCCAGGGGCATTCAGGACGATGTGACCGTGGGCATCGTGTGCCGTTGTGGTTGACCTTCCACATTGTGGTTTGTGTCATTGCAGATCTATCAAACGGGGGATGAAAAAGAGGAATTGAGTATCGTGAAGTCTGTGGGAGACGTGCTGATGGGAAACTGCTCCATCGGCATCCCCAACTTCCCCAAGAACCTCGGCCCCGTGGCTCTGTGCCGCATCGACTGTCGCCGATGTAACGCGGAGAACACCGTGGTGCAAGGGGAGGTGCTGCTGAACGTGATGCCTGCAGGTGAACAAGAGCCGAGCGTGGCGCTGTAGCTGATGCAGCCATCAATGTCGCTATGAAACTCTTCACTACTAGATAACAAGTTGACTTTGGCAACATGATTATCTCGATCACATTCATTGTTGGTGATTTGCTTTGCTTTACTTTTCGCACGCATAAAGACGAGGACTAATCAAGCGTTCTCGACCAGAGTTCACTCATCATGCACCTGCCACGAGTCCTCTAACGCTGATGCGCGATGTCAGTTATGTAGTGAATAATGCACACACTCTGAGGATGTCGTTTAATTTGTACTCCTTAACAATCGGCAAAGCACTCGTTTAATGGATAATGCACGTTCGTTTTACAACTTTGATTTAGTTTCTCGTTTCATAATTTGTCACATAATAAAATATATAAAATAAAATGATCACCGTTCGTCACGACGTTGTTCAAACGGATGAAGCGATTATGGGGGAACTTGCGTTGCATGGTGCACGAGATCTAACTGGTTGAGGCCGGGAGGTCAAGGGTCATGGAAAAACTGGTGCAGGGCTGGAGTGGGCATTTGTAGAGCTGAGTGATTCTCAGCCAGGAATCTGTGATGCACGTGGATTGTGCCTTTGAGTGTGGCACGTGAAGCCGTGTTGAGTGAGTGGTCTGTCCCTGCTGCACGTGAAGCCGTGTTGAGTGAGTGGTCTCTCCCTGCTGCACGTGAAGCCGTGTTGAGTGAGTGGTCTGTCCCTGCTGCACGTGAAGCCGTGTTGAGTGAGTGGTCTATCCCTGCTGCACGTGAAGCCGTGTTGAGTGAGTGGTCTCTCCCTGCTGCACGTGAAGCCGTGTTGAGTCGCTGGGTGGGGCTGTGGTGCTGGGTGCGAGTGGGGGTCACGCTGAGCCCCCCCCTCTCTGTCTCCGTGTCTCTGCAGCCCCACGGTCACACGGTGGGGGCGTGAGTGACGTCACCCTCACCCCTCTAGAGGAGACCTCGCACAAGGGAGGGGTGGTGGCTGCCTGGGTCCTGGTGCCTCTAGCTGTCATTGTCATCATCATCATCGTCTCCGTCTTCGTCAGAAAGAAGAAGAAGAATCACCGTCGGTGTTCATGGCCCTGCCTCCACTCACGCAGGTGCCCCCCCCCCCGCCCCCCTCCATCCCAGGCACCCGGACCGCCCAGCCCAGCCCCTGATGAATGAGCGTGGACGTGGGCAGCCGGGCTGAGCTCTCTCGGTGGCCTCCCACTCGGTGTCACTGACGAGGTTTCACGTTCACGCACCGCTGGGTCTCTTCCTGAGCGGTTCACAGCGGCCGTGCCGGGGACGCTGAGCCAGCACCGAGCTCCTGGCTGACTCGTACGATGTTTTTATCAACGGCTGTGTTAGTCACAACAGAATCTGAAGCTGTATTCAGGCCAGAGGAATCCGATGAGCTGTGAAGCTTTTTTTCACAGATGTCCAGTAGGGGGGGAGTCGGCAAGATACAACGCCGTGGCTTTGAGATGTTAACTACTTGGCCTGGTACAAAGGATGTCGTGGGTTCCATCCCGACCCCCACGATGCCTCCTGTTATATATTTTGAGTCTGTGTCTCTCAGCATTATCACGGTGGCTATGAGATGTTAACGATTTCGCCTCGTATGGAGGAGGTCGTGGGTTCGACCCCCACCCTGACGCCTGCTGTGTATTTGGAGCTTGCGTGTCTCTCTCTCTCCCAGTGGTGGTCACGTGTATGTTCCTCCGGCTCCTCAGGTTTTTCCTCCACATGAACGATCAACGTCACCACGCGTTTAGAGTATTTTGGCCGCTCATATACATTTCCCACGTGATGATGATGATATCAGCCACTGCGTCGAGCATATCATTTGTGATGGCCAGGTGGTCGCTTCTGACAAAGAGCGACGTAGCTCAGTGGGCCTTGCCGAAGGTGCCTCCCCCCCCTCCAGCCCAGGCACCACGACCCCCCCCCCTACCCAGCTCCTGATGAGTGAACATGGATGAGGCATTTCCCAACCGCAGTCCGATGCCCCAGTGACTAAAAACAGGGGCGGAGCCAGAATTTTGACTTTTGGGGGGGCTGACTTCAATATTCTGAGATACCCAGTGTTTATGTTTTCCAATGGGCGCCACAAATGTATAAAACAAATTTTATTGGATTTGAACGCGGAGTTTATTAATAGGTCGAAGCCGCTGATGTGGCTAATAAGTTCGATAAGTTCGAAAGGCTGCCGCTCAAGCAGCCTGCAGGACAGCACACAAGGTGGCAGCCTGCAGGGCAGCACGAGGTGGCAGCACAAGGTGGCAGCACAAGGTGGCAGCACAAGGTGGCAGCCTGCAGGGCAGCACGAGGTGGCAGCCTGCAGCATTTTGCAGCAGCCGGATATCTGGTTATCCCGATTACCGTCTTTTCCAAAATTTCAAGGGGGGCTGTGCCCCCCCCCAGCCCCCCCTGTGGCTCCGCCCCTGCCTAAAAGCATCTTGACTGCCAAGTGGACATTTAACTGATCTGTCCGACCAAGCAACCACGATTTATATTAAGCTATAAAGTGCGTTACCATCGTAGTTTTTTGTCTTAGTGAATATTGATTGTATTAGGCGATGAGGTTTAGTCGTTACAGAGGTTATTGAACCCCCGGGGTTTCACATGGGGCTTTAGTCGAATGGCGGGTCGTGTTACCGGGTGGTTCGCTCACGGATGCTTTTGTTTTTTGTGTTCCAGTGGCACTCCATCCGTAGTCTCAGGAGAGAGCGCAGCTGAGAGAGGACAGCTGGCGGGACCTTCCAACGGAGACGTGGAATGAGCGGCACCATCGCCCAGGCATGAAGACCACGGGCTCCCCATCGTCAACACTACCGAGTCAGGAGTTGTTTTGTTACTCGCAGTTTTGTTGCTTTTTCTGCCTCAATCTCGTGCCCAAAACGTCGGCATGAGGGCAGGGCTAGCACTATGGCAGTTGTGAAGTTGTTTTGGTAATCGCTGTCAATCTGATCAAAGTGCATGAGATCAAAATAGTTTTATATTTACAATCTGCAGTTTACTTGAACACCCTCACGGGCAGCAACAGCAGCAAGCAGTGAATTATTTTGAGACGCGTGATCAACCTAACCACTTTAGCGATGTGCACAGAGACACGTTCCTCTGAAAAACGGGTCGGCTCTGCCGCTTGGGTTGAACCCACAGCGAGCCAGACCGAGTGTCTGCCGCTGAAAATGACGACCCCTCCGTGCCGACCCCCGACCCCCTGTGTTGTTGTGAGCCGGCAAGTGCGATTACATTTCCTGTGGCAGGATCCAGTATTTATTACGCAATGCTGCCGCTAGTTCTACAATCCCGTGGTCCATCCGGTGGCCATAGCTATGATGGTGATGACTGATGGCACCGATCAATGACGTGTGTAGGGTACATTATGTGTGCTGATCAAGTTTAGATGCATCGACTGATGGATTGAGACGGTTTTTTACACTCCCAGTACTCGGCACCGTTCCCCACCTCTCCCCGTTCCCACGCCTCCCTCAAGACCCCCACCTCTTCCCCCTGGCCCACAACCATCCCTCGTCCATCCAACCTCCCTCCCCGTACCCATCCCTGTCCCCTTCCCCTCTTTCCCCTCCTCTCAAACGCCACCAAAATCACCTTTAGCTAACCTCATTGTAGCGCGTCTAAACTGCCTTGGATATAAGCTACGATTACCTTACCATCCGTGTATTCTAATGTTGTAACGTTTGCACTGCAGCTGTTAGCAGTGTAATAGAATACACGAGCGATTTCCCAAATAATATTTTTTTGGATGACATTGATGACGATTCAACCCCCCATGAGTGTGTGGAGCCGTTTACTGATTTCTACGATGCTGCTACTGATCATAAACTGTTGTCAACCGTCTGTGCCTTGGAACTGCTAAAGTGTTGTACCAACTGGATTGCCTTGAGCAACAAACCTCAGGGAATTTTATATTCAAAGAGCACACGCATTGTTTTGGATACTAGCTAATCTTTAGAGATTTTTTAAATCCCATTTATGTATTTTTTTTTTCAAATGAGGCCAGGCGGTGTTAACGTCTTAAAATGGTTAACGAATGCAATATATTTATCTACGTCAAACATTGTCACATGTCGCCTAATAAACGTCGCTTGCTGTAAAACCCGCAGCAGTTGTTGTCTCCTCGCGCTCAATGCGAGCGCAGTGGCACGGCGCGTCTCGCGTGCTGCGTCCACGCGGCCGTGGCGGTGCTGGGTGGGTGAGCCGCACCCCACGAGGGACACGGCGACAAAGGGGCCACCGCGGCCATCCATCCTTGCAACGACAGCTTGAGTTCACTGGCAATGTGTTCCTGGTCGGAGATGCATTGGGCTCTATGGTGCAGAGAAGAATTCCCTCATCAAGACTCTGCACCATAGAGCCCAATGCATATCCGACCGGGAACACATAGCCAGTGAACTCAAGCACGTACACCAAGCTCTTAAGGCTAATGGTTACTCCGACTAAACAATCCGCAAAGCTATCACTCCAACCATGAAGAAGGACCCTCTTGAGGAGCCTTTAAAAACCATCACTTTACCCTACACTGCGGGGATCACAAAAAAGATCTCCAAAATCTTGAATAAACACAAGATCCAGGTCCGATTCAACACATTAAATAAAATCCGTGATCTGGTTCCGTCTGTAAAAGATGTGATTCCGGACATACAGTACCCTGGCATCTACAAACTAAGTTGCCTCTGTGGTAGTAGTTACATTGGAGAAACCAAACGACATGTCTTGGACCGCATTCGTGAACACAAAGCAGACTTAAAACACGGTAGGATCAACACCTCGGCCGTGGCAGATCACTGTTATAATTCAGTGGGCTCACATGACATTGATTTCTCCAAGACAGAGGTTCTCTGCAAGACATCTGGCTACCATGAGAGATTCGTTCATGAGGCTATCCACATATACAAACACAAAGAAAATTCCAACCGAGAAGATGGATTCTGGTTTAGCAATCGAAGGATTTGATAAACCATTTCGGGTCTTAATTGATTGTTCACGCTTACGGTGGCTTTCAGACCGCATCCATTACTGTTTCGGCTCCCCCCTCCTCTTTTCCGAACATAGATGGACTCGTCCATCTGATTAACTGCCAAATCACTCTCCGTGGTGCTGACGTTAAAAACAACGCCACTTTTTTTCAAATTTTCTTGCTGTGGTTTTCACACCTGATGATGATTGCTTGTGTTGCAGTCGAAACGTCGTGAGAATTTTATTGTTTTATTATTTTCTTGTTTCCCTTCTCCGTGACTTTACCGAAAGAACCAAGAATATGAATCGGACAGAAGTTTCGTTTTTTTGGACTACACTGTTGTCCCGCGCTGCAAGCAAGTAATTACACCCTGGGGGTGGCACGGTACTGCTGCTGCTGCTCAGTGCAGACTGGTTTTAGTATTTTGAAACAGGCAGTCCTTGGCTTACAGCACCCGCACTTACGAACACCCGCACTTACGAACACCCACACTACGAACACCCGCACTACGAACACCCGCACTACGAACACTCGCACTTACGAACACCCGCACTTACGAACACCCACACAACGAACACCCGCACTTACGAACACCCGCACTTACGAACACCCACACAACGAACACCCGCACTACGAGCACCCGACTTACGAACACGAGCTTACGCGAGATATTTATGTTTTAACCATCCCACTTGTGAACGCGAACTCGCGCTTGCCAAATGAACCGCACAGCTGTTATGTTCAGTGGAGCGATCCTCCGCAAGATTAAATGAGTCCCAGCTTCCCGCTGGCAGCGAGTGTTTGTGTGATAAAATAGCGTGATCTGGACAAAGTCCCATCGGCGAGCTCCTCCAGCAGGCAAGGCTGCGTTGGCTGGGTCTTGTAGCCCGCATGCACAGCCACCGCATGCCTACACAGCTTTTGTTTGTAAGTGTAGAGGTCTTATTCCGCATTCCCCATGTTGTCAGCGGGTAGCATTACTATTGGGTCAACAGGGGGCGGAAGAGGGGCTACCCCTATGTCAAGGGGCTATGGCCAAAAGGGGGCCAACGGTGATCGCCGGGATAACGGATCCTGGGCACAATCCACGAACGCCGGGTAGGGGGGGATTGGGGGATGACGTCACCCTTCCAGGACCTGGTGGAAGGTTCTGGAAGGAAGGGCGGAGCAAGCCCCGAGCCGGTATATAAGTCGGACCTCTGAACAATAGAGGGCAGTCTCCTCCACTCTGAAGACCGAAGACCCGGGCTGAAGCTAGGACCCTGCACCCCAAGCTCCGCCGTCCTTCTAAGGGCCGGAGCTCAATATCAGTGGTCAGGACCCGACGACCCGGACATGGTCGGGGTCAGCGTTGCCTCCCCTAGAGCCCCAGCCAGAGGTCGGGGAATTAGCAGGGTCCTGTGTGTTAGGGCAGTGTAGGCCGGAGGCCGTACCTCCCCAGGCATCGGATAAAGGGGCCGCTACCCCTTTGTGTTAGGGACCCTGTAGAAAGAGTAATAAATATCGTGTTGCCTCAACTTGTGTCTCCCCTGGTTTCTGAACCACTACATAAGGGTAGAGGGGGCTAAACGGGCGCGGCACGGGCTAGAGAAGAGATGGAGTGATGTGGTGCAAGAGGACGTGGAGCTGAGTGGACTTGCCGATGACTGGTACCAGCGGTGTCAAGATCGGCCTCTGTGGAGGAGGCTCGTGAAGGACGCTGCTGCTGGGCAGTTGGAGGCAGTCGCCCTCCAAAAACAACGGAGGGCAGAGCAGCGACTCTCACAACAACGAGCTGAGCGCCGGGTGGCTAAAACGCAGGAAGTCGGCACAGTAGGGGGTATCGCTGGTGCATCCAGCGGTCATCTCGTGTGTGAGTGGGGTGAGCGAGCCACACTGCCACTTACACAGTCAAATAACCCCCGTATAGCCTCAACAGACTGTTGGGTCAAGCGCTGTTAGCGAGTAGCAGCACCTATGACGGCCGGAACGGCACACGAGGGGGTGGGTGGCTAACATCACGCCCGACCGCCTTTGTCTCCCCAGTGGCGATGTTCACTACACACCGCTACACCAACTACTCAGTTGAGGCCCACGACCGGTTCAAATGATCGTCACTGGTGTTGGCCGTGAGCGCGAATCGAACTCGTGCCGTGCTAAAGGTATAACCTGCTTGGTGTTTGAACATCTTAACACAGCTCTTGTTTATTCCCAGAAAGGGTAAACACCGATGATTATTTTTCGTCATTTTCGAAACTGTCAACAAACATCTCATGGACAGCGCTCACAACGCATGGACACTGCGCGCACGCGGTCACGACCTCGCCCAGTGCTTCTTGACTGCAGCCTCGCACCCCTTTGTTTAACATCTCCTAGCCACCACGGATCGCCAAGCCCTCTGCCCCTGGCTAGAGGGGCTGTGCAGAGCGCCCTCTACTGGAGGCCCTTCCGCCTGAAGTGGCAGTGAGCGAGCCGTTGCAGGGGCTGCACCTTCATCGTTTATCTTCGTCACATCGAGCGCCGTGTTTAATATTCTCAAGCGATCCTGACTGCTGATGAGACATTGAATGTCGAAACCGGTCCAGAATGATTTTTTTTCCTGGCTTTGGAACCACCAAGGGTGCTGCTGAAATTGTGCACTCACAGGAAGATTTTTGTGGCCGCATTTTATTTTTGTATTTTTGATGTGGAGGGGACAGACGAACGTGAAAGAGACGAATCCGCTAGGTTTTTGGTCGATGTGGATTTGTGCAGTGGCGTAGTTTGACCGCCAGGGGGCAGTGCAGTTGCTTGATGAGTTTCAGTGATTCATAACGCAGGCGGTGAGGGTTGGATCGTGTGAACATGAACGTGTCGTGAACTCGCCACCACACGGCCAATAAGTAAGGTTTGTCACGTGAACAAGAAACGTGCCAATCAGCGACTACTTCAGCACATCGGCGTGATGGAGAGTAAGCCCACAACATTTACAATTCGAGTACGACGCTTCGCTTCTGATTACAACCACTTGTGGCAAATTGTCTGATGGAGAGGTCTGGAGGGGAATGGAGAGGGGTGGAGAGGGGTGGAGGGAGATGGAGGGGAATGGAGAGGGGTGGAGGGAGCTTGAGCCAGGGCCCTGCCCTAGAGATGAACGTTCACGTTTAGTGCCGTGCAAAACGAACCCCTCGCGAGTGTCCATTTGCCAGCTGCAGACGTTTTGTGATAAGATCATTCATAGACAACACTCGGTATGGCTGAAACATGTATTATATTTTTATTGCCTTATGAGTTTTTGGCGACCAGCATTTGAACCTCATGGCGGGACCCCGGGGTCTTGCATAAACATTATATTATGTTAATATTATATTATAATGTAAACATATTATGTTAATATTATATTACGTAAATAAATACTTAGCTCTTCTTCACCTGAAAACTCGTAACCTGCAGTACCTCTATTTAAATAAACTATCGAAACAATAATTTATACCGCTCTGTCAATCATCGTGTTTCACAGTGTGGATTTGTGAACACACTTTGTAAACAGTATATAACATAGTACGCGTTTTCACATTGTAACAAGCGTTTACACCGATGTTACTCTACAGTGTAGCGTGTCGCCCCTCTTATCCGCATTGATCCGAGCGGTATGTGGGGACTATGGCTTAACAGCAAAAAAAAACACAGATCCATACGGACAAGAGAAGTATTATGAAACAGGAGGAATTAACGGTGCAACGCATCTCATCTGTTAAATATCTGCAGGTATTATGATTGTCGATTGATCCTGGCTGCAGACATTGGTAGGTCACAAATAATAATGAAGATTAGAGAGCAGTTTCACTGTATCATGCAAACCGTCATGACAAATAAAGGACTTCAGTCGTAAACATTTTTACTTAAAGCTTTCGTGACTGCAGTGATTCATATTCTTGGTTCTTTCGGTAAAGTCACCACGTAGAAGGGAAACAATACAATAATAAAATATATATATAAAACTTCAGTCGTGTAGGCAGTTTGAGCAGCTTTGGATACGACTTGTTATGGTCCTGCCCATACCCAAGCATGGAATGCATTCGCTTGTTCAGCTCTTGTGCGAATTCGTCCTCGCCGCTGCGCTTGGACACGACCACAGAACGATCCACGCCAGGCGGGTCGCGGCGTTTGTGTGCGCGGTGGGACGGAGTCGCCAAAGATTCATTGATTAATGACGATTTTGACACAAGGTTCATTTCTATAAAAATAAAAAATACGAGTGGTTTTACACAAATGTTTTCTCATAGCAAAAATGTATACCATAGGTTTACATGCTTTAAAAACAGCCAATGCTTGCAATACACAGATTTCATGAACCAATTTTTCCAACCGTAAATACGTTAAAATCTGTCCCTTAAAGGCAACATTTTCCCAACACTAATTATATAATGCATGAGGCTTCTAAACCAATGTCTTACTCTCACTGAAAATATGGCACTTCTAGACCAGTGGTTTCCAACCTTCCTGGACCCACGTTGATGAGGGAACCGCGGAATCCAAAATCAACACCGCCGACGCCCTCCAAGCCGGTGGTGATGGCCGAGTTGGGCCTCCGGCGTGTCGCCCAAGCCCGACGCGGCCACCATCAACAAGCACGTGCAGCAGCGCGTCGTGGAGTCCGTCTTCAAGAACTACGACCACGACCGTGATGGCTACATCTCGCAGCAGGACTTCGAGGAAAGTCGCGGCCAACTTCCCCTTCCTCGACTCGTCCTGCCTGCTCGACAAAGACCAAGAAGACCGAGCAGCGGCTGGCGGGGCCGTTTGTGAGGGGGCCGACAGAAGGAGCCGATGGAGCCGAGGGGGCCGGGGGGGGGCCGACGGGGGCGGGGCGGGCCGACGGAGCCGGGGGGGGGGGCGACGGAGCCGGAGGGGGGGGGAGGGGCGCCGCGCGAGCAGAGGGAGCCGACACTGACTCACTCATACATCATACACTGACTCACTCACACATCATACACTGACTCACTCACACATCATGCACTAACTTTCTCACACATCATACACTGACTCACTCACACATCATGCACTGACTCGCTCATCATGCGCTTACTCACACATCATACACTCGCACAACCACTGACCCATTCACTCATCATACACAGGTTCACTCATCGTGTGCTGGCTCACTCGCACATCATACACTCAATCACGCTGCCGCTGACTCACTCACACATCATACACTGACTCACTCATCATGTGCTGACTAACACATCGTACGCCGACTCACACATCATACACTCAACCTAATACGGACTCAATCATCATACAGTGACTCGCACATCATGCACTCACTCACGCTGCTGCTGACTCACTCACACATCATACACTCACTCACACATCATACACTAACACATCATACACTCACTCACGCTGCTGCTGACTCACTCACACATCATACACTCACACATCATACACTGGGAGTGTCGTGCTGCCAGCTATGGCTGCAGGTTTTTGTCCTAAGTGTTATGTATATCGTTTATTGTTAAATTTAAAATTACAGTTCCTATGATTACTGTTGTTACATTGTTTTATAGCTTTATTTTGGTGATTCAAAAACATATGGTTAATCTAAATTGTCTTATAGTTGTTGTTGGCTTGCACCACATTGTGATTTTTGCACACAGCGTTTTAATACGTTTTTTTGTGTGGAATATTTGTTGGTTTATTCCAGGATGTTTCTGTTGCGCATCGTCGCTTTGGGATGTTCTGTGTTCAAATTTTGTTTGTTGCGGTTGCACCCGACTTAAGAGCCGCATGGCTCACATGGCTATACCTAAATAAATGAAACTTGAAAACTTGAAACGTTCACTGCCAACCCTCTAAACAAACTTGACGAAGAACTTGCAGTAAGAAAGATGGCTTTGTGAGTAACATTGTGGGGTCCTTAAATCGTTCTGCAGAGCAATTCCCACGGCCTTGTGGATTGCCATGGGCTATGGCCCATAGCCCACAGGTTCAACCACTCCTCTTGACCAATACTCCACAACGGTAAACATAGACAGTAGTTAACATGCAATCTCAAGGCACCTCTGGAATAGCAGCGCATAGTGCACGTAAAAGACATTCAATAAAGTGTGCCAAATAGTCCCAGTGTGAGAACCTCTTGAGTTGTCAATCTCGTGCATTGTGTGGGCAATTCACACAGATTCTGGTCCCTTAACACCACACACACACACGACTCTTATTACACCACAACCACACTCCAATACCACACCCCCCTCTGGCTCACACTCATACACAAGCAAACGCACACAACTCACACACCCACTCAGGTTCACACACAGACACACAATGCTGACACATTCAGTAGAGCAGGAAGGGGCTGTAGGGAATGTGCATGGAGCTCACGGGAAGACAGCGGTGGTGCAGCCCAGGCGAGGAGAGACACAGACAGAGGGAAAGTCTGTAACGTCTGGAGCCTGGACGTGAGCAGGGGGAATCTGCGGTGAGACTGATCGGGCGCTATGCAGTTGAGGGTTCACGAATCACAGATTTGTGGGACTCCCCAGAACCCACTGGGCTACGCGGTGGGCGTTAATAAGCGACCAGACATTGAGAGAACACGTGGTGGGGAGCACATAGAGGTGAGAGGGGAGAGGAAGCGTAGAGTCTATGGAGGATCGTGGAGGCAGAGAGTGCGACCTTGCAGAGTCGATTGGGGACGGGATTGGGAGCCAGTGGGGGGAATCTGAAGATTGGGATGATGAAGGTTGCATTTATAGAAGTCGTGAGATGAGGCAGCAGCGGTATTCTGGATCGTGTGGAATTCCGCGTTCAGGGATTTGGAGCTGCCAGAGAGGAGTTTGGAGAGTTAACGTTGCGCAGGAAAAGATGACAAAGCCATGAAGATCTGGGACAACAACCCATGGACCACAGGCACTCCGTACTGCACTCCTGCATGGCACTGTGGCTATGAGCGGTCACGGGTGCCGGCCAGGGTGGTCATGGGGGAGCCGGTGATCACTTCAAGCGGCGATTGTCCCACCATCTCCATTTGCCTCTGTGGGTCCATTCGTTATCGCCACCATCAGTGGATGCCCATTCTCCTCTACATCACCGTGCACGTCTGCTTGCCCATCGCCACTGAGGAACAAGAACACGAGTTTACAAACCGCACGGTGCCTGCACACAGCAACATCTGGACACAGTTCACGAGGAATTGGCCCCAGTGGTGCCGACTCAGCACCGCTGAGAACCCAGCCCAGCTTCCTGCGTTCTCGTTCATTATTGAGGAGCTGGGCTGGGGGATCCTGGTGCCTGGGCTAGAGGTTAAAAACTAATTTCTTTAGAACTGCTTTGGGTGATCAGTTTATTGTCCTTCCCCCCACCCCTTCGGTTAGCTACGGTTGGCTACGTAGGGTGCGAAAGAAGTTCAACACACACGTACTGTACATACCTGTGTGAGCCGGGGGAGCTCCCAGACGACCGACGGCGTTTCTGGATGAAGATGACAACAGCCACCACCACCACCACCACTGCCACCACCACTGCCGCCCCAATCCCCGTCCAGCCCCTGAAGTGGGGACCTGCTGTGGGCGAGGTCTCCGCTGCCGCAGCGACAGTCGTGCCACTTGCACCGCTGTGCGGCTGTGGAGCTGCTGAGACACGGACGGCGGTGTCAAGAACCTAGACAGAGTGGGGGGCTCAACGTGACCCCCACTCGGACCCAGCACCACCGCCCCCACCCAGCGACTCAACGCAGCTTCACGTGCATTGGATAAATTCACGATGCAGGTCACACAGAAGAGATGCATGAAGGAGAACAGGACGAGCTCACTTTTCAAATCACGTGGCCAAACACAACCAAAGCCAAGACCTCTCTAATATTTGCACAAACACGGCCTGGACAATTGTAAAGTGCGTTTAGAAAATGCGGTGACGTGGGCACACTCCCCCGCTTCCACTCTCACTCACCTTCAACCACACTCAGCGTCGCGTTCAGTCGACTCGCGTTGTAGAATTGAAAACTAAAATCGATCACAGAGCCCCTGGAGTCGTTGGGCAGCAAGAGGGAGCAGTCGCCCTTGGCCAGATCTCCCACGAATGTGGCCACGTCAGGTCGAGAATCCTCACCGTACGAGTTGTAGATCTGCAAGGAGAGGAACCACCGGCGGTCACCCCAACGTTCCTTCGTCAACCACCCAAGATTCACGATCCCTAGCAAAAAAAAATTGCGCGTATGAAATTTGGCACGGGGCTTTTGATGAGGATCGCGCTAGCGATCCGCTAATGTGCGTTGCACACCCTCCTCCATCCGTCGCTGGTAAAGCAATGAAGCAGTCACGTGAAGAGTGGGCCGTGCTGCACACCTGTGTGGAAATGTTGATGACATCACACAGACTAATTGAAAGTGTGGAAATGTTGATGACATCACACAGACTAATTGAAAGTGTGGACATGTTGATGACATCACACAGACTAATTGAAAGTGTGGACATGTTGATGACATCACACAGACTAATTGAAAGTGTGGACATGTTGATGACATCACACAGACTAATTGAAAGTGTGGACATGTTGATGACATCACACAGACTAATTTAAAGTGTGGACATGTTGTTGACATCACACAGACTAATTGAAAGTGTGGACATGTTGATGACATCACACAGACTAATTGAAACTGAATTACCGGGTAAGGCCCATAGAGCAATGTAGCTCTCTTCTTTCAGAAGCCACCTGGCTATCACAAACGATAGCTCAACAAAGTGGCTTATCACGTGCAAATGTACAGCAACAGCCAGATAATCTAAATAACGAGAGACTTCAGAAGACCACAGTCATGGAGGCAGCGGCTCAAGAGTGCAAACTGAGACGGGATGACATCGCAGGGAGAAGTGGACTGCGTGGGATTGTTAAAAACCTGGAAATGTCACTGATTAGCAAAAAGTGCACTTTGATAAGTGCCTGCAGAAGTTACCACAATCGATTTATTGCTTGAGGATTTGGTGACTTTGAGGTTGATACCACCCTTGATGTCCAGTAGTGGAGAGAAGGAGCATCTCACAAGCACTGCCCCGACCAGATCCTCCGGCACAGCGATCGAGACATTCGCAGCAGACAATAGATCTACGCAAAGAGAGACAAGTCACACTTGTTACGGACATGCAGAGAGAGAGACTGGTCACATTGATTGCAGAGATCGGGTCAGGGTTATGGTTGAACTCTGGGTTGGTGCCAGGATTGAGGTCCGAATTAGTGCCAGCGATAGTGCTTATGCTAAGGGGAGCGGTGGTGTAGCGGTTAGCGCGCTGCGCTACGAACCCGGCGACCCAAGTTCGATTCCCCCTCACGGCCAACACCAGTGTCGATTATCTGAGCCGGTCCTGGGCCTCACGTAGGTCGGCTCAGCCCCAAATAAATATCTGCTGCTGTGTGTAAACATTTACATTGGAGGGACAAAGGCGGCCGGGCGTGGTGCTGGCCACCCATCCCATCGTGTGCCATTCCGGCCTTCATTACGCGCTGCTACTGGCTAACAGCACTTGCCCTAGCCGACTGGTAAAGGCTACACGGGGGATCTTTGTCTTTGTTTAGGTTCGAATTTGCACGACCGGTCAAGGTAAATGTTAAGTGTGAAAAGTGAATGGAGGTTTGCTTAAGCACTTGACTTGATGCTTCGGTGACACCAACTGGTCCTGGCAGCCCACTCACGGTGACTAGGAGATGTTTAATACCTCGCCTGGTATGCAGGAGGTCGTGAGCTCGATCCTAACCTTGACACCTGCTGTATATTTGGAGTATGTGTGTGCTCTCTCCTCGTGGTCGCGTGTTTTTTTCTCCAGGACCTCCGGTTTTTCCCTTCACATTCACAATGAAAACGCGTTTAGAGTATCTGGCTGTTTCACATTCCCAACGTGATGATAAACCACTTCGTTGAGCTATCATTTGTGATAGCCAGGTAGCTTCTGAGAGCGACGTAACTAAGTGGAGCCTTACCTAGTAAATTAAAAGATTGTTTGGTATGAAACATTTAAATAGTTTCGCTAACTTACAACCACATCTGTCTCTGAATATAACCTCCCTGCGTCTGTGAGTGATTCTGAGTTACAGATCATTTTCCAGTCTTTCCCGCTTCGAGGATCGTGAAGTCCCAACTCCAGAAAATCTTCGACGATCTTATCGAGCCATAGATCCCCCCCGGACAAACCTCCGGTCATGTTTCCACCCATGTCACCGTACGAGATGGATTTTGGCAAAACTTTGACCGTCCATCCCCAGTTCTACGCGCGAAGATCACGGTCACATTGAGGGAGACAAAGTCAGGGCGAGGGTTCCCGGGTTCGGTTTGACTTCATCGTAAAGGAGACAATAAATGTCCTCAAGGCTGTCAATTAAAGGCCGCTGTCACAGTCCCTGGTACAAAATGCACCCCAAACCACTGCCCACCCACCAGACCTTCAGGCCATGCTTCCACCATCCTATGAAAGACACCGTGCCACCCGATTATGCACAACCCCTGCCAAGCTACGCCCTTGCCCCCCAAGTTGCCAGACCATTGCTCCCTAGACAGAAACTCCCTGGACAGAAGCTCCCTGGACAGAAGCTCCCTGGACAGTAGCTCCCTGGACAGAAGCTCCCTGGACAGAAGCTCCCTGGACAGTAGCTCCCTGGACAGAAGCTCCCTGGACAGTAACTCCCTGGACAGAAGCTCCCTGGACAGAAGCTCCCTGGACAGAAGCTTCCTGGACAGAAGCTCCCTGGACAGAAGCTCCCTGGACAGTAACTCCCCTGGACAGAAGCTCCCTGGACAGTAGCTGCCTGGACAGAAGCTCCCTGGACAGTAGCTTCCTGGACAGAAGCTCCCTGGACAGAAGCTTCCTGGACAGAAACTCCCTGGACAGTAACTCCCTGGACAGTAACTCCCTGGACAGAAGCTCCCTGGACAGAAGCTCCCTGGACAGAAGCTTCCTGGACAGAAGCTCCCTAGACAGAAGCTCCCCTGGACAGTAACTCCCCTGGACAGTAGCTCCCTGGACAGTAACTCCCCTGGACAGTAGCTCCCTGGACAGTAGCTCCCTGGACAGTAGCTCCCATGGACAGTAGCTCCCTGGACAGTAGCTCCCTGGACAGTAGCTCCCCTGGACAGAAGCTCCCTGGACAGTAGCTCCCTGGACAGTAGCTCCCTGGACAGTAGCTCCCCTGGACAGAAGCTCCCTGGACAGTAGCTCCCTAGACAGAAGCTCCCTGGACAGTAGCTCCCTGGACAGAAGCTCCCTGGACAGTAACTCCCCTGGACAGTAGCTCCCTGGACAGTAACTCCCCTGGACAGTAGCTCCCTGGACAGTAGCTCCCTGGACAGTAGCTCCCATGGACAGTAGCTCCCTGGACAGAAGCTCCCTGGACAGTAGCTCCCTGGACAGAAGCTCCCTGGACAGAAGCTCCCTGGACAGTAGCTCCCTGGACAGAAGCTCCCTGGACAGAAGCTCCCTGGACAGAAGCTCCCTGGACAGAAGCTCCCTGGACAGAAACTCCCTAGACAGAAGCTCCCCTGGACAGTAACTCCCCTGGACAGTAGCTCCCTGGACAGTAGCTCCCTGGACAGTAACTCCCCTGGACAGTAGCTCCCTGGACAGTAGCTCCCTGGACAGTAGCTCCCATGGACAGTAGCTCCCTGGACAGTAGCTCCCTGGACAGTAGCTCCCCTGGACAGAAGCTCCCTGGACAGTAGCTCCCTGGACAGTAGCTCCCTAGACAGAAGCTCCCTGGACAGTAGCTCCCTGGACAGAAGCTCCCTGGACAGTAACTCCCCTGGACAGTAGCTCCCTGGACAGTAACTCCCCTGGACAGTAGCTCCCTGGACAGTAGCTCCCTGGACAGTAGCTCCCTAGACAGAAACTCCCTGGACAGAAGCTCCCTGGACAGTAGCTCCCATGGACAGTAGCTCCCTGGACAGTAGCTCCCTGGACAGAAGCTCCCTGGACAGTAGCTCCCTGGACAGAAGCTCCCTGGACAGTAGCTCCCTGGACAGAAGCTCCCTGGACAGTAGCTCCCTGGACAGTAGCTCCCCTGGACAGAAGCTCCCTGGACAGTAGCTCCCTGGACAGTAGCTCCCTAGACAGTAGCTCCCTGGACAGTAGCTCCCTGGACAGTAGCTCCCTGGACAGAAGCTCCCTGGACAGAAGCTCCCTAGACAGAAACTCCCCTAGACAGAAGCTCCCTGGACAGAAGCTCCCTGGACAGAAGCTCCCTGGACAGAAACTCCTCAGACAGAAGCTCCTTTCATCTTCTTCACTGCTGCCCCGATATGGAACTGCCTGCCTGATGAAGGCATTGTTGGCGAAATCACCGGCTTGTGTCTCGGGGCCTTCAAATGGTGAGCACGTGGTACATCTCCTAACTTCACCACACGCCTTGTACGGACCGAGTCTTTGAGCTGCATGAGTGAACCAATGATTATGCCGGTTTGATGATGTACTGTCTGATATGGATGTCGTTCACAATTGCACCGCATACAAAAAGAGGACCGTAGGGTGTGAACGAATCGTGCGTAAACTTACGTGTGACGGCAATCAGCAGCACGGCGACTATCCAGGCGAACTTGCGCTCAATGTCCTCCTGGTGGTAACAAAGAGAACGATTCACAAAGGGCTCACGCGGCCGTTCCATTCACCTCCGTTCGGTGGAGGAGACGACCCCCTTTTTGAAGCGCCGATGAGTCAGGGATCACGTGGTCTCACAGGGTGGGGATCACGTGGTCTCACAGGGTGGGGATCACGTGGTCTCACACGGCGGGATCACGTGGTCTCACAGGGCGGGGATCACGTGGTCTCACAGGGTGGGGATCACGTGGTCTCATAGGGCGGGATCACGTGGTCTCACAGGGCGGGGATCACGTGGTCTCACAGGGCGGGATCACGTGGTCTCACAGGGCGGGGATCACGTGGTCTCACAGGGCGGGGATCACGTGGTCTCACAGGGCGGGGATCACGTGGTCTCACAGGGCGGGGATCACGTGGTCTCACAGGGCGGGATCACGTGGTCTCACAGGGCGTCGTCGTCTCTCGTAGACGGGGCCAGAGACGTTCCGGTAAAGAGGCCACGTGCAGTCACATGACCCTCGTCTATCCCCGTCCACTCACTGCCAAGATAAAGTCCACTTACGTTTCTGCCCCCAAAATGCTCCACTCTCGAACGACTTTTTTTCACGTGAGAAATACAAATTACTTTATATGTTTAAAATTAAGCAATAAAACATCAAATGTAAACACTTGGCGCACATGAAGAACCACAGCACAAGATCTCCCGTGATAGCATACGATATAACCTCCTTACAGCCATATATTTGAAATCACTCTCACACTCTCTACTCAGTCACACAGCCCCCTCTCTCTCTCTCTCCACGTCTCTCACCCCCTAGCCGAGACAAAGATCCCCCGGGTAGCCTTAACAGACTGTAGGGGCAAGTGCTGTTAGCGAGTTGCACCTATGAAGGCCGGCACGGCACACGAGGGGGTGGGTGGCCAACACCACGCCCAGCCACCTTTGTCTCCCCAGTGGCGATGTGTGTGAGTGTTGTGTGTGTGTGAGTGTTGTGTGTGTTGTGTGAGTGTTGTGTGAGTGTTGTGTGTGAGTGCTGTGCATGTGTGGAGTAATGTGTAAATGTTGTGTGTGTGGTGAAGATGTGTGCACACGCACACAACAACAACCGCCATTCGCCACTAAGTGGCGGTGACGTCACCACGACGCTTGTGCCAGGCTATGTGCACTTTGAGGCCACGTGAAGTGTCGAACGCCCGCTGGCAGGAGGTCATGGGGCAAACCCATATTCCACAGGTCGACTGAGACGACTGGCTGATGCACCACTTGTGCCCTCTACTGTGCCAACTTTCTGTGCTTTAGCCACCTGGCGCTCCACTAGTTGTTGTGAGCGTCGCTTCTCCGCCCTCCGTTGTTGTTGGAGGGCGACTGCCTGCACCTGCCCAGTAGCGTCCTTCACGAGCCTCCTCCACAGAGGCCGATCTTGACACCGCTGGTACCAGTCATCGGCAAGTCCACTCAGCTCCACGTCCTCCTCTACCACATCACTCCATCTCTTCTCTAGCCCGTGCCGCGCCCATTTCGGCCCCTTGATCCGGCGAAACAAAAGCTGTTTAGGCATGCAGTGGCTGGGCATGCGGGCTACATGACCCAGCCATCGCAGCCTTGCCTGCTGGAGCTCACCGGTGGGACTTTGTCCAGATCTTTAAAGGATTTGTGAGCTCCTCACACAATCCAGTCTGGTTAAACCCAGGATGGATCGTAGGCAGGCCAGCCTAAATGTTTCTAACCGGCGAAGATGCTCCATTAGGGGGGTCCACATTTCACAAGCGTAGAGAAGGGAGGGAATGACCGTGGCCGAGAAGACCTGAAGCTTCGTGCAGAGCGACAGACCAGGTAGCTTCCACACAGCGTTACGCAACCGATGAAAAGATAATGCCACTCGACTGATTCGGAGTGAGACCTCTGCTGGCAAACCGGAGCCGGTCATGAGCACACTGCCCAGGTATGGGAAACTCTCTCCACAACTGCCCTATCATCAATTGGGAGTTGTGGGGGTGCAGTATCCGATGGTACAAAATTCCCAGGCAGGTGCTTAGTTTTGGTGGGGCTGATGGTAAGGCCCGACTTCTTAGTGGCAAGCTCCAAGTTCAGCAGCAGTGCCTCCAACTCCTCCGAGTTAGCAGCAATTACCAGATCATCGGCATACATAACATGGTTAAGCAATAGGGAGCCATCCCTTGACCACACCCGGGCATGACTCAGCCTCCCATTGTATCTGTACCAGATGGAAATTCCTCCGGTACAGCTATTGAAGGCTTCACGAACTACGTGGTCGAAATTGATGTTAAATAATGTGGGAGCCAGAGGACATCCCTGTCGCACCCCAAGGTGTACAGCGAATGGCTCCGACTCCCGGCCACGTAGTTTTACCCGGGCCCGCTCACCATCATGAAGGTCCTTAATGATCATGACCAGAAGGTCAGGGACTCTGAAAGCACGAAGAACAACCCAGAGCCCAGGCCTACTGATGGTATTGTAGTGTTTATAATGACGAATAAACTTCTTATGAGGCACACTCTGTTTATTGTAATACTTCTCTTACACAGTCCTTAACACACAGAGGGGTATACGGTCCCCTCACCCGATATCCTAAGAAGGTACAGCCTCCGGACTTAGCGTGACCTACACACAGGTCTCTTCCTAACCTAAGGAGGTACAGCCTCCTGTCTTGGCGGGACTTACTCACACGTCCACCGCTATCCTAGAGTCCTCCGGCTGGGACCTAGGGGAGGCTATCTGACCCACCGCTGGCCCGGCGGGTCCTGACCACTGGGTACGCCGAGCCTTATCCCTCAGAAGGGCTGGAAGGCTGGGTCCAGGGTCCTGGCTATCTTCGGCCCGGGCTTCGGTCTTCGTGTAGGGAGAGAACTCCCCGTGCTTTGCGCGGTCGCCCTTCTTATACCTGTTCGTGGCCAGGTGTAACCAATCCCACATTCCCACGTGAACTGTCTGATTGGTTCTTACCAAACTGTGGCTACGTTATGTACACAGAGGTAACGCTGCATTGCCCTTTGATCCCTAGTGGCAATGCAGGTTACTGAACAGTGAGTAGTTAACACCTCTCCAGTATCATAGGCCTTGACCAGGTCAATAAAGCAGAGATGTAGGTCTTGTTGGAATTCCCTACACCTCTGCTGTAGCAGACGGACAGAAAATATGGCATCTGTGCAAGACCGCCCTTTCCTGAAACCGCACACACACACTCGCACACACACGGACCAGTCACACTCACACACACACGGACCAGTCACACACACACTCGCGCGCACACACACACTCGCACACACACGGACCAGTCACACACACACTCGCACACACAAAGACAAAGATCCCCCATATAGCCTGTAACAGACTGTAGGGGGCAAGTGCTGTTAGCGAGCACACACACTCGCGCACACACACACTCACTCGCACACACACGGACCAGTAACACACACACCAGTCACACACACACACCAGTCACACACACACACCAGTTACACACACACACCAGTTACACACACACACACACACTCGCACACACAAAGACAAAGACCCCCCATATAGCCTGTAACAGACTGTAGGGGGCAAGTGCTGTTAGCGAGCACACACATACTCGCGCACGCACAAACACACTCGCACACACACGGACCAGACACACACACGGACCAGTCACACACACGGACCAGGCACACACACACACTCGCATACACACACACTCGCACACACACGGACCAGTCACACACACACACGGACTAGTCACACACACACACTCGCACACACACGGACCAGTCACACACACACACTCGCACACACACGGACCAGTCACACACACACACACACGGACCAGTCACACACACACACGGACCAGTCACACACACACACGGACCAGGCACACACGGACCAGTCACACACGGACCAGTCACACACACACGCACACACACGGACCAGTCACACACACACACACGGAGCAGTCACACACACACAAGGACCAGTCACACACACACACGGACCAGTCACACACACGGACCAGTCACACACACGGACCAGTCACACACACACACGGACCAGTCACACACACACACGGACCAGTCACACACACACGGACCAGTCACACACACACACACGGACCAGTCACACACACACGGACCAGTCACACACACACACACGGACCAGTCACACACACACACACTCGCACACACACGGACCAGACACACACACACGGACCAGTCACACACACACACACGGACCAGTCACACACACGGACCAGTCACACACACACACGGACCAGTCACACACACAGGGACCAGTCACACACACACGGACCAGTCACACACACACGGACCAGTCACACACACACACACGGACCAGTCACGCACACACACACTCGCACACACACGGACCAGACACACACACACGGATCAGTCACACACACACACGGACCAGTCACACACACTCACGGAACCGCGCTCACCTCGCGTGTTTTTGCCCTCCTCCTCCTCTCGCGAGGGCTGCTGCTGCTGCTGCTCTGTGTGCACGGGCGGCAGCAGCAGCGGCGGCGATGATGACGATGATGATGAAGATGCCCTCGAGTGTGCGGTGTGTGCGAGAGGGGGGAGAGACAGCGAGAAGGGGTGGATGCGGTGGCTGTGGAGGCGTGTGCCGAGGCGACGCCCTTTTGTTTAAAGCGCCGACGAGTCACGGATCGCGTGGTCTTTGGCTGCGTGTGGCTGGGTGGGCGGGCAGGGCGAGGCGTGGCTTTGGTGGTTGGTGGCGATGCTGGGTGGGGAGTGGGGGGGTGGATGATGTCCGGGGGTTTGTGGGGCACCACGCTGGTGTTGCGCCCGAAACGTCGTGAGTTATTTGAGACCTACGTGACTTTACCGAAAGAAGCAAAGAGTTTGTCGCTACCCGTTTAATTATTTCATGGTAGGACTATCCACTGTGCAACACTCACCTTTGACTAAAGCACTGCTGAATAAACCACTCACACTAAAATTGCACGTGTTATCACGTTTCAAATGCTTCGAGTTGTTTGTAGAATGAAAAGACAATGTTTAAAGTGGGCGCACTTTGTTTACCGGCGATGGGAGAGCTGGGGAGAGAGAGGTGGGGAAGAGACAATGACGTAGTGCCGCTATTGTCTGCACAGTGCGCAATCTACCAGTGCTAAAACTGTCCTTACTCATCTACCAGTGATGTGTTCTTGATTCCTTCGGTAAAGTCACCACGTAGAAGCGAAACAATAAAATAATAAAAATATAAAACAATAAAATACTCACGACGTTTCGACTGCAGGTGTGAAAACCACAGCAAGGAAATTCGGTAAGACTTTACCAAATTTGGTAAGACTTTACTAAATGTTCTTTCTGTGGTTTTCACACCTGATGATGATTGCTTGTGTTGCAGTCGAAACGTCGTGAGAATTTTATTGTTTTATATTTTTATTATTTTATTGTTTCCCTTCTACGTGGTGACTTTACCGAAAGAACCAAGAATATAAATCCCTGCAGTCACGACAGCTTTAAATCAAATTTTTACCAGGTATGTGTTACTTATTTATTGGATATTTACTTTTGTTACTTATTTACTGTTTTAAGTTCCCTCGTTTCCGGTTAGTTTGTTTTCTTTGTGCACGTTATGATTTTAATGTTAACAATTGATAGTGGAATGTATTACAAATGTAAACTTTGTATTAATATGTTGGAATTAAGCTGCGGTAACGTCGTTAAAGATATTAATGCATGCGGGGTATATGGAGGTGCGGGCAATCTGAAATTTGTTTTACACAAAACGCTAATTTTGCGGGGTGTATGCGTCTACTACTTGCTCACAGCACTTGCCCCAACAGTCTGGTTAAGGATGTCTGGGATATATTTTGTCTTTGTAAAGCACTACACACTCACAGCACTTGCCCCAACAGTCTGTTTAAGGATGTCTGGGATATATTTTGTCTTTGATAAGTACTACTTGCTCACAGCACTTGCCCCAACAGTCTGTTTAAGGATGTCTGGGATATATTTTGTCTTTGATAAGTACTACTTGCTCACAGCACTTGCCCCAACAGTCTGTTTAAGGATGTCTGGGATATATTTTGTCTTGGAAAAGCACTACACACTCACAGCACTTGCCCCAACAGTCTGTTTAAGGATGTCTGGGATATATTTTGTCTTTGATAAGTACTACTCGCTCACAGCACTTGCCCCAACAGTCTATTTAAGGATGTCTGGGATATATCTTGTCTGTGATAAGTACTACTCGCTCACAGCACTTGCCCCAACAGTCTGTTTAAGGATGTCTGGGATATAATTTGTCTTTGACAAGTACTACTCGCTCACAGCACTTGCTCCAACAGTCTGTTTAAGGATGTCTGGGATATATTTTGTCTTTGATAAGTACTACTCGCTCACAGCACTTGCTCCAACAGTCTGTTTAACGATGTCTGGGATATATTTTGTCTTTGATAAGTACTACTCGCTCACAGCACTTGCCCCAACAGTCTATTTAAGGATGTCTGGGATTTATTTTGTCTTTGATAAGTACTACTCGCTCACAGCGACTTGCCCCAACAGTCTGTTTAAGGATGTCTGGGGATATATTTTGTCTTAGATAAGTTCTACTCGCTCACAGCACTTGCCCCAACAGTCTGTTTAAGGATATCTGGGATATATTTTGTCTTTGTAAAGCACTACACACTCACAGCACTTGCCCCAACAGTCTGTTGAAGGATGTCTGGGATATATTTTGTCTTTGATAAGTTCTACTCGCTCACAGCACTTGCTCCAACAGTCTGTTGAAGCATGTCTGGGATATGTTTTGTCTTTGATAAGTACTACTCGTTCACATCACTTGCTCCAACAGTCTGTTTAAGTTTCGATTTAAAGCTTTCGTGACTGCAAGGATTCATCTTCTTTGGTTCTTTCGGTAAAGTCACGTAGAATGAGAATAAAATAAAAAAATTAAAAAATAACGCAATACAATTCTCACGACGTTTCGATGAAGGCCGCTTGTGTTGTGGCCGAAACGTCGTGAGAATTTTATTGTGCTATTTTATTAATTAATTATTTCTCATTCTACTTGACTTTACCGAAAGAACCCAAGAAGATGAGTCTGTTTAAGGATGTCTGGGATATATTTTGTCTTTGATAAGTACTACTCGCTCACAGCACTTGCCCCAACAGTCTGTTTAAGGATGTCTGGGATCTATTTTGTCTTTGATAAGTACTAGTCGCTTGCAGCACTTGCCCCAACAGTCTGTTTAAGGATGTCTGGGATATGTTTTGTCTTTGATAAGTACTACTCGCTCGCAGCACTTGCCCCAACAGTCTGTTTAAGGATGTCTAGGATATAGTTTGTCTTTAATAAGTACTACTCGCTCACAGCGCTTGCTCCAACAGTCTGTTTAAGGATGTCTGGGATATATTTTGTCTTTGATAAGTACTACTCGGTCACATCACTTGCTCCAACAGTCTGTTTAAGTTTCGATTTAAAGCTTTCGTAACTGCAAGGATTCATCTTCTTTGGTTCTTTCGGTAAAGTCACGTAGAATCAGAATAAAATAATAAGTTAATAAATTAAATAACGCAATAAAATTCTCACGACGTTTCGATGAAGACCGCTTGTGTTGTGGCCGAAACGTCGTGAGAATTTTATTGTTATTTTATTTATTAATTATTTCATTCTCATTCCACTTGACTTTACCGAAATAACCAAAGAAGATGAGTCTGTTTAAGGATGTCTGGGATATATTTTGTCTTTGATAAGTACTAGTCGCTCACAGCACTTGCCCCAACAGTCTGTTTAAGGATGTCTGGGATATATTTTGTCTTTGATAAGTACTAGTCGCTCACAGCACTTGCCCCAACAGTCTGTTTAAGGATGTCTGTGATATATTTTGTCTTTGATAAGTACTAGTCGCTCACAGCACTTGCCCCAACAGTCTGTTTAAGGATGTCTGGGATATATTTTGTCTTTGATAAGTACTAGTCGCTCACAGCACTTGCCCCAACAGTCTGTTTAAGGATGTCTGGGATATATTTTGTCTTTGATAAGTACTACTCGCTCACAGCACTTGCTCCAACAGTCTGTTTAAGGATGTCTGGGATATATTTTGTCTTTGATAAGTACTACTTGCTCACAGCACTTGCGCCAACAGTCTGTTTAAGGATGTGTGGGATATATTTTGTCTTTTATAAGTACTACTCGCTCGCAGCACTTGCCCCAACAGTCTGTTTAAGGATGTCTGGGATATATTTTGTCTTTGATAAGTACTACTCGCTCGCAGCACTTGCCCCAACAGTCTGTTTAAGGATGTCTGGGATATATTTTGTCTTTGATAAGTACTACTCGCTCGCAGCACTTGCCCCAATAGTCTGTTTAAGGATGTCTGGGATATGTTTTGTCTTTGATAAGTACTACTCGCTCACAGCACTTGCCCCAACAGTCTGTTTAAGGATGTCTGGGATATATCTTGTCTGTGATAAGTACTACTCGCTCACAGCACTTGCCCCAACAGTCTGTTTAAGGATGTCTGGGATATATCTTGTCTGTGATAAGTACTACTCGCTCACAGCACTTGCCTCAACAGTCTGTTTAAGGATGTCCGTGAAGGATGTCATTCCTGACTTACAGTACCCCGGGGTTTACAAATTCAGTTGTACCTGCGGTGATTGCTATATCGGGGAGACAAAGCGACATGTCTCTGACCGAATTCGCGAGCACAAATCAGATTTGAAACACGGCAAAACGAATTCTTCTGCCGTGGCTGATCACTGTTACAACGCTGTGGGTGATCACGATATAATTTTCTCCGATACCAAGGTTCTTTGCAAACCCACGGGTTTTTATCAGAGATTTGTTCACGAGGCAATTCAGATCTACAAACACAGACACAATTTCAACCGAGAAGATGGTTTCAAATTAAGCAACCATTGGAAAGATGTTCTAAATCGAACTAAACATTAAACTAATTTCAATGATACAGTATATTTTTCAAGTAGTGGTACCCCAAACTTTCGCAGCTCTTATAAATTCCCTTTTCACACCATCAATAGGTAAACTCCCCCCCCCCCCCCGCGCCAAACGGCAAGTCCACCGGCACGTACACCACCTCTTTTCTAAAATCGGCCAATCAAATGCTAATTTTTATGCTAATTCCTTTGTCAAGACACCTTGTTTGCTCGCACACAGCTAAAAGGTCCGCGGTCTGAGCGTGGTTGTGTTTCACTCCAGCGCTGTCCTCGAGACAGGCTGATCCCTTCACCTGATGAAGGCCGCTTGTGTTGTGGCCGAAACGTCGTGATTTTTGTTGTTTTATTTTTTACCTACGTGACTTTACCGAATAGAACCAAAGAGTATATATTTTGTCTTTGATAAGTACTACTAGCTCACAGCACTTGCCCCAACAGTCTGTTTAAGGATGTCTGGGATATATTTTGTCTTTGATAAGTACTATTCGCTCACAGCACTTGCCCCAAGAGTCTGTTTAAGGATGTCTGGGATATAGTTTGTCTTTGATAAGTACTGTAGAGGTGTTAACTACGCGCTGTTGCGTAACCTGCATTGCCACCAGGGCAGTGCAGCATTACCCCTGGGTACAACGGTTGGGTCAGTCGAGGTGAAACGGATTGTAGCCAGGGTTTGGTACGAACCAATCAGACGGTTCCACGTGGGAATGTATGATTGGTTCTGCCTGGCCACGAAGGAGTATAAGACGGGTGACCCAACGAACCTCGGGGAGTTCTCTCCCTACACGAAGACAGAAGACTGGGCTGGAGCCTAGCTAGGACCCTGGACCAGCCTTCCAGCCCTTCTAAGGGCTAAGGCTCGGCATACCCAGTGGTCAGGACCCACCGGGCCAGCGGTGGGTCAGATAGCCTCCCCTAGGTCCTAGCCGGAGGACTAGGATAGCGGTAGACGTGTGAGTCCCGCCAAGTCCGGAGGCTGTACCTCCTTAGGTATCAAGGTTAGCGGTAGACGTGTGAGTCCCGCCAAGTCCGGAGGCTGTACCTCCTTAGGGTATCGGGTGAGGAGACCGTATATCCCTTTGTGTGTGTTAAGCATTGTATAAGGAATTAATACAATAAACAGAGTGTGCCTCCTAAGAAGTCTGCTCGTCCTTACAACACTACATATATATGCACCACGTGTGTGTGTATATGCACCGCATGCCTAAACAGCTTTTGCTCGGCCAGATCGAGGGGGCTAAACGGGCGCGGCACAGGCTAGAGAAGAAATGGAGTGATGTGGTACAGGAGGACGTGGAGCTGAGTGGACTTGCCGATGACTGGTACCAGCAGTGTCAAGATCGGCCTCTGTGGAGGAGGCTCGTGAAGGACGCTGCTGGGCAGTTGGAGGCAGTCGCCCTCCAAGAACAACGAAGGGCGGAGGAGGAATGCGAGGGCTAAAGCCCCCCTCCCCACTACGTGGGTGCTGATCTCCCCCTCCCCACTCCCCTTAGGTGGGGTGCGACGTCTGCCCCCCTCCACCCCCACTCGCGACTGTTTAGAGTTAATTAATTAATTCTGCTAAGCCTTTGTGTCAACAAGCCAACGGCGCTCGGAATCAATTCTCTGCGCTAGACTCACGGCGCGATCAAGCGTCCCTATATTTAATTATTTATTTGTGTGTGCGCGCGTCACACCCACACTGATATATCGTCACCCACACACCGTCGTACGCCGATCGCTGCCCCGCCGTTCTTCACTCGCACCACGCGTCACACCGCCAGTCTGTGCTTAGATTTCTTTCCCGGAGCGAATAGTTGAACCCCCGTTTATGGCCCCCTCCAGCCAGCACCCTTCCTCCTATCACCTACCCGTCGCAGAGTGCGTCTACTCCCCAAGCTCGAGCTGACTAAATTGGCCTCCCTTTTCCGTGCCCACTCACCTCTTCAGTTGCCCGATGGGGCTGGAGAAGATGCCCGCCTTGGGGACTTTTGCTGACCGATCGTTTTCAGCTGCACCCTGCAGGCATCCCACGGACGCTGAGGGCGGCTGGTGTTCTCTCTCCACTCCAGAAGAACTCTGATCCAAATCTCCCTCCTCCCCTCCTTATGTGTCCAAAGCCCCTTAACCCCCGGGTCGTATGACGTCATCCTGCGCATCCAATCGAATCCTCTTTTCCAGCCATTTTGAGCGCTCTGGCCGTTGGGGCGGGGGGGTCACGTCATCCCCCCCCCCTTCCCATTGTCTCTGTGCCTGCGTTCCTCGCCGTTGACTCATCGATAATCCCCTCGCTCCCTCCAACTTAAGTCAACTTCTTATCTGCCTGGAGGCTTTTCCCTCCCACCCCACTGTTTGCCCTGCCGCTGGGTGCTGGCTGAAGTTCCCATCCCCTCCGTGCTGTGTAAGCTTCATTGCGGCCGGCCTGTAAAGCTCTACGCCCCCTTTTTGGGGGGGCCGCCATGTAATCCGGTCTGGGGGGCTCAGCCAATTTCCTGGTCCGGGGAAACCGTGGGACGTCCCTGCTAGTGGGGTCCTCGGGTGAAAACCCATCGCACCACGTGATCCCTCCTCGAGACCCTACGGGGGTGCACGCGGGTGTTGAGTGGGGCGTGCGTGGGGGGGGGGGTGCGAGGAGAGGGTAGCGCTGGCCGAGCTGCTCCGCTGCGGTGACACCACAGCAACGCTCACAACAACGAGCGGAGCGCCGGTTGGCTAAAGCACAGCAGGTTGGCACAGTAGGGGGCACAGGTGGTGCATCAGCCAGTCATCTTAGTCATCTCGGTCAGTCGACCCGTGGCACCTGCTGGGTCTGCCCCGTGACCTCCTGCCAGCGGGCGTTCGACACTTCACGTGGCCTCAAGGTGCACATGGCCTGGCACAAGCGTCGTGGTGACGTCACCGCCACTTAGTGACGAATGGTGGTTGTTGTCTTGTGTTTTGTGTGTGAGTGTTGTGTGTGTGAGTGTTGTGTGTGTGTGGCGAGGGGTGTGTTGTGTGTGTTGTGTGTGTAAGTGTTGTGTGAGTGTTGTGTGTGTGAGTGTTGTGTGTGAGTGTTGTGTGTGAGTGTTGTGTGTGAGTGTTGTGTGTGTGGCGAGGGGTGTGTTGTGTGAGTGTTGTGTGTGTGAGTGTTGTGAGTGTGTGAGTGTTGTGTGTGTGAGTGTTGTGTGAGTGTTGTGTGTGAGAATCGATTACTGTTTCGATTACTGGGCACGGCGATACCACGCGCCTGTAGTGAGTACTTGATCAGAATGTTTATTTATACTGCAGAAGAAATTCGATGAGCTATAAAGCTCTTTTCTTTTCGCTAATATCCAGTAGGGGCAGGTCAGAACGTTATATCAACAAACAATAAACACACACGCGATAGGAGTGTAAAGTGTGGGAATGGTAAACTCAGCCACTGAGTTGTAGTCGTTGTTGTGTACGCGCCTGTGTGTGTAGGGGAGCGGTGGTGAAGTGGTTTACCGCTACGCTGCGCTACGAACCCGGCTATAGCGCGAGCTCAATTCCCGCTCACGGCCAATATCGGTGACGATTATCTGAACAGGTCCTGGGCCTCCCCTAGGTCGACTCAGCCTCAAATTAGTACCTGGAGTAACGGTGTGTAGTAAACATCGCCACTGGGAGAGACAAAGGCGGTCGGGCGTGGTGCTGGCCACCCAGCCCCTCGTGTGTCACAGTGCCGGTCCTGGTCACCAAAGCAACATTTGTGGGGAATAAGAGCCATTTTCTCTACTTTTTAGGCATAAACCATTACGAAATATCACTTACTACCCAGGAGCAAAAGTTGTGTTACGTAGTGTGATCAACAACGCCATGAGAGCGGCGGCTCCCACCAGAGGTGTCACGTGTCGTGTTGTAGAACCACACTACTGGAGTGGCCAGGTATGAGGACTCTAGGCAGGTGTCACGTGTCGTGTTGTAGAACCACACTACTGGAGTGGCCAGGTATGAGGACTGTAGGCAGGTGTCACGTGTCGTGTTGTAGAACCACACTACTGGAGTGGCCAGGTATGAGGACTGTAGGCAGGTGTCACGTGTCGTGTTGTAGAACCACACTACTGGAGTGGCCAGGTATGAGGACTGTAGGCAGGTGTCACGTGTCGTGTTGTAGAACCACACTACTGGAGTGGCCAGGTATTAGGACTGTAGGCAGGAGTCACGTGTCGTGTTGTAGAACCACACTACTGGAGTGGCCAGGTATGAGGACTGTAGGCAGGTGTCACGTGTCGTGTTGTAGAACCACACTACTGGAGTGGCCAGGTATGAGGACTGTAGGCAGGTGTCACGTGTCGTGTTGTAGAACCACACTACTGGAGTGGCCAGGTATGAGGACTGTAGGCAGGTGTCACGTGTCGTGTTGTAGAACCACACTACTGGAGTGGCCAGGTATGAGGGCTGTAGGCAGGTGTCACGTGTCGTGTTGTAGAACCACACTACTGGAGTGGCCAGGTATGAGGACTGTAGGCAGGTGTCACGTGTCGTGTTGTAGAACCACACTACTGGAGTGGCCAGGTATGAGGACTGTAGGCAGGTGTCACGTGTCGTGTTGTAGAACCACACTACTGGAGTGGCCAGGTATGAGGACTGTAGGCAGGTGTCACGTGTTGTGTTGTAGAACGACACTACTGGAGTGGCCAGGTATGAGGACTGTAGGCAGGTGTCACGTGTCGTGTTGTAGAACCACACTACTGGAGTGGCCAGGTATGAGGACTGTAGGCAGGTGTCACGTGTCGTGTTGTAGAACCACACTACTGGAGTGGCCAGGTATGAGGGCTGTAGGCAGGTGTCACGTGTCGTGTTGTAGAACCACACTACTGGAGTGGCCAGGTATGGGGGCTGTAGGCAGGTGTCACGTGTCGTGTTGTAGAACCACACTACTGGAGTGGCCAGGTATGAGGACTCTAGGCAGGTGTCACGTGTCGTGTTGTAGAACCACACTACTGGAGTGGCCAGGTATGGGGGCTGTAGGCAGGTGTCACGTGTCGTGTTGTAGAACCACACTACTGGAGTGGCCAGGTATGGGGACTGTAGGCAGGTGTCACGTGTCGTGTTGTAGAACCACACTACTGGAGTGGACACGCGGCCCCTTGCCAGCGGGTGGGGGCCTTGGGAGCTGCGTGCCTCAAACGCTCACTGCGGGTTGCGGCTGCTAACTCGCTCAGTCATCTGCCGCGGGGTTTCACCGCCAGCACGCGGGGCTCTTAACCGCAGGACTGGCTGCCAAGGGAAATCTGTTCACCGCAACTCACACAGATCTGCGGGTCGTCCCGAGCGATCGCCTAAGGAAATCTTCTCAGCGGAGCGGCCGGAAACAGGACGAGAAGAAACACATCACCCACACAGCTATTTGTAGACAGAGCTCCCCCATATAGCCTTAACAGACTGTAGGGGCAAGTACTTCCTCAACAGATGGCACCTTAGCCAGCCACTCACAGGGGGTGACTTCCAATATTTGAGGCACTGCAGCCTCAGCAGGGTCATCCCCACTTTGTGCCACGATGTTTTCCTGGCTGAGGGATTTTCCCTCCCCCAGGACCTCAGAAATGCTCAGCAAATCTGCAAACCTGTTCCTGGGGGTCGGAGATTGGATCACCGTTTTTTCCCCTAATGATGGTAATAGGTGTGGTGCTGCAGGTTACGTTTTGATGGAGTTAAATAGAGATTTGTGATCACGGGCCACTGAGGCAGACTCCATCTCCTCAGCAACCCGCGACCACCACCCATCCTTGCAGCGCCTCACAGCTCTCCGAACCTCCGAGCGAAGGCTGCGGTAAGCCTCCTCATTCTCTGACGTGGGATTCTGTAGCCGATGACAGTGGGCCTGTCGCTTTTTCTCAACCATCCTGAACACCTCCTCTGTCAGCCAGGGTCGCTGGGGAGGTCTGGACCGTGTACCCAAAGCAGCCATTGCAGCTGCATGAGTCACAGTCCTAAACCTCGCCCATTTACCCTCGACATCAGAGGAGTAGGGGACGATGCCAATCCCAGCTGCAAGCGATGATGAAATTCTCCCTTACAACTTTCATCAGCTAGCTAACACCAGGCCACTGTGGGTTTAAATGGGGTCCTGGGTGTACACCCACCACCGGAGTGGAAGAATGGCAGGCGCATCTTACAGATGACTAGTCACGCACACATAACACTCTCACACACACATACACACAACACTCACACACAACATTCACATAGCACTCACACAACACTCGCACACCCAACACTCACACACAACACTAAGACACATAACATTCACACACAACACACAGCACTCACACACAGAACTTGCACACAGCACTCATACAAAACACACACCCTTCACCACACACACACACAACACTCACACAAAACACACACCGTTCACCACACTTACAACACACACACAACACGCACTCACAACACACACAACATACACCCTTCACCACTCAGACAAAACACACACACAACTCACGTAACACTCACGCACACAGCACTCACACAGTACACACACTGCACACATTTCACACACAGTACACACACTACACACATTTCACACACAGTACACACACTACACACACAGTACACACACACACTACTCACACACAGTACACACACACTACACACATTTTTCACACAGTACACACACTACACAGCACTCACACACACATACAGGTGGTGGGGGGTGTTTGACCATACTTCACCACGCCGGTCAACGCGGGTTGCCATCAGGACCAAGAGAACCGCCGCCTCCCACGGCGTTGTGAGAGGCGCCTTGTCTCAACAGCGATGTCTTTAGAACCCAAGTTAAATGTCCAACTCACCATTGAAAATCAAAAACCTGTACTCCGAATACCGCTCACGACAAGACACCCCTTTCATCATGTACTGCAGTCATGTTTATTAACACAAAGCTAAACATTCCTCAGTCTCATGAAACAAATATACAACTTCTGAATTCAAAACATTTACAGAGGGTAGCTGAAGCACATAAACGAGTTGCAAAGTCGATACACAATGTACATACTTCTCTAACAATGAATATTTATACAGTACTAATTAAAGAGCGATGTGCACATTTGTAGATTGTATTTGGTTTTCAGTTAAATGTACCGCATCACGCCTCTTGTTAGGGTCGCCGGCCCCCGGGATCTCCCCTGCCTGCGACCCTGTCCGCGAAGTACCGACGCTCCCAGACTCTCCACTAGTGTGGGAGCTGCCGCCGCCGCACTCCTCCCCTGGCGGGGGAAGGTCGTCTCGCTCCTGTTCCCCCCCCTGTGCCGTCCCCCCCCGAGTCCGGGTCTCCTGCCGGTGGGGCATCACACTCGACCTCCCTGGGACCCGCTAGCGCTTCGCCGGCACCCAAACGCGACGCTCCCCGCCCGCGCAGTCCCACGCACCAATCACACGCGCGTAACAGGGGGGTCAAAGGTCGGAGGGTAAGCGACGTCGTTCGTGCTCACTCCGACGCTTGGGGGGATTGGATTAAACGGGTTTAAAGGGCTATGCGATGGGCATGCGTGCGAGACGGGTATCCGCTCGCAACGCAGGAGTCCGCAGCCGACGGTTCGTAGCGCACACAATCCACGCGGCGCCGCTCCACACACGCGGCGACCACCGAGAACAGCAAGCGAACCCACGCTTCCACTCTCTTTCCACACCCTCGCAAAAACCACCACACCAGTCTGTTATGTAACGACCACCGCGACAGCAAGCGCACCCACGCTTCCGCAATAACCACACCAGTCCGTTATGTAACCGCCGACGATTTATTCCACCGCGTCGGCGAGCCCTTATTTAACCGAGTCAGTCGGGATCAGCGGGGCAGGACCGATCTATCTCTCGATAGTCGGCACTACACTCTACCTGCCCTTCTCCCCTTTACCCTCTCCGGTTTTGCTCTTAAGCTAAGTCCCAACTTCCTCTCTCCCTCTTACTCACGGTTCGTCGTCACTGCCGTCTGGTCCTCGCGGCGCGTCGATACGTCCCACGGACGTTCGCGCGGCTGGACTCGGGAGTTGACGGGCCTGGGGTTGACTCGAGTAGCCAGAGAGCCTTTTTCCTTCGCCCTGACCCGCTTTATTCTTTCTACATCAAAGGGGCTACCTAGTGCCGACTCGCGGGCCAATCAGCTCGCTGGGATCACCCGCCAATCGGTAGGCCCATCTGTATCCCAGCATCCCCCGGGCCGTTGCTTTCAGCGACGTCCGCGTCTAAATTTACCTGCTCAGCGGCCCTCCAGCCAGAGGGCGACCCTGCTTTCCCGCCGCTCGTGGCTCTGCCCTCCTACCTGCCTGCTGACCCGTGTGTGTTGTGTGTGCTGTCTACCCGCGGTGGCTCGGCAGCCCCGTCGTGACCATGAAATTACAACCAAAGTCACGGCGCCGCGGTGGGTGTTAGCGTCGGGGGAGACCGTCCAATTCCCTGGCTGCAGGAAACCGTGAAGATTATCCCTTTACGAGGGCTTCTGGGTGAAAACCTGTCGGCCAGGGTGTCTCCCCACGCGCTCTAATGGTGGGGGGGAGTGCGTGCGTGCGTGTGTGTTCCGGTGGGGGGGGGGGGGGTGGGGAGATGGTGGGGTGGAGCAATGTCGGCCTCGCCGCTCAGAGCGGCGAGATCGCAGGTGGGCCACCCGCCGATCGGCTCCGTGGCGGCGGCATCACGCCTCTGGCTGGATGTCTAAAGGACGTTTCATGCAAGCACCCATTCAGATGTAAGTGTGATTGTATTCTGGTAATTAAGGCGAAGTCAACGTATGGATGTATCTAGTTTACGATGATACATCACTCCACTAGACGTCCCTGCTTAGCCGATCTGCCACAAATGACGAAGCATTTATTGTCAGGTATGAAAACATTTGAACGAAGTATTTTATTTATTTATTTTAACACACGAGTTTTGTCACGAACAAAAGCTCACTGCCTCGAAGCAGAACAGGAGGAGGGGAGATGTTATAGCCACGGACACAACGGAAGTCACGGCGTGATGGGTGTTAGAGTTGCGGTTTTGGGTGTGGTGGGGGTGGAGGTGTGGACCAATGGGGTGGTGGAGGAGGGGTTCTAGGTGTAAGAGAGAGTCCCCCTGAGCTATAAAACACCGGCGTGGTCGCTGCTGCTGCTATCATTGCTGAATATTGGAGGCGACAGCACGTCCCTGCTCCTCCTCCTCCCCAGCAGCAGCATCACAGCTGAGAGGAGGTGAGGTTGTCTGTCACACTGTGTGTCTATGTATGACTGTGTGTCTATCACACTGTGTGTCTATGTATCACTGTGTGTCTATCACACTGTGTGTCTATGTATCACTGTGTGTCTATCACACACTGTGTCTATGTGTGTCTGTGTCTATCACTGTGTCTATGTATGACTGTGTGTCTATCACTGTGTCTATGTATGACTGTGTGTCTATGACTCTGTGTCTATGTATGACTGTGTCTATCACACTCTGTGCCACTTGGGGCTGTGTGTGTGGATCTGCCCGACAGCTTTAACACGACGACTGAGCAGTGACGTTACGAGGTGCCACATTCTCATTCGGCTTCTTCCCATGCCACTGTAAGAATTCACTCGATGGCATTGTGAGAAATCGCCCCGCCACATATTCAGCATCGCGTTAGGGGTCGTCCATTGAGTAGGGACGACAAATCTGTCTACTTGACCCCTCACCTCTCTCTGTGCGCACACGGAGTTTGACTTTTTACCCCCCGAATCTTATAGAACGCCCGATATTTAATCCACGCAGAGACGATCAAGGATTAATAATATTAATGTGTTTAAGCAAACAGTCTACCGCCGGACTATACAACTCGTTTGAAGGCCAGTGTAGACAAATTATCTTCGAAAATGATCGAATATCAATATTATTATCGAGGCTACACCCCCCGTTTCCTATGCATACATTGTCAGTAGCCCCCCATACACAAGCGGTACACATTTGTGTTAACCCCTCCCCACTCCATGCGTACGGACTCAATGGATGTCCCCTTAGCGGAGTTGAGGCGATAGTGGTGCTCACACACACACAGCACCACCATACACACCACCACACACGCAGCACCACTACCACCACACACACCACCATACACACACCACCATACACACACCACCACCATACACACCACCACACACACGCAGCACCACTACCACCACACACACACCACCACACACACACCACCACACACACACCACCATACACACCACCACCATACACAGCACCACCATACACACACCACCACCATACACACCACCACACACACAGTAACCACCACCATACACAGCAACCACACACATCACCACATACACACCGTCACCAAACACACCGTCACCAAACACACCGTCACCACCACACACCGTCACCACCACACACCACCACCACACACACAGCAACCACCACACACAACAACAACAACCGCCATTCGCCACTAAGTGGCGGTGACGTCACCACGACGCTTGTGCCAGGCTATGTGCACCCTGAGGCCACGTGAAGTGTCGAACGCCCGCTGGCAGGAGGTCACGGGGCAGACCCAGGTGCCACGGGTCGACTGACTGAGATGACTGGCTGATGCACCACCTGTGCCCCCTACTGTGCCACCATACACACACCACCACACACACCACACACCACCACACACACCACCACACAACACCATACACACCACCACACACCATACACACCACCACACACCATACACACACCATACACACCACCACACACCATACACACCACCACACCATACACACCACCACACACCATACACACCACCACACACCATACACACCACCACACACCATACACACCACCACCCACCATACACACCACCACACACCATACACACCACCACACACCATACACACCACCACACACCATACACACCACCACACACCATACACACCACCACACACCATACACACCACCACACACACACACCACACACACACACCACACACCACCACACACACACACCACACACCACCACACACACACACCACCACACACACACACCACACACCACCACACACCACCACACACCACCACACAAAGATCCCCCATATAGCCTGTAACAGACTGTAGGGGCAAGTGCTGTTAGCGAGCACCTATGAAGGCCGGAACGGTACACGAGGGGGTGGGTGGCCAGCACCACGCCCGACCGCCTTTGTCTCCCTAGTGGCAATGTTTACACACCGCACCAGGTACTCATTTGAGGCTGAGTCGACCTAGGGGAGGCCCGGGACCGGTTCAGATAATCGTCACTGGTGTTGGCCGTGAGCGGGAATCGAACCCGGGTCGCCAGGTTCATAGCGCAGCGTAGCGCTAACCGCTACACTATCGCTCACACCACCACACACACACCACCACACACACACACAGCAACCACCACACACACCACACACACACACCACACACACACCATACACACCAACAACCGCCATTCAACAACCGCCATTCGCCACTAAGTGGCGGTGACGTCACCACGACGCTTGTGCCAGGCTATGTGCACCGTGAGGCCACGTGAAGTGTCGAACGCCCGCTGGCAGGAGGTCACTGGGCAGACCCAGGTGCCACGGGTCGACTGACTGAGATGACTGGCTGATGCACCACCTGTGCCCCCTACTGTGCCAACCTGCTGTGCTTTAGCCACCCGGCGTTCCGCTCGTTGTTGTGAGCGTCGCTCCTCCGCCCTCCGTTGTTGTTGCAGGGCGACTGCCTCCAACTGCCCAGTAGCATCCTTCACGAGCCTCCTCCACAGAGGCCGATCTTGACACCGCTGGTACCAGTCATCGGCAAGTCCACTCAGCTCCACGTCCTCCTGTACCACATCACTCCATCTCTTCTCTAGCCCGTGCCGCGCCCGCTTAGCCCCCTCAATCCGGCCAAACAAAAGCTGTTTCGGCATGCGGTGGCTGGGCATGCGGGCTACATGACCCAGCCATCGCAGCCTTGCCTGCCGGAGGAGCTCACCGATGGGACCCTGCCCAGATCTTTCAAGGATTTGTGAGCTCCTCACACAATCCAGTCTGGTTAAACCCAGGACGGATCGTAGGCAGGCCAGCCTAAATGTTTCTAACCGGCGAAGATGTTCCACCAGGGGGGTCCACGTTTCGCAAGCGTAGAGAAGGGAGGGAATGACCGTGGCCGAGAAGACCTGAAGCTTAGTGCGGAGCGACAGACCAGGTAGCTTCCACACAGCGTTACGCAACCGATGAAAAGATATTGCCGCTCGACTGATTCGGAGTGAGACCTCTGCTGTTAAACTGGAGCCAGTCATAAGCACACTGCCCAGGTATGGGAAACTCTCCACTCTCTCCACAACTGCCCCATCACCGATTGGGAGTTGTGGGGGTGGAGTGTCCGATGGTACAAAATACCCAGGCAGGTGCTTAGTTTTGGTGGGGCTGATGGTAAGGCCCCACCTCTTAGTGGCACGCTCCAGTCTCAGCAGCAGCGTCTCCAACTCCTCCTCTGACTGAGCAGCTATTACCAAATCATCAGCATACATAACGTGGTTGAGCAATAGGGAGCCATCCCTTGACCGCACCCGGGCATCGATTAGCCTCCCATTATATCTGTACCATATGGAGATTCCCCCGGTACAGCTATTGAAGGCTTCACGAACTACGTGGTCAAAATAGATGTTAAATAATGTGGGAGCCAGAGGACATCCCTGTCGCACCCCAAGGTGTACAGGGAATGGCTCTGACTCCCGGCCACGTAGTTTTACCCGGGCCCGCTCACCATCATGAAGGTCCTTCATGATCGTGAGCAGAGGGTCAGGTACTCCAAAAGCACGAAGAACGACCCAGAGCCCAGGCCTACTGATGGTATCATAGGCCTTGACCAGGTCAATAAAGCAGAGATGTAGGTCTTGTTGGAATTCCCTACACCTCTGCTGTAGCAGACGGACAGAAAATATGGCATCTGTGCAGGACCGCCCATACACACCACCACACACACACACCCCTCACACACACACCATACACACCACCACACACACCCCACCACACACACCCCACCACACACACCCCACCACACACCACCACACACACACCATACACACCACCACACACACACCATACACACACCACCACACACACACCACCACACACACACCACCACACACACACCACCACACACACACACACAGCAACCACCACACACACCACACACACCACCACACACACACCACCACACACACACAGCAACCACCACACACACACCACCACACACACACATACACCACACACACACACACCACCACACACACCACACACACCACACACACACCACACACACACACACCACACACACACACACACCACACACCCCACCACACACACCATACACACCATACACACCACCACACACACACACACCACCACACACACACCACACACACACCACCACACACACACACACACCACACACACACCCCACCACCACACACACACACACCACCACACACACACCATACACACCACCACATACACACCACCACACACACACCATACACACCATACACACACCACCACACACACACCACCACACACACATCACCACACACACACCACCACACACACACACACAGCAACCACCACACACACCACACACACCACCACACACACACCACCACACACACACATACACCACACACCACATACACCACCACACACACACACACACCACCACACACACACCACCACACACACACATACACCACACACACACACACCACCACCACACACACACACCACCACACACACACACCACCACACACACACACCACCACACACACACACCACCACACACATACACCACACACACCACCACCACACACACACCACACCACAGACACCACCACACACACACACCACCACACACACACACCACCACACACACACATACACCACACACACCACCACACACACACCACCACACACACACACACACCACCACACACACACCACCACACACACCACCACCACACACACCCCACCACACACACCACCACCACACACACACACCACACACACACCACCACACACACACACACACCACCACACACACACACCACCACACACACACATACACCACACACACACACCACCACCACACACAATACTCGGCCCACCTGCCTCCGCTAGCCTAGTGACGTCACTGCTCACTTCCAAACGAGAATGTCCCCCCCCCCTCTCCCCCGGCGCGCGCCGAGTGTCACGCGGCGGCAGCAGCAGCAGCAGGCGACTCTGATTGGACACTTCGAGAGTGGAGGCACCCGCCGCCCCTCCCCCGCGCCCCTCCCCTCCCCCGCGCCCCTCCCCTACCCCGCGCCCCTCCCCTCCCCCGCGCCCCTCCCCTCCCCCGCGCCCCACCTGCCTCCACTAGCCTCGTGACGTCACTGTCACATTGCTTTAAAGTTTTCGGTCAGAGTCGTCGCTGTTGCTGCTATCGCCGGGTACTGGAGGCGACCTCACGTCCCTGTTCCTCCTCCTGCTGCTCCTCCTGCTGCTCCTCCTGCTGCTCCTCCTGCTGCTCCCCCCAGCAGCAGCAGCATCACAGCTGAGCTCCAGGAGGTGAGGTCGTCTCTCTCGCCCTGCTCACGGAGACTGCGTGCCTGGGTCCCTGGGTTCCTGGGTCCCTGGGTCCCTGGGACCCTGGGTTCCTGGGTCCCCATCGCAATTCTCGGGGTTCCATTTGGTTCATCGACTCCTCGTGTCTTTACCATTGTGAGTGTGTGACGTTGTCTCTGTGTGTCTGGTGTGAGGCAGTGGCTGTTTGTTCCACCGTGTCTACCTGTGTGTCTATCGCTCCGCCATTGGGTCGCGGTGCCAGGCTAGGTGGGCGTGCGTGGCGGTGCCGACTGACGTCATTACGATCATTGCCCCGCGTACGTCGGCAGGAGGTCTAAATGCAGAGCGCGCCGCGTTATTACAAAAGGGCGTAGCGCTGAAGCGCCTCGACCGAGGATTGTCTCCGGCTCCCCGGTCTCCCAGTCGGTTGCTTTGTCCCGGGGTTTGGTGCATTTGCAGCGTCGGAAATCGCACACCGCCCTGTGTACTTGCCTGTAGTTGCGGCCACGGGTCGATAGGGGGTGCCACCCTGAGCTAGAGAGAGAGCCGGACCGTTGAGAGGCCGAGTTCCCCTCCCGACCCCAGGTGAGGGGTTGGGGGGTTATTCCAGAGTCCCCTGGAAGGTTCCAGAAAGGGGGCGGTACCGGGGGCGGAGAGTCCCCGGGACGAGTATAAAAGACGGACCTCAGGTGGGCTCGAGGCAGTGCTCTGAAGACGAAGACAGAAGAGCAGCTAGGCTAGGACCCTGGGACCACGGGACCCGACGTCCTTGTGAGGGCCAGGGCTGAGCGCGGACCAGTGGTCAGGACCCGCTCCTTGGCTGGGTCGGGTCAGCAAAGCCTCCCCTAGGCCACCCTTAGCCAGAGGACTCAGAGCCCGTAGCCCCAGTGATAGGCCACGTCAGCCCGGAGGCCATACCTCCCCAGGTAGTGGGAGTAAAGGGGGCTTTCTGTTAAGATTCAAATAAGCCGTGTTGCCTCTAAAGACTACGTGGAACCCACTACACATTCATTAATCCCCCCCCCCCCCACTGCGTGTAAGAAGTGCTCACAAGTGACACCATCACGTCCACCGCTCTAAGTAACAAAACAGGATTTCTGCACAGCTCTGTCGCCTGATGTAGTTGGTTGTAATTACTGGAGAAATTTCGTACTCCGATTTAAATGTTGTGGCTTTGCTCTCCAACACACCGGTGTGCTGCTCTAGTAATGAATTGGCCACGTTCTGTTTACGTGACAAACCTTACTAATTGGCTGTGTCAAGTGATGGGGGGTTTAAAGACATATTTACGTGAAAGCCTAGAACGTGTTTAACTTGCTATACCGCTGCTCATAATCACAACACTGCCTGCTCCATCACCACAGACTTCTCGGTTTCACAGTCTGCTACTTTGTCCGTGAGTTTGGTGGAGTTCCTCGCCTTCAAGGGTCGTAGCCCCCCTCCCTACACGGCGACAACCACGACTGAACCAGATGCATAGCCGCGTCTGCGAGATTCCACTGCTTGTTCCGTTCAGACTGAACAAGCAGCAGGGCTAGGGATGTGATTGCCGTACAGGATGACTGTGCCTTGGCATTCCCAGAACATCGTTTTATTTCACTTAGGAGCCAGTGTCCATGCAGCGTGTTCAAATGAAGCGCGTGTTTATGTCATTAAAGTTGGGATAACTAAATCCAAAAGATTAATCTCATCGCTGACGTCACAAATGGAAAGATGTAGAAGCGGAGTGATGTGAAAGTGAGGGAGCGTGAGCCATTGGAGTGAGGCCGTGAGATGGACTAATGACTCATTCTCGTTTGTGATCATCAGCAGACAGAGCCGACCATGAAGCTGGTCATCATCCCACTGTTCATCTCCCTTCTGGGTGAGTTCACACCCAGAGCCACTCACCCAGCACACATTGGACGGTGCCCTTTCGTTAGCCAGGTGAGAGTTCACCGTTACCTCCCTCGCCTGGAACGCAGGAGGTTGTGGGTTCGATTCCGACCCTGACGCCTGCTGTATATTTGGAGTTTGCGTGTCTCTCTGCCTGTGGTCACGTGGATTTGTCTCCGGGTCCTCTGGTTTTTTTCCTCCACATTTAGACTCAACGTGCATGTCGATTATTTTGCTGCTGTAAATTTCAGCACGACACAAGCCACTTCGTTGAGCTGTCATTTGTGGCCAGGTCACTTTTGAAAAAAATAGCTACATAGCTCAGTGGGCCTTACCTGCTAATTAGAATAGTTTTTTAGTTTTTAATAAACCACCGTGACGATGAGGTCACGGGTCATGTGACCCCTGTGACACCGTCCTGGCTGTGCCAGTGGCTCCCGGGCCACGCGCTCCGCTGAGACTCGGCTCGCGAGCGGCCGCTCTGAGTCTGGGCACTGACGGTGGGGGGGAGGCAGCCCTAAGATTTGGTCGAGGGGGAGACGTTTCACTGCGCTCACTCACCAGGTGAGCGGAGTTCCTCTCTGATAGCTGATGCTACGCGGAGCTCACCGTGTCGTAGCTTCCATTGAGGTCGTAGTTTTATTGATCTCTTCTCCACAATTACAAATGTAGACGGTGTAGCACCCCTGTGTTTAACGGCGTTTTCAAGACCTCTCAGTGGCCCTTCTACCAGAGTGGTGTAATGAGTGTAAGCTTTTCGTGTTTAGACGGTTTTCCTTCCCCCGCACCTCCAATAAGGATGGTTGGCTACGCACGCTTTGAACGATGTTCAATATACGTACATCTCTATAGATATATGTCTAACGAGTGTGACCGGTCTCCCTGTAGATGCGGCATCGGCTGTAAAGCTCCAGATCACTCTTCCGCAGAGTCTGTTTGTGAGGGAGGGAGAGAACGTGACTATTCCCTGCTCCTACTCCCCACCGACGTCCAGCCTGGACCACATCGTCCTCCAGTATTTCACGATACACAGACACTACGCAGAGAACGTGACCAGAAGAGAAATGAAGAAGGTGATGGCCGCATTTCATGTCAACCGTGAATAATTATCTCTGTACTTGATAACTACGTCGACACTAACAGATAATAACAAAGTTATGTGGTGCCCTTTAATTATTCAGAAATGTCCCAATTAGTCTCACAACTCCATTTCAAAAGGCACTGCTCTGAGATCTTAGCCCAATGACGGTACATTAATGAGAGTTTGGCTTCATGTGGAGGGAAACCAGAGCACGTGATGCAACTCGTGTTTAACACGAGGGGGATTACACGCAATACTCTACACAGATTCAAGTCCACAGGTAGACCCACTCTTACCACTCTACGCAAACTCAACGTTGATATTTTGCCATCCCCTTGTCGCCTTGCAACCGAAGCCTACAGCGCTTGGTGTCCCCAGGAGGTCTCCCATCTAGGTGGTAACCGAGCTCATCAAGCCTGCTTAGCCAGCGACATTCAACGAGCCCAGGGGCATTCAGGACGATGTGACCGTGGGCATCGTGTGCCGTTGTGGTTGACCTTCCACATTGTGGTTTGTGTCATTGCAGATCTATCAAACGGGGGATGAAAAAGATTACTTGAGTATCGTGAAGTCTGTGGGAGACGTGCTGACGGGAGACTGCTCCATCGGCATCCCCAACTTCCCCAAGAACCTCGGCCCCGTGGTTCTGTGCCGCATCGACTGTCGTCGATGTAACGCGGAGAACACCGTGGTGCAAGGGGAGGTGCTGCTGAACGTGACGCCTGCAGGTGAACAAGAGCCGAGCGTGACGTTCGCGTTGCGATGAAGCGATTATGGGGGAACTTGCACGTGCACGGTGCTGGTTGAGGCCGGGAGGTCAAGGGTCACGTTAAGCCGTGTTGAGTGAGTGGTCTCTCCCTGCTGCACGTGAAGCCGTGTTGAGTGAGTGGTCTCTCACTGCTGCACGTGAAGCCGTGTTGCGTCGCTGGGTGGGGCTGTGGTGCTGGGTGCGAGTGGGGGTCACGCTGAACCCCCCCCTCTCTGTCTCCGTGTCTCTGCAGCCCCACATTCACACGGTGGGGACGTGAGTGACGTCACCCTCGCCCCTCTAGAGGAGACCTCGCACAAGGGAGGGGTGGTGGCTGCCTGGGTCCTGGTGCCTCTAGCTGTCATTGTCATCATCATCATCGTCTCCGTCTTCGTCTGGAAGAAGAAGAATCACCGTCGGTGTTCATGGCCCTGCCCCCACTCACGCAGGTGCCCCCCCCCGCCCCCCCTCCATCCCAGGCACCCGGACCGCCCAGCCCAGCCCCTGATGAATGAGCGTGGACGTGGGCAGCCGGGCTGAGCTCTCTCGGTGGCCTCCCACTCGGTGTCACTGACGAGGTTTCACGTTCACGCACCGCTGGGTCTCTTCCTGAGCGGTTCACAGCGGCCGTGCCGGGGACGCTGAGCCAGCACCGAGCTCCTGGGTTCAGCCCCTTGGTCTTGCCGACTCGAACCGATATTAAAGCGTGAGCGCCATTGAGGCCCTCTGCTCGTTCCCGGCGAGACGCGTCCACGCGTTGCTGTGTGCAGGCACCGCGTGGTTGGTAAACCTGCTGTTTGTTTTTATTTCCACAGTGACGGTGGAAATGCTGACGTGCATGGGGACGTGAACGGGCAGCCGCTGATGAACGGACACGAAGAGAGACAACAACAAGTATTGGAGACCGTGCCCGTTAAGTAACGGTCAGGCAGCTCAATGCCCCTTCTGATTGGTTGGCACGTGGAGCGGGTCGCACACACAAATTGCCTGTGTGCTCCGGGTTCCACGTTTTACTTGAAACCTTAGACCGTGCCTTTGCCACCTCTTGCCTTGACAACCGTAACTCTTGACCGGATATCTCTCGTGTGTCTCCAACTCCATCACCTCTCTATCCTGGATTTCTCAGAGTGTCCGTGAACGAAACCACGTGACCCCAATCCTGAAATTGCTTCACCAGGTCCCGATAGTGGGTGCCACCATGGCAAGATGTTAACTACCTCTCCTGGTATACAGGAGGTCGTGAGTTCTCTCCCGACCCTGACACCTGCCTGTGTATTTGGAGTTTGCACGTTCTCTCTCTCCCCACTGTGGCGTGGATTTTCCTCCGGATCCACCGGTTTTTTCCCTCCACTTTTAGAATCGAGGTGCGTTTAGAGTATTTGGCTGCATTACATTTCCACGTGGTGATAAGCAACTTCGTTGAGCTATAATTTGTGATATCCAGGTCGCTTCTTCAAAAGAGCTACATAGCTCAGCGAGGCCTTAGCTGGTAAAGTAAATCCAGCATTGGAACTTGCCGAACTAATCCACTGCTGGATTATTTTTTCCGCCTGAGGACAACCGCTTGTTACGATCGAAACGTTGTGATATATTATTAGTATTGTTTTATTTTTCTACCTACGTGACTTTACCGAAAGAACCAAAGAGTATGGATTCCTGTAGTCACGAAAGCTTCAAGTCAAGATCTCTCTCTCTCACCTCGCTAAACAAAGCGATTCTTAATTTATTAAAATTGTAATTACCAATCGTGATGATGGAAGAATCGCGAGGGGGACGGGTGGGGTCTGATTGGCTGACACCGGTGTGTCGCTCTCATTGGCTGAGCGACTTTGTGGGCGGCAACGTTTCCTCGGCCAATGCTGCTGCTGCCTTCTCATTCCGTTAAGCGCTTTGTAGATTTTTAGATTTTTATCCCCAGTAAACATTTCCTCTCCAGGCATCCTACCGGTGGGTCGCGCTCAGCGAGGTCTGCCTGTGGTGTGGATTTGTTGAGAGCAGGGCCGGATTCAAGTTCTTGTTAGGCCCTCGGCACTGCAGTTTCGTAGGCACTTTGAGTGATAACTCTCTACAGATGCTGCTACTGCTACCCCATGTCACGTAGGCACTTTGAGTGATAACTCTCTACAGATCATGCTGCTGCTGCTACTGCTGTCCCATGTCACGTAGGCACTTTGAGTGATAACTCTCTACAGATCATGCTGCTGCTGCCCCATGTCACGACCACCGCTGTCACTCCACTCGCTTCACGCGTCGCTACTTCGCCCAGCCGCTGGACAGATGTCGTTACTGATGGCAGGTTCACGATTTAGTCTGTGCCCTCATTCGATGGGAGGGTGTGCGGAAGTGTGCCGCAGATAAATGGATTTCATTTTAAATTATTGAAACAATTCAAACAAGGTATTCCTAAAAATATTATAAGCAAACGTGTTTTATAAAAAATTTTACTGCGATTACATCGGATGACGCAGATTCAAAAGTATGCCGTTCATTTTAAACGATAACAAAAAACAACACGGGTCCATTTTATTTTGTAGAACCTCGGCACAGTGCCTACTATGGCCTATGGGATAGCACGGCCCTGGTGGGTGAGTGAGTGGCTGGGTGGGTGAGTGGCTGGGTGGGTGAGTGGCTGGGTGGGTGGGTGAGTGAGTGGCTGGGTGGGTGAGTGAGTGGCTGGGTGGGTGAGTGGCTGGGTGGGTGAGTGAGTGGCTGGGTGGGTGAGTGGTTGGGTGGGTGAGTGAGTGGCTGGGTGGGTGAGTGAGTGGTTGGGTGGGTGAGTGGCTGGGTGGGTGAGTGAGTGGCTGAGTGGGTGGGTGGCTGGGTGGGTGAGTGAGTGTCTGGGTGGGTGAGTGGTTGGATGGGTGGACCCTATGCAAAGTGCCTACTGTGACCTATGGGATAGCACGGCCCTGGTGGGTGGGTGAGTGGCTGGGTGGGTGAGTGAGTGGGTGGGTGGGTGAGTGGCTGGGTGGGTGAGTGGCTGGGTGGGTGAGTGAGTGGCTGGGTGGGTGGGTGAGTGGCTGGGTGGGTGGGTGAGTGGCTGGGTGGGTGGGTGGGTGGCTGGGTGGGTGGACCCTATGCAAAGTGCCTACTGTGACCTATGGGATATCACGGCCCTGCTCGAGAGGGCCGGTGAGTGGTGCGGTGCTGGTGCAGCGTGAGTGAGCGTTGTGGGGGTCTGCGTGTGACTCACTAAGGGGGGAGGGGGGGGGCCATGCCTGGCTCCCCCACGCGCAGTGCCGGGTGGACCTCTCAGCTGCGGCCTCTCTCGCGCCTTCAGGGGGACCTCGCAGACGTCCCGGAACGTCTGACATGAAGTACTTTGCTCGGTGATATGAAATATTGTTGAATATTTATACACTGTTCTTATACAACTCGGGGCCATGTTTTAAACATCGAATGTCGCGTCTTTGTGTATCGATTCTGCGCCCCTTGTGTTCGTGTTGTTCGTTGTGAGTTGATGTCGCGCCCCCGACTGGCCGTGCTGATCGTAGCTCGTCGGGTTCCTCCGGTCTCAAGTCTTCTGGTTGTGACATTCACTGTGGTCAAGACGTGGTTAGAGTCGTGCTTTGTGATGCAAGACTCGCATTGTACCTGAGACTTATTACGTAAATAAAGACACAAACTTGTTGCGTTCTCTGTCCAAGGGCTCAAGCTCCCCTCATCCCACCTCGTCACTCACCACTCGCCCTCCTCACCTCGTCACCCACCACTTCCAGTCGTCACCTCCTCCTGCTCCTCCTCCCTTTTCTGTCTCTGTCTCTCTCTGTCTGTCTCTCTGTCTGTCTGTCTCTCTCTGTCTGTCTTTCTCTCAGACTTGTGCATTTCCTGCGGTGCCAGGGAGGATCTGCCCCACCGGTACTTACACTGCCAGCGGCTCAAACCAAAGTCCCGCATTTTGGGGGACATCTTCAGGAAACTGGGGGTGCCCTTCTACAACAGCGGCTTCGTATATGGGGTGGTGCCTTACCTGGATAACAAGCGCCATGACAACTTCGCCTGTGCTCAGGCGAAGTTGGCGGTGTACAGAACGAGGAGGAAGACGCTGCAAGGCGACACTGACGGCTGCTCTGTGGCGCTTCCGGTGTTCAGGGGCCTGCTCAAGGTGCAGCTCTGGCTGGAGCACGCCACGTACCACACACACGTGTCGGTGACGTGCAGCGCGTCTTGTTCCAACGTTGAGGAGCCGGACAAGCCCCTCTCTGTAGCAGCGTGGACGGCACCCCCCACGTGTTCACCTTCTGTAGCGCTCGCTCGTCACGTGGCGTGCGCGATGAACACCACCACCACCACGTGACTTTTCTTTCGTGTTGTGCGCGGTGCATTTAGCGCCACAGCGCGTGGATTTATAGCGTTTATTATTTGTGTTGCTGGTGACTTTGTGTGTTTGTGTTGCTAGTGACTTTGTGTGTTTGTGTTGCTGGTGACTTTGTGTGTTTGTGTTGCTGGTGACTTTGTGTATTTGTGTTGCTGGTGACTTTGTGTGTTTGTGTTGCTGGTGACTTTGTATTTGTGTTGCTGGTGACTTTGTGTGTGTTTGTGTTGCTGGTGACTTTGTGTGTTTGTGTTGCTGGTGACGTTGTGTGTTTGTGTTGCTGGTGACTTTGTGTGTTTGTGTTGCTGGTGACTTTGTGTGTTTGTGTTGCTGGTGACTTTGTGTGTTTGTGTTGCTGGTGACTTTGTGTATTTGTGTTGCTGGTGACTTTGTGTATTTGTGTTGCTGGTGACTTTGTGTATTTGTGTTGCTGGTGACTTTGTGTATTTGTGTTGCTGGTGATTTTGTGTGTTTGTGTTGCTGGTGACTTTGTGTGTGTTTGTGTTGCTGGTGACTTTGTGTGTGTTTGTGTTGCTGGTGACTTTGTGTGTGTTTGTGTTGCTGGTGACTTTGTGTGTGTTTGTGTTGCTGGTGACTTTGTGTGTGTTTGTGTTGCTGGTGACTTTGTGTGTGTTTGTGTTGCTGGTGACTTTGTGTGTGTTTGTGTTGCTGGTGACTTTGTGTGTTTGTGTTGCTGGTGACTTTGTGTATTTGTGTTGCTGGTGACTTTGTGTGTGTTTGTGTTGCTGGTGACTTTGTGTGTGTTTGTGTTGCTGGTGACTTTGTGTGTGTTTGTGTTGCTGGTGACTTTGTGTATTTGTGTTGCTGGTGACTTTGTGTGTTTGTGTTGCTGGTGACTTTGTGTGTGTTTGTGTTGCTGGTGACTTTGTGTGTGTTTGTGTTGCTGGTGACTGTGTGTGTTTGTGTTGCTGGTGACTTTGTGTGTTTGTGTTGCTGGTGACTTTGTGTATTTGTGTTGCTGGTGACTTTGTGTGTTTGTGTTGCTGGTGACTTTGTGTGTTTGTGTTGCTGGTGACTTTGCGTGTTTGTGTTGCTGGTGACTTTGTGTGTTTGTGTTGCTGGTGACTTTGTGTGTTGTTTGTGTTGCTGGTGACTTTGTGTTGCTGGTAACTTTGTGTTTGTGTTGCTGGTGACTTTGTGTATTTCATATCGGAATCACCTCCAGTGCTGTTGCTGTTGGCAGCAATAATTGTTTAAAAGTCAAAGTATCTCTGTCCGTCTCGCTCTGTCTGTCTCTCTCTGTCTGTCTCTCGCTGTCTGTCTCTCTCTGTCTCTCTCTGTCTCTGTCCGTCTCTCTCGACCTCTGGGCAGAACTCGTTCCTCAGAGCTGCCCTCAGCCAGAGGTGGAAATTCCACATTCCATGTCCTTTTAAAGGACAGACAACTCCCGACTGCACACACCGTTGATAACTATATATTTATATGCGCTTGTAGGTCTTGTGTGTAATCCGGTGAGCGCATTGTGCTATGAACCTGACCCCTCGGTCGCCACTGGGGAGACAAAGGCGGCCGGGCGTGCTGCTGGCTACGGGACTGCGAGGCTCTGGATCTCGATGCAAGTTCACGGTGCTCGGTGAGAGTCCTCGAGGTCGCCGCTTTGTCGCCGGCAAGACGACAGCGCCCCCCGGTGGGAGACGGCGTGGCCACAGCCCCGCAGAGCCACGCCGAGAGACGCGCACAGCGCGACTTTGTGCGAGTCTATGGGTCTATGTGCGAGTCTCTGTGTCTATGTGCGAGTCTCTGGGTCTATGTGCGAGTCTCTGGGTCTATGTGCGAGTCTCTGGGTCTCTGTGCGAGTCTCTGTGCGAGTCTCTGGGTCTATGTGCGAGTCTCTGGGTCTATGTGCGAGTCTCTGTGTCTATGTGCGAGTCTCTGGGTCTATGTGCGAGTCTCTGTGTCTATGTGCGAGTCTCTGGGTCTATGTGCGAGTCTCTGGGTCTCTGTGCGAGTCTCTGGGTCTATGCGCGAGTCTCTGGGTCTATGCGCGAGTCTCTGGGTCTCTGTGCGAGTCTCTGGGTCTCTGTGTGAGTCTCTGGGTCTCTGCGCGAGTCTCTGGGTCTCTGTGCGAGTCTCTGGGTCTCTGTGCGAGTCTCTGGGTCTCTGTGCGAGTCTCTGGGTCTATGTGCGGGTCTCTGGGTCTATGTGCGAGTCTCTGGGTCTATGCGCGAGTCTCTGAGTCTATGTGCGAGTCTCTGTGCGACTCTCTGTGTCTATGTGCGAGTCTTTGGGTCTCTGTGCGAGTCTCTGGGTCTATGCGGGTCTTTAGTGCGATTCTCTGGGTCTATGTGCGAGTCTCTGGGTCTATGTGCGAGTCTCTGGGTCTATGTGCGAGTCTCTGGGTCTATGTGCGAGTCTCTGGGTCTATGTGCGAGTCTCTGGGTCTATGTGCGAGTCTCTGGGTCTATGTGCGAGTCTCTGGGTCTATGCGCGAGTCTCTGGGTCTATGTGCGAGTCTCTGGGTCTATGTGCGAGTCTCTGGGTCTATGTGCGAGTCTCTGTGCGAGTCTCTGGGTCTATGTGCGAGTCTCTGGGTCTCTGTGTGAGTCTCTGGGTCTCTGCGCGAGTCTCTGGGTCTATGTGCGAGCCTCTGGGTCTATGTGCGAGCCTCTGGGTCTATGTGCGAGTATCTGGGTCTATGTGCGAGTCTCTGGGTCTATGTGCGAGTCTCTGGGTCTATGTGCGAGTCTCTGTGCGAGTCTCTGGGTCTCTGTGCGAGTCTCTGGGTCTATGTGCGAGTCTCTGGGTCTATGTGCGAGTCTCTGTGCGAGTCTCTGGGTCTCTGTGCGAGTCTCTGGATCTATGTGCGAGTCTCTGGGTCTATGTGCGAGTCTCTGGGTCTATGTTCGGGTCTCTGGGTCTATGTGCGAGTCTCTGTGCGAGTCTCTGGGTCTATGTGCGAGTCTCTGGGTCTCTGTGTGAGTCTCTGGGTCTATGTGCGAGTCTCTTGGTCTATGTGCGAGTCTCTGGGTCTATGCGCGAGTCTCTGGGTCTATGTGCGAGTCTCTGGGTCTATGTGCGAGTCTCTGGGTCTATGTGCGAGTCTCTGTGCGAGCCTCTGGGTCTCTGTGCGAGCCTCTGGGTCTCTGCGCGAGTCTCTGGGTCTATGTGCGAGTCTCTGGGTCTATGTGCGAGTCTCTGGGTCTCTGTGCTAGTCTCTGGGTCTCTGTGCGTGTCTCTGGGTCTATGTGCGAGTCTCTGGGTCTATGTGCGAGTCTCTGCGTCTATGTGCGAGTCTCTTGGTCTATGTGCGAGTCTCTGGGTCTATGTGCGAGTCTCTGGGTCTATGTGCGAGTCTCTGGGTCTATGTGCGAGTCTCTGGGTCTATGTGCGAGTCTCTGTGCGAGTCTCTGGGTCTCTGTGCGAGCCTCTGGGTCTATGTGCGAGTCTCTGGGTCTATGTGCGAGTCTCTGGGTCTCTGTGCGAGCCTCTGGGTCTATGTGCGAGTCTCTGGGTCTATGTGCGAGTCTCTGGGTCTATGTGCGAGTCTCTGGGTCTATGTGCGAGTCTCTGGGTCTATGTGCGAGTCTCTGTGCGAGTCTCTGGGTCTATGTGCGAGTCTCTGGGTCTCTGTGTGAGTCTCTGGGTCTATGTGCGAGTCTCTGGGTCTATGTGCGAGTCTCTGGGTCTATGCGCGAGTCTCTGGGTCTATGTGCGAGTCTCTGGGTCTATGTGCGAGTCTCTGGGTCTCTGTGCGAGCCTCTGGGTCTATGTGCGAGCCTCTGGGTCTATGTGCGAGTCTCTGGGTCTATGTGCGAGTCTCTGGGTCTATGTGCGAGTCTCTGGGTCTATGCGCGAGTCTCTGGGTCTCTGTGTGAGTCTCTGGGTCTATGTGCGAGTCTATGGGTCTATGTGCGAATCTCTGGGTCTATGTGCGGGTCTCTGGGTCTATGCGCGAGTCTCTGGGTCTCTGTGTGAGTCTCTGTGTCTATGTGCGAGTCTCTGGGTCTCTGTGCGAGTCTCTGGGTCTCTGTGTGAGTCTCTGGGTCTCTGCGCGAGTCTCTGGGTCTATGCGCGAGTCTCCGAGTCTCTAGGTCTATGTGCGAGTCTCTGGGTCTATGTGCGAGTCTCTGGGTCTATGCGCGAGTCTCTGGGTCTCTGCGCGAGTCTCTGGGTCTATGCGCGAGTCTCCGAGTCTCTAGGTCTATGTGCGAGTCTCTGGGTCTATGTGCGAGTCTCTGGGTCTATGCGCGAGTCTCTGGGTCTATGCGCGAGTCTCTGGGTCTCTGTGCGAGTCTCTGGGTCTATGCGCGAGTCTCTGGGTCTCTGTGCGAGTCTCTGGGTCTATGCGCGAGTCTCTGGGTCTATGCGCGAGCCTCTGGGTCTATGTGCGAGTCTCTGGGTCTCTGTGCGAGTCTCTGGGTCTATGTGCGAGTCTCTAGGTCTATGCGGGTCTTTAGTGCGAGTCTGGCTCACAATGTGAATCTGTGGCTCTACCCAAGTCCGTGGCTCTCCGAGGGTCTATGGGTCTCTGTGCGAGTCCACGGAAGTCTATGGACCTCCCAGTTCATGGATCTATGATGGTCTACGTGGGAGTCTAAGGATCCGCGCGAATCTATGGATCCCCCACGTGACTCTATGGGTCTCTGCGCGAGTCGATGGTTTCTAGAGATCTCCGTGTGACTCTATGGGTCTCTGTGCGAGTCCCATGCCTCTCCACGTGCGAGTCCACGCGTGGTGAGGTGGAGACCCCACGCAGAGCGTGCAGCAGAGAGCCGCACCTCGACTCCCAAGACAGCCCCAACACCGCCACTCCACACAGACCCCCACCACTCCACACAGACCTCCACCACTCCACACGGATCCCCACCACCACTCCACACAGACCACCACCACCACCAATCCACAGACCCCCACCACCACCACCACTCCACCACCACCACCACTCCACACAGACCCCCACTCTCTGGGGAGGATTCTTTTCTCACATTTTACTTCATCCAAGTCGCTACACAATTGGGATATAGCCCCTAAAAACCATGTGGTTTCTGCGTGCTGTATAATTATTGCAGAGATGCCACTCGCAGCGAATACAAAACTTTTAATGTTTGATTATATCACGTGCATCGTCATGTACGAATATAATCTATGGATGTGAATGGGAATCTGTGGGGTCGTCACTTCTCGCCAAGACCGTGAGGCTGCCTTTGGTGGGAGGGGAGGGGGAGGAATTGATACAGCAGTGGACCGATCATGGCCCACTGTTAATAACGGCGAGGATGACGTCAAGGCTGCGATTATGACGATGACGTCACGGCAGCGATTATGCCGATGACGTCACGGCCGCGATTTATGACGATGACATCACGGCAGCGATTATGACGATGTCACGGCTGCAATTATGACGATGACGTCACGGCTGCAATTATGACGCTCCCACTGCCACGTTCGCCTTGCAGCAGCAGCACAGGGACAGCTGCCACCAGGGGGGAGGGGGAGGGGAGCCACATCTGGGGGCCAATGAGATGGGAGGCGACGATGACGTAGCACAGCGAGGGAGCCCCGCAGTCAAGTCCCCGTCTCCTGATGTTTGTTGAACGTTGACCGGCGTCGTGCCCACCCCCCCCCCTCCCCACGCTGCATCTACCACGTGGTGAGATTGGCGATGAGGTGTTGTCCATCAGACACAATGTAGTCCCTCAGCCCTGCGCACAGCACCGCCACACACGGACGGGGGAGGGAGTGGGGGTTAGTTGCGTGATCCGGGTCGAGCCAAGAGAAATATTTGGGGGGCCGTGGAGGCCAGGAGATGTTAACTACCTCGCCTGGTAGGCAGGAGGTCGTGAGTTCGATCCCGACCCTGGACTTGCAGGATGGGAGGGGTCTCATTTCGCGCGAGCGAGCGAGCTGGGTTGTGTGTGGGTGAGCGAGATGGCGAGCAACTGGTTGAATGAGTGAATGAGT